>NC_139416.1:13672500-14090000 GCF_905368555.1 Meleagris gallopavo
CTCTCCGTTTCTCTCACACATACGCACCCTCACACAGCCATACAGTTATTTACATTGCTGCCTGCACAATATAGAATCGTTTCATTAAGTGAGCATCTTTTTTTTTTTAGCCATCGTGCTGCGGTACATTGCGATTAATTGTGCATCCATACATGCTGTCAGTATCAAGGAAACTGCTGGGGAAAAAATATATATATATCAGTAAATTTCCTTCATTATAACTCATGCACTGGTTTAATTAGGGGTATTCTAGTTATTGGTAATAAGAATGCACTTAGGAACCGGGTATGCTGGGTGTCAGTAATTATAGGCAAAGGTTTGGGGAGCATGGCTTGCTTTTTCATTCTTAGTGCTTTTTCATTTCTGAAGAGTGTATTGCTGCATTTTAATCAATGCAGAAATATTTTTAGTTTTGTTTACTGGTAAGAAAACTCATGCAGCACTGGCTATATATTATTTATTTTATGATTTATTTAGATTTTCTTGAAATATACATTTGTAGCTGTAAATATTACATTTTAAAGGAAAAACTAGACTTTTGTAGGAATCATTAAACTGGATTATGTTTGTACATCAAAATATTTCCTACCCGATATATTTTCCATCACGGAATAAGCTGTAAAAATACCACATAATTTTTAATATATCGCTTTTCTAAGAGTAAAATCTCTTTTTAAGAGACGCTCGGACTAGAAATGGCCCAGGAGTGAACTATATTTAATTCTTGGAATATAAGGTGGCAGGAGAGGGAGAGAAAGAGAGAGAGGGAGACTTATCCGAGCATTTTGAAATTGAAGCAGCTAATGGGGTAGTATTAGAAGTAAAAACGCTTTGTGGATGTCTGGAATTTATGTTCAGATCTGTATCTGAAAAGCACTGCTATAACCTTTGGAATCATTGAGTAACCTCTTAGTTTCTTACTGCTATCTTCTTACTTGCTGGCATTCGCAGGCTATTGAAAAGAAACCTCAGAGTTACAAGAAAGTGAGCACTGTATGTTCAGGGAAAACGCTTGAGCTTTACCACTTGGGAAGGAAATTAAGTGGTTAGTGATTTGCATAATGTGGGCACCACCTTCTACAACATCCTTTATCAGAACCAAAATGACTAATGTCAGACCACAGAGTCCTTTTGAAACCGTGGGGCTGTTTCATGTTCTCTCTGAACCTCTACATGCTGCACTGTACTACTGTGTCCTGTTATAAGTTTTCATTTTGCACAACGTAGACCTGTTTAATATTTATCAGCATGCTGCCTCTAACTTGATACATTTGTACTGCACAGAAATTGATTTTCAAGAAATGTGTTTTGGATTTTTCGCACGCTTATGGGGTTTGAGAAATGCATATTTGCATAGAAATAATCTTTAGTGAGCTAAATTTTAGAGTATGTCAAATTTATAAATATCACTACTGTAAAGACATATTTTTAGAAATAGATTTCTGGCACAGTTTATTTCAATTCCATTTTTCACATTTGTGTCACCAACATAGCTTTGGCTTGGTATTTTTTAATGCATTTGTTTTCAGCGTTCATGTTTTAGAGATTAAACTTTTCCATTGTCTTGTTCAGATGGTGCTTGAAAAAGCTTGAAAATGAAACGAAGCAGCAGAGGTGCTTTTGTTTAAAAGGCATCCATTCGGTTTGAGACGTGTGGCCAGAAGAACTTACTGAGCTCCTTTTTCTTCTTCCAGCTCCAAGCATAAATATATTGCTGGTTTTTTTTGTGTTATGTTGTCCCTTTACTGAAAAAGGAAGTTCTCCATTTTTAAACCTCCTGTGCATCTTTAAGGCACATTATGTTTCCTGTATCTGTTCTTTCATTTCAGAGTAACTGCTATGCCTCTTCTGTTAGCTTTTGCCATTTTAAAAGTACAGGTGCTTACTGCACAATCACAAACAAGTAATGAATTGAGAACGCTCCAGTGTTCCATCTACAAAAATAATAAGATATGCTTTAAACATGTAGCAATATGTATGGAATAGCAATACTTGCTCTGAGCTGTTCTGGTTCCTATTGCCTTGCCACAAATACTGAAAAGGTGTTGCAAATTCATTCTCAAGCTAAGGAGATTTCCATTCTAGAAATAGACTTTGTGTTCAAAAAGGAAACACAGAGTAACATAGGAAAATACAGCGTATTCTCTCAATTTTAGAGTGTCCCCTGTAAAAATGGGGGACGACGATATTGTCTTTTTCTGGCTGGTGTCAGGGGACATGTAAGTCATACTTTCTAGTGCCTGGAGTAAAGAATTAGGTTCAAAAATAATAAACAAGCCTGGTTTCTGTTGAGCTGAATGGAAAGATATTCTTATCTCAGAGATAAATTTCCACTAGGGCCTCAAGATGACTAGGAGTCTCTAGGCTTGTTGACTTAACAGCTTGACCTGGTTTTTAGTAGGTGTTCCAAGGAAAAGCTTGGCTGCATGATCTGGCTGCTAATTGTTTTAGAGTTCTCAAGTTTTGCTGTAAATATTTTTATATCGCTTGCAACTTTTTGTCTCTGCAAGCTAAATGTGTTTAATTGTGCCATCTTGAGAGAATTTCTCAAGCTGCTTCCTATTCCAAATGTTGTGCGTAATCTTTGTATGTACATTACAAGGGCAGTTATCATATCCCAGAATGACTTGAGGCCAGTTTTCAAATCCCTCTGGAAATGAACCACTGGTGTAGAGTTCAAGAGGCTTCTGCTAATCAAATGCCTCTGTGTGCTAGAGAAATTTTACCCTGCATTGACTAGTGTAAGTTTCCTTGTGCACTTTAAGACACTGCTCTTCTTCTCATGTACTGATGAGTGAGCTAAGGTCAGGGAAGATGCTTGGCTCAGGGCACTCTCACCATGAAAAAGAAGACACGCAGAGGGGCATTTCTCAGTGGGAGAATCATTTAGCATTGGGCTTGTTCTTGTTCACTGGTCAAATGTGTTGACCCTTGAAGAATGCTATATATGGTCTTTGGGTTTGTAGAATCGGATTTCTGCAGAGAAAATATATACACTGATAGTAGCCTTTTTATTTGTTTATTTTATGTTAGAAGTTTTAGGGAATCAAAACAATTTAAGAATTAATTTAGGTTTACTATATATAGCGTGGGGAGGGAGAAGGAGGTCAGATCATCAGAACTGCCTTTGACTGTTCAGAAGTAAATGCTGAGCATGTCACATGCAGGGCAGGCAACTTTCTCTGTGCCGGCTCTTCTGAAAGCCAATAAAATGTACAGTGAAATATCGCCACTGTCCTGATTAAAATGAACAAACTAACAAAAACCCCAAGGTGTTTTTTTTTTTTCTCTTTAGACTCCATCAAAAGTTTAAAAATAAAAAAATAAAAAACTAGGAAATCCTTTGTAAAATGAGCAAGGCAATGGAACTTCTCTAAGAAATTCTCTTTGACCAGTTCAGACAGCTTAAACACTATTGACCATTCTTCCACCAGCTCAGTGATGCATGGCTTTTTGAATCATCCATTTTCTTTGAAGACTACCTGGGGTTAGCATATCATTACTTGATAACAGAGTTTCAATTCTAACCCCCTGGCAGTGCTGAGCCTTAAGCTGGATACACATACTTGCAGGCTCATCCAACCCTACATAATTGTCTGTACATTTATTTTATTGTCAGCTCAGAAACAAGCTCAAGAAACCAACTGTTTGCTTTAGAACACATTAACTTCTTTATCACATTAATACTGACTCATATCTTATTTCCCAGTTGCAGTAACAAAACCATTCAAATATTTCCCTCGCAGGACAATATCTTTAATAGCTTCTGTGTGTTTCCTATTTTTGGCTGTTTCTGTATAAACAGACTAATCTAATAGCATGCTGAACCATCTATACTTGGCAGAAATTCAGCAACTCACTCATTTCTATGGCAAGCCGAGATGCCAAGGGAAAAAAAATCCTCACTTTTACTGCAGTAGGATCTTTCTATGGCTATCATTTGGGTTACTGCAGCACCTTGGCTAAAAAAACCACAACCAAACACCCACATTTATTGCAGCACTGGATAAACCAAATAGGAGAGCATTATTCCATCACAGTGTCCACAGGAATTCATTTACCTAATGCATTCAGCCTCTCTCATGTGTACTGCTTTAAATGGTGGTAGTGCACAAGCTTAACAATATCACTGAGAGCCAACTTGGGAGGCAGTCTGATAAGACTGGAGAAACCATCAGGAAGTCAGTGGAAGATGCTTACACGTAGAGTCCTTACTTAGGGTATTTAGCCATCCTTGACAAATTAAATGTTGTTGTCCCTCCACAGCAATCAGAAGCTGTTCTGTGAAACCACTCGATCAATGTCTCCCATCCACATTGTGACTCTTATCCTAGGATACCCCCATTGCTCTCGTGAATAAATTGGCAAAATGTGTGGTTCTGCTTCTGGTTGCTGCTCTGAGCACTGGGGTATATGATTTGATGTACGTTTATTTGGGGCAAATGCTATCTTAAGCAGTCTGAGACTCTTGCTTTCATGAGCGAACCTCTTCATTATTGAAGTCAGCACTTTTTGATGGTTTATATTTCAGCCAGATTAGTTTCCTGATCTGGTTCATTGCATGCTTATATAAATTCTTGCACTGGCAAAAACAAAGAAAAAAAGAAATGGCCAAAGACAATGACTACTTATTCCAATTTAAGATTGTAGCCCAGTGTCCAATCTTGGGTTGGTTTCTCTGCAGTCAAAACAGAGCACTATCATCATACAGCGTCTATCTGTAGAGAGTTCATGTTTGTGATAAATATTTGAGTTATTGATAAATGTTGCTATAAAAATGCAAATTATGATGGTTTTCTTATTGTTTTACAACCACATCAGCTGCAAAACCTCTTAGATTGAAGTGGGTTTATTTAATTTTGGGCATTTATCAATACTTACAGGTTTATTTATGTAATTGACGTTTTTAAGTCCCTGTCCTTGTAACATTTGGGTGTAAGAAGCTTATTGAAAGCACCTAGATCTGAAATCAATGCATCTCTAATACAAAGAGATTCCTTACCTGAATTGGCCTAAATGTATAGAAATAACCCACTGTTGGACTGTACTCAAATGCCTGACTTTAAAACAGAGAAATATTGAAGTTTCTTAGGCTTTCATTTTCTTTGCTTGTTTTTTAAACTGTATTTTTAACATTATTCTTGCTACAGTACTCCAAGTTCATCCCTAATATAACTGTATTGAAATCAGTTGGGAGACTTGTAATTTTAAGAATAAGACACAGTAAAGTGCTTTGCTGGATCAGAGCCTAAAAGGATTAGTACTGTGGAATGCTTATGGTGGACATAAAGGTAACCATATGAATAAAAGTCATTTTCATTGCACTGGAGTAGTTTGGGAATTTTCTTCTACTTCTCAACAAAAGAAATAAAAGAGTAGAATAGACTCTTATTGCCAAGCAGAGAATCCTATATAAGGTTTTGCATTATTTTGCAAATATTAAAGTTGTAGAGAACCAAGATGTAAGTCCAAGATATAAGCCCCGTAGCTTTTATTTTGAGGCTATGAACATTTTAAAGCAAATATTTGGTACACAAATGATAAGACCAATGGGGAGTTGATTGATTTTTAAGTATAACCATAGTGGCTTCGTGCCTATTCTATGTTTTTCATTAAGGCAACAATCTGAGACCTTGTCCTGGAGAACTGAAGTATTTGATGATTTTTTATTGTATTCTATGAAATAAAATGATGAACAGACAAAGGTGATTCCTGTGCTCAGACTGCTCATGATTCCCCAGGAAAACTTGGCATTGGGTGGAGCAGCCAATAGACTACAAGCTAGTCTGCTGCAGATGCATCTAAGGTGGATTTGGGACTATTGCTCTTCATGCTAGAATGGATATAAACTGAGGGCTGCAGGGTAGTGTGCATAAGGCCTTATTCTCCGGTATTTTGTATTGCTACGTTATAAATTGAGTGAAGAGCGGGAGGAAAAAAGGCAGTGATGTACAGTGGCATGAGAGCAGCCCTGAGGAGAAGGATTTGGGAGTGTTGGTTGATGAAAGACTCAACGTGAGCTGGCGATGTGTGCTTTGAGCAGCCTGGTTTAGAGAGAGGTTTCCCTGCCTCATAGCAGAGGGATTAGAACTAGATGGTATCAAAAGTCCCTTTCAACCCAAACCATTCTATGATTCTGTGATTACAGCAGCTCAGGACGTGAGAGAGGCCCAAGTCCAGGTGGGGCTTCATATGTCCTGGCCTGGCAAGCAGCATGCTGAAGCAGAGTTGCGTGGAGTGGCACATGTCAGTCTGTGGATCTAACATGAAATGGAGGAGCTTTTTCTGTCCAATTGCAAGGTACTTCAGGGACAACATTTGAATTGAAATAGTGCTTCTCCAGGCTGTGAGTTGTCCACTCATGTTGCAGTTGCGTGAGTTAGTCAGTACTCATTTGGGGACTGTATGTAACACAACGGTTCTCTGATTCAAAAAGACTTTTTTTTTTTGGATTCTGCCCAAAGCCAGTGACCCCTGGTATGTGGCACTGAGGAACCGACTCCTTTGAGATGAGGTGTGAGAAATGGGGCAATGATGGTGAACTGGAGTCATTCCTGGCTCTACAAGTACATCATTTACTTTAAAAGATCTTAGCTCGGGTGCTGAAGTTACATTCAAGATGACTAATTGAGTTTTGCATCTGAAATTCCCCATGTTTTCAAGGAAATATGCTGAACTGTAATCAACTGTTGTATAGGTTTTTAGTTAATACTGAGATTCACTGACATGGGAAAAAACATTCTGTTTCCAAAGTGGAGAGTTACATGTTAATTCTCTCCTTTAAGATCCATTCAGTAATTCATTAGAAGAAAAATGTGCATGTGCTCATTTCTAGGAAAAACATTCATGAAAATAGATGTTCAGTGCTCACGCTAGAAATGAAGATTATGTTGCAGGTGCAGAGGTGCTTGCCTGTGGGCGTGTGCTGCAAAGAGCTTGGAATTGAAACACAGACATTTTCTGATGTGTCAGCTAAGCTAAGATGTTGCATTTTGTCTGCAATAACAACTTTGAAGGTGATCATCAAGCGTTCGGCTGAATTTGTACACTTCTTTCTAACATCATTTTGCTTGATGATAAAAATCAGAGTTCATAAGAGATTTGGCCGCTTCCAAGTTATTTTTAATCCTCACACGTGGCTTTTTGCTGTGTGGTACTGAGGTCAGACAGTTCTTCCCCTTTTCTTTCTTTACTTCTTTGTGAGTTGAGGACTGAACATTGCTGATTTTTGAGCATCAGATAAGATCAATTTTCCAATTGTGTAATACAGTACCTGGATTTTCTGAATGGCACTGTTAATTGTCATTGACTATAATAGAATATGAATAGCACCGCCACTTGACACCAACTTAATGGTTCCGACTTTTCAATGGTGCCAGGAGTTTAAGGCTAGAGGGAAAAAAGGGTCAGAGGAAAGATAAGAGCTCTTCCGATTCCATTGAAAAAGATTAAAGCTTCTGTGTCTTTCAAGTGGTACTTGTGAGGGTCACCGTTTCTGTGAAGTCCCTTAAAAGTTGAAGCAATTGAGAATCCCAGAAGGTCTTTCAGGACACCTCCTCCACGTTTTTTTTTCAGGTTAATAGGCAAACAGTGAGACTCAATCTAGGATGGTTCAAGGAGAAATGTGGACAGTCAGGAGAACGCTATCTTTGAAGAGTGCAACATCTCTAACTCTGTTCCTCCCTAAGGAAGAATCCCTCTTGTTAACAGACTTTGTCCAGCTGAGAGCTTTGGGAAATTTGGAGATTTACTTCAGTATCTCTTTTAAGAAGAGTTTACTACCCTTAAATGCACAGCTATCTCTGCCTATTGGGAATCTGATTATACACAAGATTACCTATCTAATCTGATCACAGCAGTTCTCGCCATTCTCAGGGACAGAGGCTAGGAAGAGGAGGATGTTTTACTTCTTTTCCCTTTTGAACGTCAGTGCAGGGAACAGTTATTCAATACCTGCCATTACGCATGTACAGTGCTAGATTTTAACTTTTAGATTTTATCTATTTTTAGTACTATGTCCCAGGGAGTTCTGGGGGCCTGGTGGCTGAATCAGAGAAGCGTATTATGCAGAAATCTGGAAGAGATACCTGGTGTGCAGGTGGAGATTGAGTTGTGTGCAGGATGTGTTGGAAGTGGGGCTGGTGCTGAGTCCTGTTTGTGTCCTTACTTGTGGTATTGATGTTTAAGATATGCTGTTAATGTACAAGGGACTGATTCTGCATAATAGTAGAATACTGGCAGTGATATATAGAAATTGCATAAATCAAACTATATAGGAGGCAGAAATAAGCACATGTAAAAACTTGACATGTATAAAGTGAATGTAGAATTTGAATACTAAGAAGATAGTAGAAGGAGGGAAAGGTCTCGTTATCTTCAAATGTCCAAAAGGGCTGATGTAAAAAAATCTTCAGTTTTCTTGAGTTTGATGTTGTACAAACTCTGCTGATATACATGAGGGAAAAATAGCCCAGATTTGCTTTGAGTATGGTATTTGTCAATGGATATTCCATTATTTTAATGACCAGGGGGGAGGATTGAAGGGTGCAGGGTTGGTTTTGTTGTTTTATCATTAAAACTATTGTTTGGGAACAAAGCTTCCAGAAATTGTAGTCAGGGAAAATTTCTTTATTCTGCCTGATCTAAGTTTTCCCAGTAGAGTTCTGTTAAAAAAGAATAAACAAGGAAAAAAAAGCAAAACAGCAGAAGTGAGAATTAGATATAAATACGACATTAAACTATATCTTTTAATACAAAAGAACTCTTTTTTAATTAGAAGCTTGGAAGGACATACCCTTTAATTGCTGCACTTGTAGTTTCTGGGCCATCAATATCCTTGCTTCTTTCATTAATAAACGGGCAAGTCAAGTAGGAAAGCTGCAGGAGTATAATTTTTTCCCTTAAGCTCTACTTAATCAACAGCAGACTTGATCAAACACAAAAAAGAAAATGTAAATCAGTTGCATTAATTCTGCTGGCAGTAAATAGTAAGAAGAAAGCTAAACATGAAAGAATGCTCATTTTGCAGTTGATATCTGGGGTAGGACTGAATGAGAGAAATAAGTATTTAAACAGCTCTTTAGATTGTGAGTGACTAGGGGAATACTGGGGTTTATGTATGGATTAGCACAGTGATAGACCCTGAGTAGCAAAAGACGATGACTAATTACCTGACAGAGCAGCACTCCATTCGACTTGGTCATTGAAATTAATTTCTGTTTTCAGGACTGGCAGAAAGCAGCTGCAGAATTTCAGTTCAATACTCAAATTAACTAGGAGTCTAAATTATTTCTTTGCACATGCGGTATTAGAGGAGTGGGTTACTAAATTGATCTTGATTTTACACACGGAGGCAAGAATTATTCCACCTTTTTCATCAGAAGTCCATGTCCTCTGGAATCGGGGAATAAAACCTGTGCTGTAATAAACTGCTTGGCACTGATTTGAACTCTGTCAGATAGTTAACATCTTAACATTTCCTGGAACCCCAGATGAAAGAATTATAAAATAAAGTCTTCCGGGATGGAAGAACATTTTACTACCTACCCACAGAGTAAAATACACTGAGCAGAGCTTACTCATATGAATTTACTTCATAGTTTGAATTGGATTATTCCCAGAAAGTAGTTTGTCTTATTATGTCTGTGTGTTTTACAGCCTAGTACATTTGAAAACTTCACTGACTTTGATGAAAGAGGTGGGAAGATGTCCTGCTGGATATTATTGATGAACTCACAATAGCTTTGAGTGAGACGTGGAGATGGAAGAAACTATAAGTAACTGCAAAAAAACCCTGCAGAATCAACTTTGTTAGAAAAAGCTGTATACACTAAAATGAGGTCATATATCCCGTGATTCTAAAGTACAGGAATTCTGCCAGATGTATGCGTTGGTTGTTGACTCATTACATCCATGAGCAGCAATTTCGCCTTTTGCCAGTAGCAAAACTCCCAAAGCCTTTTGTCTGTTTTAAGGTTCCTCATGTTTTGATTTATTTATGCAGTAAAAGTAAATTCTTAATGTTTATAAAGAAATTAAGCAAATAAATGAGAGGGAGGAACGGGCAGGAGTATGAAGAAAGAAATAAATATTTAATATTCATGGGTACGCTTTAACTCAATGGAAAAGCAGGCAGGAGAGCTATGCTTGAACCCTTTTTCCAGCACTTGTGCCCCTCAGTATTCTTTCTGAATAAATTATGTTACATCCTACTCTTGCCTGCCTGCTTGCTCTCAGCAGACACTCCTAAGCAGAAGGATTACCACAAAAAACTGGCAGCTTTTGTCTTAGTCCAATGTGGATTCTCAGTTGTAACCGGTCACCTCAGTAACTAAGGGGCATTTTATTTCCTTTGATGATGGTGTGTCAACATAGCTATGCAAGAAGTGATTGGATTTTATTCTAATTAGATAATGAACTTGTGGAGGTAGAAGGTTATTTAGGAAAGCAAAACCAAAACTGAAGAACATTCGTTTAATCAGATGCTTTGCAGACTTGCTTTGGTGGCTCGTGAGATATAGTGCGTTGAGAAATCTGCTCTGGCATATTACAGTGTCCTATTTCACAGTATAACACACAGGTAATGATTATGAGGTAATATATAGTTTATTTTCTTCTATTTTCAAATAAATAACCAAAGAAACTAATCAGAAATTCATGAAAATAATGTTGTTAAATTGTAAGTGGGAACTTACTTAACTCTCCAGTACAGATATTAGTAAGGTTAAAACATCACATTAAATGGTTTTATTCCCTTCATTTTAATTTAATTCATTATCCCTTTTCTCTTAAGCTCTATTGTCCAACCATTATATTATCACTTTGCATATGCTTTGTGTTCTATTTTTGCACTCATTAAAAAAACTAATACTTTCCTGCATACCAAGAAAAAAAAAATCACTAAATAATGACAGTAGCCTTGGAAATACAGTTTACCTGTTTGTCTTGTTGACTGCACGGAGTTCTGTCTCCACGTTGATATACCAAGCATCATGAATTAAATTACATGTAGGCAATTGATTTGCATTGGCTTTGCATAGAGATGTAGGTGTCATTTATGCTTTTATGTTCTGGAAAATTAATACTCCTCATCTTAATACCAAGAGTCTACCGTGATTACTCTTAGGCTCCCATTAATATGAATTCCCTTGCATTGCCATTACAGGGAATGATGTTAATGTTGTGCTTTTTGTCTTTGATGTGGATAGCAGGTTGTCCTGAATGTGTGTAAGACTGACTGAGAACTGCAATGATTTGCATGTGCATTGGTGATCTGAGTTACTTTTTGTCATTTCAGCCTGTAGTAGAGGCTATCAACAGTGGTAGATCAAATGTTGGTCTGTGACAGCCATATCTACAAATTGTCTATAAATGGCAAAATAGGACCAGCTATGAGATTGTCTGTGAGAACACCAGATCATACGCAGAGCTGCCTTGAAGTTCTCTCATATGGGAACTAATTTAGGTCAGCCTGGTTTGGGAATGATTTCTACCCAAAGCAGGATTTGAAGGGCTCGATTTATCTTTGTCTTTCATCTAACTATCCATTCTTCAAGTGTTAATCAACTTCTTATTAAAAGACTGATCATTCATTTCTTGCCAAGAACTTCAGTGTTGCGGAGAATAATGGAAGTGGTGTAGATTTGGGATATAACTTTACTTCCAGGGATTTTGAAGAAATAATGCTTATTGAAAATGGGAGTATTTTAAGAAAGTGTGTGAGAATATAGAAAAGACCAGCAGATAAGGCACCATTTTGTGGGCTTCTAAGAAAAATGATTAAAGAATGCCCTTCTAGATACAGATCCAGCATGAATGCTACTTGTTTTACTCTGTGCTAACTCAGCTTCTCAAGAACGCTGTGGAAATTTCTTTTGCCCATGAAATATTTTCTCCTCAGCGTGAGGCCGCTGCCATAGTCTGTAACCTCCAGCAGGCTTGCTAGACTGGGAAAACTGAAATGCTGCTGCTCACTGTGGCAGCTGACAGAACAAGCAGCACCAGTGAGCAATTATGCTCTCATGACCATATACTGTAGGTTGTTTAATTGTCTTTTGCTTGGAGTTAAACAAACTGAAAACTTCAGATGGCAGGGCAGTGCCATTTTTCAAGTGAAATTGCAGAAACAGGAAATCTATAAAGAGGGCAGATGCTTCACGCATATTCTCCACTTGCTGCTGAGACCATTATTAACACAATAATTTAAAAATAAAATATACAGAACATGAGAGTTTTGAAGGAAGCGTTGTTTCCACAGATTAATTCCTCTCACTGATAAAGTCTGGAAGAGAAAATTACAGAGAAATTTTCAGTCTTGGAAACCAAACCTGCTTTGTTCATTGCCATGTTGTAATACTTGGGGACAAGAACCTGGCATTTCTTTATCTCAAATAATGCCTTGAACCTGCTAAATAAGAATGCCTGAATTAGGCCAGATCCTGGCCAGCAAGAACTTGCTTGTGGATAGGCTGTTTAAGTTCTGTCCAGAACCCAAGTTGTAAGCATATCATGTCATGGTGAGGTATTTATTATAATGGAAGCATTCTTGGGAGGGCAGGATTCAGATGTTTAAATAAGAGCTGTGCATAGGTTTTTAGAGCCTTATTCACAGTAAATTTTATGTTGGTGAAAAGTTATGGAACGGGTTTCCACGCCATGTCTGGTTGTTCTCAGAAATCTCATAAGAGATAAGGAGTCTGAACATCTTTCTTAGGGGAGTGGCAAATGGAGGGTTGAGGACAGGCGGTGTGCAGACCAGGAAAAATGAGGGGAAAGCACCTTACATAGCAATTTTAATTCTACAGTGCTCCTTTATGCCAAGCATAGTCAGAGTAATGTCCTGCAGCAACTGGGACTCCGGGATAAACAGCTATTCAGTTTGTCTCAGAAGCTTCTTTCTCAATACCTGCATCTGATGACATTTGAGTTATTACACTGGGCGTTTAATAAACTTACTGCTCACTAATTAGAAATATTGTTACCAGGTGATCCAGGTATTAGATAGGAACTTCTTCACTGCCCTCCTGAGCAATCACTTAGGCTACACATCCCTTCTCCGTGACAGCACTGAAGTGTTACTGCCACACACCTGCCCTGGTTGTCTCCTATAAAAGGGAGAGAGAGGAGGGTCAAAGTCAGCTTCAGCCCAGCAGTGGCTGGACTCCTACTGAAATGCAGTGAGCAACACTAGCTGCCATTGATACAATTTGAAGTGATTATGTACACTGCTATTTGGATTAGGATTTAATGTGCTGTTCGCTGGGTATATGCAGGCTAAGAGTTTCCTGCAGAAAAAAAAAGAAATGGATATAATAATGTTCTTGTGCTGTAAATTGTCCAGAGATTTTGGAGAATTCTGCAATAATGCTGAATGGATGAAGAAGGGCACGCATATGCACATCGATGCAAATATTTCCTACTCAGCATTTATTTTTAGTACATATGTACATTTCTGCTTGTACAGAAATGGACTGGAATCAGATGAATGAGGTTACAGCCTAAAATAACCATCGCACTCAGTGCCAGCTCCGAACCTGATGGTTTTATAAAAGACCCAAGATACATATGCACGTCTATAATTTTGCACCGATGAAAGCCTTTCTGAAGTGCTCTTGCTGCTTATTGAAACAGTATAAACTGTAGCCCCCTCCCCAAATTCCTTAACCCTCACATCCAAATAACAGAACACCAGTCATTGTGTTAACGATAAAAAATATACTTCCATTGGCTTTGATAGCTTTGCATTTTAAGAAAACAAAGTAATCTTTGAGCCAGAATTTCACTATATAATTAATTTGCACAAATACTTTTCTGAAAAGAGGAGGAAAGTCTCGATTTCAGTGGCAGACAAAAGAAATTCTGTAATTAATGTTGTTTTCTTGACATTAAAGTGACTGTTCTAAGTGTGTTCACAAGGATCAAATTGTTTGTGAAGATACATAGTGCCACTAGTAAAAGAGAATAAATCAAGCAGAGTATGATAGAAAAATGTCCTGACAGTCATCTGGATGTCTTTGTACTTTAGAGTAGTCTTTTTCACTTCTGTTGTTGTTGGAGCTGTGTTTTTGGTAGGCTTGACTGCTTTTTGGAAAGTTAAAAGGAATATTTTGGTTTCTAAGAAGCAGATATAATGAACTTGACTTGACAAACCCCCACTGGCATCTTTAGGGAACAAGTAGATTAAACAAGTAATTATACCATAAGGTTTTTAGAAGTTAGTAGATTTAAATACATTGTATGAATCTCATCTTAATGTAGCCCTTTTGTCTGTAGTGCTTCCTGCCAAAAAAACCTCTTGACAGGAAATAAACATTAAAATAATCTTTAATCCCTTGTCTGGTCTATTACCATTAACAATTGATGCACTTTAATTTTGTGGGATTTTAACTACAAAATGGAATGGCTAAGTAGTGATAATTGGGTTTGGAATTATACGGTCATTTATATCAACAGAAATGCAAGTGGCTGGGAGGGTGATTAATTATTTAACGTTTCCTGGCTGTGGTTCCTATTATAGAATTTTCTGATATATTCTGCTGTGAACAATTATCACCAAATGAGGATAAACAAATCTGTGATGTGAAGTCTTATTTATAAATTAAACTGTATTTAGAAAATGTCTATTTCATTTGCATTTTCACTTTCTTCCTGATAGAACTGTCACAGTCAACTTGTTTTTAAGCTTGTCTGCCCTTTTCCTCAGTTTTCAGCTTCACATCACAGATTGTGTGCAAGAAAAACAGAGCTTCAGGTATCCTTAACATAATTCCTATTCCAAATAAAGATATGGTTTATACAGTCGTGATAAATCGTTTACATGTACAGTCCCTGTTTGGCTCCCAAATAATATAATTAGTTATATAGCATGACAGTATATAAAAATGTAATCCAGGTGCTGGCATCAGACTGGATAATCTCTTACCTTCTGTTTTGAAAATGTGGGAGGAGGGTACTGGTTCTTCCATTCTTAAATGCTATTCTTCAGTGTCTGAACTCTCATCTTTAGTAGATGCATCAGTGAGAGTTAACGTTTCAAGTTCTCTCTCTTATGTAGAGACTGTCTGTCACTGTAGTGTGTTATGCTAGTACGCCCTTGTTGATACAAGCAGAATTTGCAATTCATTATTCTTTTATTTTCTTACATTATGTTTACAATATTTTTTTACAATATGTGTATGCTGTTTCTTGTGACAACATCACACATATTCATTCTAATTAGTATTTTCCAAACCGTTTTTCCTGGCTGTTACCCTGAGATTTTTCCCATCCTTAATTTCCATTAATAAAACAAAGCAAAGCACTACAGCCCTTAGTTTGAAAGCAATTACAAAAAGCACCTGGGTTTCTTCTTCAAGCAGAACTCCTTACAGTCATCCCTGGCAGTCCTACCCAGAAAACAAAATCCAGTTTACATGCTTATATATCAACAAAGAAGGAACAACAAAATGATGATAATTATCATTACTGCAGTTCCTAGACTGTTAGTCACAGATGAGGACCCTGCCATATTAATAAATATGCAAAATAAAGCCAGAAAGATTGTTCTGAGTCTGTATTGCTTGAAATTTAAGTGTTAATCAAAAGTCGAGGATGCACACAGATAAAAAGAACAAGCATATAATGAGATCATATTAATCAATATGGTAGGCCCTGTTTTAGGCACAATTTTTTTGATGCAAAAGAAAAGATTAGATAGCAAAGAAAAGGAGAATTTTAATGTGGGTTATGAAGAAAGATAATGAGATAATATTGCAGACGCTTGTGGGCAGATCTGTAAACATAATAAAAGAAAGCATGAAAATGCTTGTTTGAAAATTTAGGAAGTCATCAGTGAGAACAAATATCTAGAAGTTGATCTAGGGTGAGTGTTGACATGTTGATAGTCAATCAGGGATAAACTGGATTAAACTGAAGACTTCTGTATCTCACCCTCGATCTTGGCACAGGATCCTCGCAGCCCGTGTCGGTGCTTCCCACCTCATTATGCACAGCATCTTTAAAGCACAAGGCTGTCCAGCCTGTGTGCTGGGCAGCAAATTCTCAATAAAGCTGAATGGCAAAGGAATGCATAGGATAAAAGGGGCTGGCAATCACCTTGAGAATCATTGTCAATTAAAATGTTCACTTGCTGCCTTGGCTGCAGTGCTGTGGTATCTCAGTAGAACTGAGTTGGGTATGTTAGCTTGCCTCATGTCTTTTATTAGAGGTAAGGTTTGTGCATTGACCAGGTGAGTCTTCAACGGCCAGAAATCTGGAGTAATAGAGGCTCAGGGGTGTCCATCTGACCAGCACAGTCAGATGTAGATGGATAGTAGCCCTGAAAAATGGGGTGTAGGGCTTGGTGAGTGTGCTGAAGCTGATGGCTTAACACGTAGTACAGGTCGATGAGAGTCACAATATTAACACTATATTTGTGCCAGAAATAGATGTGTCCATCAACCATTACAAATCCAATCTAACTCTCAATAGCAAAGTGTTAAACATTCACAAACACTGAATTTTATTTGCTTTTAAAACAGTGGTGAGATTTCCCAGTTATCTTTCCCATATTTTCCATTAGAGCGTGGACCTTGAAACATATCTTGTTTTTCTTATAACATAAAAAAGAAAGATCTATCACAAGTGCATTTATAATCATATGCATCATTTTTCTTTAGACAGCCACAAGAATACTTAGAAATACAGTTGCATTACTCTTTCTGTGCCATTGTGGAAATCTTGCTTTGAATCATCCAGTGTTTATCAGGTGATGGCCCATTGGTAATGATGTGTCAAACTGAGCAGTGTTTGAGGAACTGGTAGTGCAGATTGCACAGTAACATGTTTTTCAGTTCACACTGATCTAAATGACCTGAGATCTAATTGTGTGAATTCCTGAAAACTTTTAACACTTACTGTAATTTGTAGCAACCACTGTATTTGCTGGAGATTTACTCAAGTACATTCAAGTACATTATATGTGCAACGCTGATTTCAAAAGATTGAAGAATGTTAGTGCTGATTGTAACTAATTAGCTCATATAGCCAGAAAAGTATATTTTACATTTTGAAATGAGTATTTTCTTTCAGCAGATGCTAATACATATTAGGACATCTGTTTATTTTTTTCCCTTCAGTCTTCTTTCTAACTGCAACTTATTTAAAATACTGTTGTCAGCTGAAATAATATAGCCTTAAACAATATTACTTGTATATGTGGTTGTGAACTCATGTCTGCTTTTGAGATGTCTTTCTGCATAAGCAGATTTTTGTTTTGCGTAAGTGAAAGATGTATGAAAAGTTGTTTTGCTTCATTTAAATTGGAGCAGGGATGAAAAAGGCAGAAAGAAGTCAGTAGGATAAAATGTGATGCTATCCCCACTAGGTAAAGTTGTCCAATTATGCCCGGTGTCAGAACTTTTTAACATTTGAATGGCTGGGAGGGGATACTAATTTCAGCCTTAATGATTGCTGCTTTAGGAGTCAACATCACAACACTTCACTTATAATTTTAGCACATCTGTCAGCTTGTGCTAAAAAGGAGCCCAGGGCGAGTGGGTGACTGAAGTTCCTTTTATCCCTAGAGACGATTATGTATTCCCTTCAAGAGTGGGAAAGTAAAAAGGTTATAAATACTCACCTACTTCACTGCTGCCCACATTTGCCCTGTTGACAAATAGTGACTTTCATATCCTGCTTTTACATTCATGAGCACAAAATAAATATAAATGGTGCAACTTCTTGTTATATAACACTTATGGAAGCAGCCCATTTATAATTTCAGATATTCTATAATACCATATAGTCCCGAAACTGGACATTTTTTTTCATTTCAATAGATCACATTGATTTTCTGTGTGACTTTATCTACCTAATACAAAGTGGGATTGAACAGTTATTTGTCTGGATTTAGCCATTTCTTATCAAACATTTATGATTTAGCTTTTGCTACAACATCTTCTTGTAAGGTCTTTCTTATTTTTATCTCTTCAGGAAGGGTATGAATGTGATAACGGGACTGTAATAAATCTCTCTCTTGAAAATGAAACATATTTTGGGAAACAGTGTGCTGTCAGCTGGCAGGGGAGGGAAAGTTTAAGGGCCAGAACAGTCAAGCTGGTGGATTGTTTGTAGGATGCCATGGACATCTATTTGTGAGAATGACTGACTCTTCTGTGGATGTTTTCTATGTGTTAAAGACTGCATTTTCCCACCCGTGCAGCAGGATGGTGTTGGTGAGATGAAGCACCCGACAGAAAGGAGAGGTTTGCCTGACCAGGCCAGCCTTACATTGCGAGGCTGTAAAGAATTGGCAGAGGTGGTGGAAAGGTAACTGGCTTTGTGTCTCTGCTGTTACACGTGTAACAAAGTAAGATCTCAGTTTTTTAATTTCTCTTTCAGTTTTTTTGTTCTTTATCTAGAGGGGAAAAAGAACAAATGTGAATGTAATACCAAGTATGATTTAATTAAATGGGAGCAATACATGTAAATAGGACCTGCTCTGTGTTACAGCTTATTTTAAGATTTTGTTTGAAGGAAAAAAGCATACTGAAGGCGGCCATTGTGTATCCCAGATGTTTTAATATTTCTTACCAAAGCACTTTAGCTGAACATTTTCCAAACAACCTCATCATGCTAAAGTAATTTATTTTTCTTTACATAATGCTTTTCTTTCAATGATTTCAAAATGCTCTAAGTGTGCTTTTTGAAGTGCCGAACTAAGTGTCATAGAGCCCCGGGGAGATGCCTGGTGGTTTTATGGTGCCTATTCTGCAGACAGGTAAATTAAAACAAAGAAGGATTAACAGACACCCTGTGAATGAGTAAAGGAGTGAAGATTGGCATGCGAAGTCCTGCTTGCGCGTTGCCAGCCCCAAGCACATGCCTCACTGCTCAAAAACCACAGAGTGCTCACATGGTGCGTTGGGACAGAAGCGAAAAAAACTTTGCAGAAACTGTAAAAGTTAATAATTACACCGTAAAGGCTACTTAACTGATAATGAACATTTAATGCAGAACCGTAAATTTGAATGGGCTTGCAAAGAACATGTTCCTGTGTTTCTGTCTTCCCTACCAAATCTGTTTATAGTTAATTTCTTAACTTGCTTAACCAATGCTGTATTCTGTCCTATTTCCTTCTTTATGTCTCTTCACTGGTGCTTCAGTGACCTCCATGTAAGTTTCTTTATATAGAAACCTGCTATGCTGTCTTGAATGCACAAGGTCAATAATGATTACCCTCTAACTTTGAAGGGCATCCCTTTCTCTGCTTGCAAAGGATATCAAGCCACAGATTCCCTGCATCCCATAATTGTAATTTCTCTTATGAAATGGAGTATTAAGAAAAGAATTTTACTTTTCAGAGAGCAGAGCTTTATTCCACAAACACGTTAAGAATGGTGAAGTCAGGATATAACTTTTTTTTTTCCATTTTAGAAAGGCAGAATTGATCATTTGTATTTAACTTAAAGCAAATCCATGTTAATAGGAATATTTTTGTAATATATTTCAAAAGAAGGAAACCATTCTTTTTGAATACATGTATAGAAAGCAAAATTTCTGTAGATAGATATTGATATGATACAAGAAAAGACCTTATCTGGTTTTTATTTCTAAAGAGCTGTATCTTAATCTGTGCACACTGTAAATTCTTCAAAGACTTTAGCATGATCTGTACAGAAATAATGTTATTACTGTGGGCTGTAGAGGGTATGTATAATGAGAAGATACATATCTTTTGGAACCAATGGCCCTCTAATAATTATCAATAAATAAAGAAGGTTAAAAGAAAGTGCAGAAAGGATAGCAATAACAAAAAGATGCTTAAATTGAATTGATACTATATCTAGCATTGACTGTGTCATCACACAGCTTAATAGCTGGAGTCACAGTTCAATACGATGAACTTGAGAAGGTTTATTTAATGAAAGAACTGGTGCTTTCTGTTCAGTACTAGCAATAGCTTAGCTTTTTAATTGCCTGCTTTAAAAGTTTACATTCTACTAATTGGGAATACTAGATACAAGAAGGTACTATATTAGCTAATATGAGAAAATGGGTCCTAAGAAGTAAATATGAAATAACAGTAGTCATTGTAGAAAGAAATTCATGCAGAGATTTTATTTTACAGGAAAAAAAAATATATATATATATATATATGCATACACTGTGACTTATTTTACCTACAAGCAATTCAGAGTTGTATGCAAGTATATTCTCAGGAAGCTGCTGATTTGATTTTCTGTCTCTTCCATCAGCTATACATTTCCAGGATCTGCTGGGAAATACAATCCCTTTCCTCCCCATGTCCCCCCTCACCCCCCTGCCCCGATAGTAGAAAACTCAGAAAAAGAAATCTAAGAGTAAATTGGAAGAAATGTGCATTCATGTAAATATCTAAACATATATAAATTAGGTTTAAAAATTGAATTCACTGAACATGAATAGTCACTTAAAGTGTAACTGGAATTGACTGTGTCATGTATCAGCCTAATAGCTGGAGCGCCGGTTCAATACAATGAACTTGGGAAGGTTTTCTTAATGAAAGAACTGACGTTTTCTGTGCAGTGGTTGCATTCATCAGACCACATAGTGTTCATTACACTACAAAGGACTGCCAATGTGAATTGTTAGGATCATCTATTAGGTAAACCTGATAGGAACAAAAGGTAGCGAAGGAATGAGAGGCTTCAGTACCTTTATGGGATGTTTGAAGTCTGGCTGCTCCGATGACCTTTTACCAGATATTAGCATCTGGTCATACCCTAACTCTGCTAAACCAAACCAGCAAATAGCATGCATCTTCCAATGCTTATTAACCAACCATGAGCTTTATGTGGCCTCAATCTGTGATCCGATTTGTTTAAATACAGTGGAGGTCATTGAAGAATGGGCACTCTCCAGTACTGTTAATTGCCCTGAAACCCACCCTGGTCATGGTGCTGGTGTGCAGAGGGCGATTTATTCCAAGAGAGATGAACCCAGTGAGCAAAGCACGGGTGGGCGCGTGGTGCTGACACAGGGCAGGCATCAATCCGCAGGGATTTGCATCCGTGCTGTCCTGCTTACCTAATGGCAGCATTGTTAAATTGTTTCATGGGGAGATTAAGGGTTGAAAAGAGAGAGTTAGCAGGAAAGAGAAAAGTTTTGCTGTAATACTCCTACCATCCAGTAATGAAAAAACTTGTCTGCTTTATGGGGCAGCATAAGAACCACAGAAGTGTTCCCAGTGCACAGATGGGCTGTGCTAAAGCACGTAGCAGGTTTAATTCTTCCACGTGGATGTTCACAGTAAATGTATCGGTGTCATTCACTGTTTTTCCTCTGATTTACACTGTTCAGGTTGAAGTTAGGTAGGGATCACTAGATTGAAGACCATACCTCAAGGTCACTCCCCTAACCTTATTTCCCACCTTAAAATGCATTTATATGGATAAGGAAAATACAGTAGCAGCTGCCACATAACTTTGTTTCCTTGCTGACATCTCTGGTGGATGGAAGTGAATCTAAAGCTGTTACCTGGGATGGGGAAATGCAATGTCAGGCCCACTTTGCCCACTGCTGCTGTCATCCACTGCTGTGCCAGAGGTGTCCTCTCTTCTGCCACACATTAGTTATTTTGTTTTCTCCAGCTCTTTGGAAATGCTGTTTATAGATTTTTATTGCATAATCCATCCTCTTCTATTCCTGTTTCTCCATGGGCTGTATTTAGTAAGTGCTACATGTTTCTATGGGAATTTTGATACCATATCAGGGTTTCAGGGTTCTTATTGACATTGGCCAATAAATATTCACAACCTGTAAGAGCAGTATGATGAAAACATGCCGTTGTTGATGTAGAATAGAAGCTAAAGGATTTCAATTTGTTTTGCCGACTTTTCTTTTTAAACTTTTTATTTGGAGAGATTCTAACTATGCTCAGATTGAATTGTCAGGATTTGCACCAACGTTTGTCAGAGAGATTCCAACTTTTACAAGGGTGTTCTGGAAAGGTGTGACTTTGTATGGAGAAGGAAGAGACCTGGGCAGACCTCAGGGAGCCGTGTGATAGTGGAACTGGGAAGCCAGGCCTTGCTGTGCTATGTGGGACCTGGGAAGCATATGCCCCAAACTGAGCACATCTATTTCTTGGCTTTGCACACAGCAAATGTTCAGAGCAAGCGTTCAAAGGAATTAAAGGCCCGTGTGTAATAGTGCCTCACCCTGCTGCTCGCTGTCCCAAAAGGACAACAGAAGGCATCAGGGCTGTTGGAAATGGTGAAGATATTTCCTCTCAGCGGGAGGAAATGCTGCATTTCAAGTTTGGGGATAGGGTAGGAAGCAAGAGGTTTAAAGAATAAAAATGCAAATTGGTGTTACATCTCCTTTGGAAGAAGCTCAGTACTGAGATAGTTGTCAAATGGAGACAGGAGGAGATGGAATGATGCTTGTTTGCCTAAACAGGTGAGAACAGAAATTTTGTTGAGGACAAATTAACTTTGTTAATTTTATAGTGGTATAAAGTGGGGAAGTCTCTTCAGACCTGCCCTGTCTGATAAGAGTTCGAGTGAAGAAATAAGGACCAAACCATACTGCTTACTGTGAGCACTTGGAATCCTCTGGCTCAGTGTTCTGTCATTGGCCTGTCTAATCTGCAAATCTAACTATTTTGAAGTAATCATTGACTATTTTGAATCAACATAGTGCTCGCAGGGTATTCTTTTTTAACTTGGAAATCAGTGAGAAATAAGATGTTTCTCAGTGTAAGCATTTTGAGTGTGTTTGTAGCTGTTACATCTGTTTGGATATCTGCTATAACACGAGAGGAAATCAGTTATTTGCCCAGGACACTGCATTGCTGAAAATGCATAATAGCTCAGATCTTACTATGTGGTTTGCTCCTCACTAAGCATGCAGTGTGTGCCCAGCTGGCTTCAGTTAAAAATGTGTGAAATGTTATTTGGGACATTTAAAACATCCACAAAAATGATGATAACACTGATGAAGGAAGTTTTCTTTTTAAGGGACAACACAATATTTTAAACTTAGAGCTTTTCCAAATTTTGTTTGTTTTAACATTTATAAAAGGGATTTAAAACCATAATACCACCCTACTTAAGATTTTCTGCTTCTTGAAGCACAACTCATTAATGCTACTGTGCAGGAATTTTAAAGGTGCTCCCAAAGAGTTTGTGGCCAGCCCTCACTGTGCGCTGTGCATCCTTTGTCCCTTCCCTCCCTCCTGAAATCTCATATGATTGGAAGTACTTCTCATAAAAAATGCATTGTTCAGGCTCCATGAAAGGAGGTCAAAACCTAAGGTCTAAACATAATTTTAAACAATAAAGAGCTCCAGGTAGCTTAGGACATTCCCAGTTAATAACCATAGCTTTCCTCTACCATATTCAGGTGGGTGTGCTAGAGTATCGAAGGCAAACATTTGATAGTGCTCGTGAAGCTGAATGTGCAGACTTTGAATATGTACTGTGTGCATCTTCTGTCTGGGGAATGAGTTTGTGTGGAAAGTGAAGGTCGGGTGTTGGGTTTTTTTTGTTCTCAAAAATTGGGTGGCAGTTATTTCATTATGCAGTTTCAGTAGGCAAATAACAATTTTGTGGATTGGCTTGTTTTTCTGTGGAGCAAAGTTGTTGTTTGTTGCTATTTTTCTCTTAATTAGAGAGGCATTTTTAATTATCTGTCAAGCTCCCCTAGCACCTGGGATAGCTGATCTTTCTTATGTGCATATGATGTAATCAAAACAAGTAAGTAAAATGTGAGTCTGTCACGACTGATAGAAAGTAGAAGGAAGATTAACCAGGAGGATAATGAATGTGCCTGGGCTGATTGGAAGAAGGAATTGTGTCAGGTGTGCAGGCAATACTCTGCTCCTTTGCATTCTGTGACTCTGATTCCTCTGTACCATCCTTCTGTCACAACTGAAACACCTTTGTAATGATGCTGAATAATATCTATTAGTTCCGTATCTATGTAATGAAAGTTTTTTTGTGCAGGTATGAATGATTGGGATTCCCAATTTTATTTATTTATTTTTTTAAATGTAAAATGCCAAGTTATTTGTCATTGAGAGGGCAGTGGGGTAATGAAGTCCCATTTTGTTTCCCTTTCCAGCATACACACGGCTCCTTCTTACAGGGAAGCCTTGCCAAACCTTATTCCCAAAATACAAAGCAGTGTTTTGCTGCAGAAGTTCCTGTTAATACTACATGATATCATTGAGTATTTTACGTAGAAAATACATCACAGGAGATGAGCAGAATCAGAAGAGCTTCTGTTTCAAGGCACGCTGTTGTATTGTCCACGTGGTCCACGAGTGTGTACCTGTGTGTGTGTTTGCGTGTACATGGCAGAGGGCAAACAAGTGTACATGGTTTAATTGCTCAGATATTGTTAGATTGTAATGAAATCAGTTGCTCTTGCATAACAAAATCTTAGCATGCTCAAAATGAAATTACTTAAGTGAAATGATTTTGTGGTGTTTAAAAAGCAACAAAAAAATTCACTAAAGACCATTAAGCATCCTCAAGCCCCACGTTTCAGTGTTCATCATTTGTACCAATTATGGCGTGACAGCTCTTGAGTTTCCAATGATAACAGCCATCTGACTTGATCTGAGTTCAATGGATTTTCACTAAAATAGAATCATCGCCTTTGTGATGGATAGAAAAAGTAAAGCAATACATCCTGATAAATGCTCCAGCTTTTTTTCCCCTTCCCTTACTGTGACCTTGTACAATCTATAAGTGAGCAAAGCTGAGCCCCGGCCACTGCTGCAACGCATCAGGACTTTGAAATTTAAGTAGCTCTGAAACCCATCAATGGGGTGAAGGGAGAATGGCCTGAGAAAGCGATGGATCATGCTTAGAGGGCTCACAGGGAAACAGGGTAAGCTGAAGGTCAATACGCAGACATGTCCTGAAGGAACAGCTCAGACACTCATTCACATTCACATCTCAAAGCCACTGCTGCTGTAGCAGTGTGAGGGGAGATCAGTCGGAGAGTAAAATAAAACAAGAATTTCAGAGCATATAATTTCTTCGCAGAAGCAAATGGCACAAGGGTATGGTATAAAATAGCTATAACCTACAGTGCTGGTGCAATGCCCTCATCATCCCATCCGCGCAGCACCGCACATGGAAGCACAGCACTCCCATTGCACTCCAATTGTTCTCCAAGTTTTTAAGCCCTGCTAATTGTGAAGAGCATTTAACGTTTTTCTTGTGTCATCATTTGTTTGTAAGGCACTATTCAGCATGACGTGAAAGTGAGCCAAACTGAGAGGGATACAGTCTGAACACATATGCATGCAGGCGAGTAATTAAAGGCTTTTACACTTTGTATGCCTGTGTGGATATAAATGTGAACAAACTTTTAGCTAAGTTTCCATTCAGATTCTGATTGGATTTGGGTTTCGTTTTGAGGAAAGGTATTTGTTGCCAGATACCGGCTGGCCTGGATGTAGAGAGCTTAAAAAATAGGGGGAGAAAAAGGAAGAAAAAGAAAAAAACCCCTAAAATAAAATTAGTACACAAATTTGAACCCGCAGTTACCATGCCTAAAGCAGAAATTGCCGAACAAGTCAAGAGGCTTATTAGCATTTTATGTAAATCAGTTATTACTGTTCTCCACTTCCTTAATTATCCATGTTATTTCAATACAACCCTTTCTTTGATGTCCCAATTCTATATTTAAATAGTGCAAGATTTCTATCATATCCTCCCGCTGAGGTTTGTTCCATGCAAAAAACATGCCAAGAGCAGCTATTTTAGAGACTATTGGGAAATGTTTAATTGGTTAATCCCATTTGAGTTATGAGGGAGTATTGCCACGCACAGAAAACAGAAACATGTAAAGTACTGGCTAGGAGAAGTTTACTAAAATTTGCAAGACTTCCCCTGAAATTTAGCCCTGAAGATGTTTTGTTTCCAAGGCACCCAGTGGGAAATGATTCAAAGGAAAATCCTTCAAACTTCTTTGAAATACGCTAAATGATTGATTCATAATAGAAATATTTTTGAATTACAACATAAAGTCATTTTTTTTCTTGTTCTTGCAGTGCAGAAGAGGTCTCTCTTTACATGTGACCTAGCAGTGCAGTGGCAAAAGAACAGGATACCACTGCCAAAAAAAAAATCCCTCAAAAATCCTTGCAGACCTGAACAACTGTGGTAGTCACCTACTATGGCAAGCAAATGAGCACTCCTTAGGTTCCATGTTGTAAAGTGATCAACATCATTTGTGTGAGTGTCCATTCTGAGATGAATTCTGCATCAACCATAAGGATCAATTCTGCACAAAGAGATACTTAAAAAATTCAGCATTTCTGCACAGCTTCCAATTTCCAGCTTTGGACTGGAAAGACTTCAGAGCAGAGCACTGGCAGATATTCCTTTCCCTATTTCAAACATTTGATAGGTGTTTAGCCTCCTTAAAAACTTCTTTGGATCGAGTGTGTGCATGCAAGTTTTTTAGCGCAAAAAAAGCGCGTACTTAATTTGGCTACAAGCACAAGAAGTATTGCGCTACAGCTGAATCACTTATAGGAATTCATCTTTCTAGATTTGAATGGAAAGCAGTAAAATTTTAGGCCCTTTTTTTTTTTTTTTTTTTCTTTTACTCATGTTGAGGAATAGCATTTGTTTCCACTTTTGCTGAAAATGTGTCACTCAGCTGGCAGCAAGTAGCTGGTGCAAACACAGGTAAAGTGGACTTTTTAGCACAAGAAGCTTTTAAACAAGAATTAAGTCATTAAAAAAGGAACCGACCCTTGTGTTCTTCTCTGAACAATATGGTTCTTTCTGCACTGTTTCCCAAACTACGGTTGAAAGTTGAGAGTGTTTGGTTGCAAGCCTTTCTGTATTTGCAATTCTTGTAAACAGATGTCTTCCTCTTACAGAAATAGGTTAACTTATTAAAAAATCTACGCTAGAACTGTGGATTGCTGAGTTTCCATCACTGGGAAGTACATTGTTCCAACTCTGAAATTATACAGTCTAAAATCATCATCATGTATTTTCATCAGGATGAAATATCGGGAGCTCTGCTTAGTGCAAGGTTTTATTAATGATGTGCTGTCAGAAGCTGGATGCTCTGCATATTTGCATATTAAACAGCTGAGTGAAGAAACATTCCTTTTATTGCTGCAGGGAATAAATCAGTTTAAAGCAAGTTCTCATCATTTATACTCCTTTCAGCTAAGTCTTCTTTTATTGAAATAAATTGTTGAAGTGCTTTGCTCATTCTTTGAATACTGATGAAATTTACCTTGATAGGGCCTCAGGAAAAATAACATTTTCTTAAAGGTGCAGTGTTGTTCTTTATCTAAATAGTGTCTAACTTTGCGAAATTGTCGGGAAGAAAATTTGTGCATCTCCAGCCACGCAAAATCTTTTAGGTATGAGATGTCTGCAGGTATTCCAAGGCGCACTATCCACACAGAAATCTTCTGCACAGGCACTTTACACGACATATAAAATTGACATTGTTTTTATTTTCATATAAATTCATTAGTTGTTTAGTAAAAGAGCCCTTACGTACCGACTTACATCTGTGCAGTGCAGACGAGCATCACCTTCAATTGTCTGCCTGCTGTCTGTTGGTGGCAGCCTGACTTTAGAAGTGTGAAGTCTGGAAGAACTGGAACAAAGTCGGTGACAAAGAACAAAGTTTGTGTTGTATTTCCCGTTCTTTCATTTCTTTGAAATGAAACATACAAACATGTCACGAGACCCCAGTTTGCGAAAATTTACGTAAATAAATCATTTTGAAATCATAATTTGTTAAAAGATGATAAAGAAACGTTATATAGCCTGTCATTTTCCCAGGTGTGAACTAAAGCAGAGTAATAGAAGAAATACCTTGTAAAATTCAGTGAAAATATGGAGTTTGGGTATTTTATTTAATGCTACTATATAGCACCGGCTATCCCTGATACGCTGCTTGTCTGACACAATGCATGGCAAAACAGTCACAGAAATGATCAAAGAAAAATTATGTTGTTTGTATCCTAATTTTATATTTTAAAAGGTTAATGGCAGCAAGCCATTATATGCCTTTCTTATGTCATATAAATTACTGTAAAATCTAAATCATTTGTGACAGGAGCTTCTTGTTTTTAAGTGGAAAATGTGCATTAAATAACATGAAAATAATGTCAAAACATCCTCCTCGATGATTGCCAAGTGAACTGTTGCTTTTCATTTATGTTTTATTTTTGGAGATTGGGTTTTGCAGGAATGTTTTCAGATACTTAGAAAAAAATAATGATACATTGCAGCTGTAGTTTATTTTAATTGGACAGCACTAAGTGAGCTGACTTTATGATAAACAGTGCAGCCAGCAGCCAGTGACTGCACTTTCACTTTAAGGATTGTACAGAAAATAAAATCCTTCAAGCTAAAGTCATAAAGAACCAAGCTGGGGTTACTTTTGGAACAAGTGCCTATGTTTGTCTCCATGCACATTACTGGGGACACCTGTTCCAAAAGGTGTAGTAACCCATAAATTCTGTTTTGCCTTAATGGCACCTAACTCATCCAACTATAAAAATCTTGATATTGATGAACTCTTATTTTATTCCCATTATTTTGGTTCCCATTTCTATTAATAGTTATAATATTTTATGTACAGTGTCAGTTAATTCTCAAATGCAGTGTATTAGTTTGCAGTTGGAAATCCTGATAATACTGCCTACCTCTTCAAAGATTTAGCCACTGATGTTCTGAGGTGTCATTGCTGTAAAAGGCTGTCATACTTTTGATTTCTTTAGAAGTATTCAGAAATGTGAGAGATTTTTACCTCATGTAAAGTGCTTTTTTTTTTTTAATTATCTATATGTGATTTTTTTTTTTGTGATTGAACGGTAAATCTGGCAAAAATTCACATGCTGAACATTTCAGTGTTTGTAAGGATGGCTTGGTTTAGTGGTTAGACTATGTACTGCACAGGGGTATTATCAGGTTTAATTAATTATGCTGCAGCTATACGCTGTGCAGACCTTTGTGCCAGCATCTTCACAGCTCTTGAGGACTTCCTTCTGAAGAATAACAGGAATGTTTGGACCAAATGTACCAAATGAATCATATGTCTTAAATGTTTATTTAGACCCCTTGTTTGCTTCTTTAGAAGCCACAAAGCTGACTTGAGAACTTTTGTGCACTGGGGATAGATGGCGTCTTGGTACCAGCCACACACTTTCCTGTTGCAGCTCCAGGCATGCAGCTTTCCTGCCAAATGCAGGGCTCAGAGGAAGGACAAACTAATCCACCAGGCAAAAAGGTTTAGTTCTATCTGTGTGTGAAAATTCAACACTATATTTCCCATTTGTGGTGTTGTTTTTTAGCCTAGCCTGGTTTACTCATCCCTTTAAATGACTGCGAGAAGAAAAAATGCTCTTAGCATTGCACAAGTCCAGTGACTTGTTTTCCTTCTGAGAATCAAATGCATGGGAAATCTGACTGCAAAAATTGGTATCTCTTGAGAAGCCCTGCCTGTCTGACAGGTAGTTTTGAAGTGGAGGCTCTTGGTCACTGTTCACGCCAAGATGCCATGACATTTTAGCTCTCTTCTTCTGTCACTTTGTTTTCAGACTATGCACGCAGAGCGTATCATGCCTGATGGTATGATGAAAGCCAACAGATGAATTTTGTTTTCTGTATCTTTGTTCTACTCTCATAATTGAAACTATTTGCAATCTTGAAAAGATGTGCCAAGAGGGTCTGAACAGGAAAATTCTGGAATGATGCATCACACATAAGTTGCATTTGTTGTAACCAATGTGTAATATTCTGGAACTAAAAACAAACAGTCTTTAAGTCTGCCACCCAAAATTGGTAACTTTGTCTACTACCTGTGAACATACAAACAAGAATGTGGGTGCCCACCCATGGTTTGTGCTAATCCTTCTTGTTTCCATGTGTCCTGTCCTCCAGGCAGGGATGTTAGAGTGGAGTTTGGATCTCTGAAATAGTGGAGATGAGCAGCAGGAGTCTGTGTTTATCGGAGCTGGAGGAATGCTTTCTGCATATGTTTTTGTTATTGTGATGACACTTGATTTTGACTGAGCCCTCAGAGCGCTAATGCAGTAGAAAACAATGCTCTTCCCATCACATGTAGCAGAGCCAAAATAATACAAGAATAATCAACTACAGCTTTTCAGTGCAGAAACATCAGTCTGATGATGGTACAGAAACTAGCACTCGACAAATCACTAGAGGCCCCTAAATCTCTGTAGTACCCTTGTTAGTAGGTGCCTGGGGAATTGTTGTTATTTTAAGATTTTTTCAATTTCAGCACTATAAAATAGGGCACAATTTAACTGAAGGTGAAAATAACTATTATATATATTTTATTAATATCTACTTTATTCAGTTGTTTATGCAAGAACATCTCTTTTCCAATAGGATATGTTTTGCTTTTCCTTCTCTTGAAGAAGCACAGTTGTGTATTGATTCTATATCAGAAAATAGAAGTCTTGACTGCCATTAGTTACTTGTGATGTAAGTGTATATATGGTTCCATCTGGTTCCTTGGTCTGTATATCATTTAAATGCACTGTTTTTATTTCTCTTCTTGGCCTTTGATTTCTTGTTGAACTCTTTAAATACAAAACCTGCAAATGAAGGAGACCTCAGTCAAAATCTGCCTAAAACTAAGGTTCTTAATTGCTTTTATTATTTCTCTATATGAATTGTTATAATTGATATCATGCCAAGTGTTTAATCAGAATCCCTTACTATCACAATACACACCTAAGGAAACCAGGAGTAGTGGTGGGTACCTGTTATGTTTGTTTCATCTTGGCATTTTCTTGGTTTCAACTGAAGTTATCCAGGGAAAATACAGAAGAAGGTGATTCATAGGATATATGAAGAAATGAAGGAGTGCTGGAAAACTAGAGAGAGAATAAATTGTTGCGTGTGAGGGATAGGAAAAGGTATGAGTAGCAGAAGGTGATAGCTGAGGAAACATGAAGCACTGGAACAAATAGTCTTTAGCAGAAAAGGCAGTTTTCAGATGTAAAAGAGCATAGTCTGATATCAGTTTAAAGTCAGGAGAGCTTTCAGAGCAATTTATAACCCTATCCACTTTTGCTGAGAAAAATCAGTATAGTTTTCTTTTTTACTTCCTTCAGTATGCTTTGGGAAGACACACAGGGGGGAAGATCAAGCCACCACTTGTACTAAAATGCTCTCCAAAACCAGACCACTCTTCATCTTCCTTGTGGAAAGACAAAACGAGACTATTCCTTTTTCTCGTGTGCTGCAGAACTAGTCTAATGCCATAAGGCAATTGTAGTTGGACATACTTTCATAGAAATTATGTTTATGCTCAACATTATTAGTGCTTGGCTGAGGAAATGCAAATAGTTTGTAGTCTCGGCATCTGAAATACATCTATTTATAAAGTTTATTAGATTTTTTAAAAGAAATTGGGTTTCTGATTTGTTGCTCTGAAATGGCAATAGAGAAATCAGATTGTAAATCTCAGCTACTGTAGCTTTCACCTATTAAATATGTTAAAGCACTTGTTCAGCTGGAGTGTTATAAACAATTAATAGTTTTGGAATGAAACAGGCATTCGGAGATAGGAACACTTTTATGGTTTTGGGTTGCTCTAACTGTAGCTGTATATTTGTTTCTACATTTTACTGGGAAGTTTACATTCAAACTTTATGAGGTTAGATGATGGGAGAAAATCCAATGAATGCCTTCTGGATGGGTAATTGTTATCTGTGCATCAACACTCTTGGTTTATGTGGTCTCTGTGGGTGGTGTAAGAAAGTGATTTAGGACTGTATGACAATGCTATGTCTTGATTTACTATATAACATACTAAAATATAAATAATTCCTTGGGTTTTATACATATAATTCTCAACTGAGAATTTTTGTTTAAAAAAATGTCAGTATTATGATCTGAGGTTACGCCATGGCTCAGAGCAATGAGATGAAGAATAGAGGGAATATCCACCTGGGCCTCTAAAAACTGTTGTCATAAGATCCATAGAGGGTTCACTCATTAAGTCATATGCATTACTCATTACAGAAATAAGGATCTATTTTATTTTAATGTAAAACTTCTTACTGACTTCTTTCACTTGTTTACTCTTCTCTATGTCATACTTTGAAAAGGAGTTCATATCTCGGAATGAATATATTGTCTGGTGCATTTTGTCTGTGAAAAATTTAGCTTGTAATCCAGCCTTCTCAGGCTGAGTCAAGTGAAATTTTGGTGTTTGATACTGACCTCTTTACCTGGTTCTTCAGCTCCTTTGCAACCACCAGATCACTGTGTAGTGTTTCTTTCTTGCAGTGATACTCACAGGCTTGTTTTTTTTTGCTCTGTCTATATTATGATTTGTTTTCCCAAGTTTTATAAGATTATCCCATGTCCTTTACTTAAGTGTTCAGTCAATATGTCATACTGATTGCAATACACTGTATGCAGTATATTATGTTATTTAGGTAATACACCTTTGAAAATGTGTGGGCTGGTAGAGAAGATGTGCTATCCTAGAATTATTATGTGAATGTCAGTAAGTTGGAGTTGATTTTTGAGCTCTGGATGGGTGCATTACTATCAGTAATTGAATAGTTTCTGCCATCAGAAGCAATATAATATTGTAGAGTGTATACTTCATTAAGGAATATCTGATTTTCTAGCCAAACCTAGATGTAGAACTAAAGTTGGTTCTTGGACTTAGTTGGCTGCCAGTGCAGGACACCAAAAGAAAGCCAAAATTTTCTGAGTCTCACTTCATAAAATATATTGATTAAAACATTAAAATATATTAATACTTAAGTCTTACTTTGGAAAGTAAGAAAACACCTGTCTCAAATATACAGATTTGGAGGATCCTGAAAGTGAATTCAATCACTTCCTAGACCTTTCCATTTAGAAACCAATAAAACTCCCCAGACTCCCTTTGGTTTACTCTCTTCAAATTTGCCTCAAATTAACAGATTTAATGCAAAGCTGATGAGTAATTTTTTAATTTTTAATTTTACTTTTTACATTAGAAGGAGCAAAAGTTATTAACTAATTATATTTGTATCACTTTTTATGACTATGGAAGTGTAGGTGGAGTTATAACTGCTATATAGTTATGCTTCTATGAGTCTGCATGGCGTATTCACAAATCTTTTCCTCACTAGACTTAGCTTTCTTCAAGTTCATTCTTTCAGATGTAAGAACTTCAAGAAAACCGTAAAATCTGTGTAAATTAATAAAACTTTGAACCTGATGCAACCTAATCCTTCTATAAAAGCTTTGTAGTAAATTGTTGGGACTGTTACAGAGCTCATTCAGCACAGATCCTGAAGGAAGTCTTTTGGGTGCTCATATATGAAAGCTGCTCTGAAATTAATACTTCTTATTTTATTCTGTCGGCCAGCGATGCCAGAGGTAGATGGTGGTGGTATTGGCAGTAAGGGATGAAGCTTGCACCAGTATTCCATTCCATTTTGTTGCTGTGTGACAGATGGCAGCAGTGGGGCAAACTGACAAAATGGCATCTGAGATGGAAGTGTGGATGAAGTAAAGAGGTGAAACTGAATTGCTCCATGCAGAAAAGATGGCACCCGTTGACAGTCATCACTTGCTGAATGTTTATGGAGCCCAAGCAGTGAGTGTGAGCACAGTGAGGCAGTGGGTGGTGCATTTCAGCAGCCACGACAGCAGCAGTGGGTCACCTCCACTGGTGCAGATTTATACAAGCATGGCACGCTTCTCTTTTTTACTGCTGGCAAAAACACACAGCTAATGGTGGTGATGGTGTTGAAAAATAGTGTTTTGTAGCAGAGCTCTGCCAAGTAGTGTTATTGTGCTCCTTTTATCTGTTGTAGTGTCCCTGAAAATAAACGGGGCATTACTACCTATATACATTCCATCATTCAGTTTTCCCCAGTTGTATCTCTCTCACCCTGTGTTTTCCCAGCCTTTAACCCACCCATGAACAACATTTTTGACCAAAATGCCTGTTACTTTAGCAAGTATTTTCTTTACTGCAATATCTTACAGACAGTGTAACTATGAATTTTTGTCTACCTTATTTAATGGAATCATCTGTATTTACTTTTTGGATATATTATTTTCCAAAGCTACAGGGTTAAGTTTTGAATCAAAATTTAGAAAATGAAAAGCCACAGAAATAGCTGAAATTAAGAGTAGCTGAACAATGATTCTATTTTTCATGGAAAGGAGTCTAAAGGAATGTTTTTAGTAAATATATTTAAAAAAGTTACCTCCAATAGCTGCTTGAAATATGTTACCCTGTTTTTCTCCCTTAAATTTCATTTGATTTGTGCTTTGGAACAAAGCAGTAAATTCCTTGAGCATATGAGTTAAGTCCACATGAGATTTCCAAAAAGGCATGAGAATTTTAATAAATACCTACTTTCTCAAAACAAAATTAGGCCTCATCAAGTTTGCCAAGATAGCTTGCACTAAGATACTACTTTAAAAAGAAAAAAGAAGAACCACAGCAATTTATGTTGATATGCTTGAAGATAAATAGAGCTGGTGAAAGAGACACTTATACATTTAAGTGCAAGAAGCCACACTTGAGCTTTTAGCATACATGTATTTCTAAACTGTGAAAATGTGAAAGCAAAGGTTATGATTCATAGGGCAACTGTTTTTTCCTATCATTTTTTTATTAGATTATGAAGCACAGGAGCTTACTCCAGGTATTCCCCTTGAACTTGATTTAAACCACTGGTAGCTCTCTAACACCAGGAGCTGTGGTATTTTGCCATGTATCATACCCCTCTACTTGCTATTTCTAAATTGCTCGCTTATATCTTGTGATGGGTCCTTCAGTTTCTCATAAATTAATAAGGCATCTGTGGGTATTTGCAAGCAGGTCCTAGAATTCTGAATCTGCCCCAGTACAGACACTGTAAAAAAAAAAAAAAAGGGAAAAAAAAGAAAAAAGAAAGTGGGAGAGCCGATAAAGCAAGATTTCCTTTCCTTAGAATGCTCTTCCAGTATGAAGCAAAATATTATTAATCTAGACTGCCTGCTACTTTCATTTACCATGTAGCTGCTCGTGGGATTACAGGCACAAAGGTTTCATAAATTTCAAATGAAATATGAACATTTGTTGTCAAAATACTGTTAAGCTATAAAAGCTCTGCTAGTAGTTGTCCTGCTCTTTTATTGTAACATTTATATCCATGGGCGTTAGTGTGTTCTTGGGTCTGAAGGGGAATTTTTATTCCCCTCTTTTTATTTTTCTTCACGTGATTTTCATCCAAGTGACAGATAACAAGGCAGCGGATTGGAAAATATATACTTCTCCTTATTTTTCAGTCTATGGCAGATCCTTTCTGTAATTATGTGGCATTGCAAGGGCCTTATCTAAGTAGGCATAACACCTTAGATATAATTTAACATCTAGATGCTTGGAGAGGCAGGCGTAACCTGTTTTTTACTAAAGGGAAGTGGCTGTCCTGTCTGCTTCCTTTCTTTCTTTGTGTAGTATTCATCCTAGTGGTGCTATTTGACATAGCATGTCAAACAGGCATGGGAGAAATAAAAGATAGAAAGATAGGGGCACTTGTATCTCTCTGCTTCTTCATGTATGGGTGCTTCCAGTCCTATAGCTGTGCCACTAAAGCTTTTACTTGTGTGAGCAAAACTTATCCAACTGAATAGTCAATAGGATTCTTTATGGGAATAATACTGTGTGCATAAATTGAGGTGTTCAACTCTACCTGAAATTACAGGGAGCTCTTACAATGTGCAGATACTTAAAGAGAAGTTAAATGAGTCTGTTCAGAAGTGCAAATATAGAAGTCTCTGCTTTTATATATCCAAATTAGATTTTTTTTTTTGTTCGTAATATAGCATTAAAATTAGGCTAAAGGATCTGCAATCAAATTTAATGCCACAAACCATTTAGAATCCTATAATCAATACATTTTGCTTGGAATTTCTATTAGAAGAAATGTATAAGATAGTAAAATAGTCATTCATTCTTTGTTCCAAGTATGAGGAGGGTTTCTTTACTGTGAAAAACGATTATGACATGTTAAAACTGTGTAATAGTAAGCAGACACTTTTCAGTGCTGATGGGTGAATTCTGGAAATGCTCTATTTATTTTCCCTCTATTGACTAGTTGCATTCAGGCAAGACTGCCAGTGCATTGACTTGGAAAACAACTGAGACTGAACAATTTCAAACCATTGACATTATACTGCTTCATTTGTGAGCTGCATTGCTTCTGCATGCACCAGTTACTTTTTTATGGAGTGCTTGCATGTTTAGGAAGCTTTCAAAAGAGGAGAGATGTAAGCCAGCTTAGAAAGAAAGCTGTCCATTCTATCAATTTTATGTTTATAAGACTACCGAGTAAAAAGACGAGCAATTTGAAAAATAAAACTATGTAGCAGGGCACAGATCTATTGTGCATGTATTTTGATGCACAATTAAAAAAAAAGAAAAAAGAAAAGTTTATGGATTTAAAATTTCTCCACAGAGAATATTTTCAGCTCTTGAAATAATATAATATCCAGCTGCTACCTTCAATGCAACTTTTACAAGGTGTTTTGTAGCACTGATGTGCAGAAAAATGAATGAGAAATTAATTTACGTTAGAGATTTAATTTGTGTCCATGGCTGTCTGTCTGCATCATGCTGATCAAACTGCTTTGTTACCAATTCTCATCACTTCTTACTAGCGTCATTTCTGCTATTCCAATATTGGCTTTGTCTGAAAAAATGCTGTTATTGAGAGGAGGACCCGTATTAGCTTCCAGTGAGATCTGGACTAGAACTGTTCAAGGTAGTGCTGCATTTTGACACAACAACAGGGCTGTTTTTCACAGAAAGCACAGTCGGGACGTGCGCAGCCCTGGCTACAGCTGTGCTGGGAGCTGAATCCCTCGTGTGCCTCTGCATAGATTCATCACGGGTGAGTCAAAGTGACCAGTCTCTAAGTGACATTGCCTGATGTTTATTCATAATTATTCCCACATCTGATCCGTTAATTAAGCAGGAAAAATGAAAAAAAAAATAAAAAAAATCTCCAACTGAGGCTGTACCTCAGGGAGCTGACGGCCTCTGAGATCTCTATTGAGGCCTACCCTTTTCTCCGCTAAGTCAAGAGAAGCAGTGCAATCAAAAAGTATAAAAAGGTACAGAAAAACACTGCTCCTTCTCTCTTCCAACAAAGACGAGGCAAAGTCAACACGTCACTGTAAAGTCACGCCGGGTCCTGCTCTTTCAGCAGCAGCAGTGCTGATAAAAGCTTGCTAAAAACACACATCCTTCGGCATGTGCTGTGCCCACAGCATCACCTGCCCCTCGCTGTGATTTGTTGCAGGTGTAGGTGTTTGTAGTTTAGGAAATAATCCTGCTTATCTTGCTTATGATGATGCATAGGGGCACTTCACACTCTCCTAGCTGCAACACTTGTCTCCTGCTAAGTAGAATAAAGTGCGGTGCTGCGTGGAGGAAGGGGAGGAATGGTTCTTTTTGTTGCCCAGCAAGCAAATGCTATTCCTTTTATACCTGATTGAGGCTGCTTCTTGTGAAAATGAACTTTCCTGTTCACCTTCCAGAGAAAAGACATGGTTTGTCTATAACATTTGTTTTACACCCTAAATACTTAGATTCTTTGCTTTGCTTTTCTCCAAAAATAGCATATGATTGACTGTTTGCTTACACTATATAGACATTTTGCATTCTGTTGTATGTAATACATAATCCTAAAGCCTGTTTTCTGTAAGAGAATGTGAACCATTAGGTTATCATCTATCCATTTTGAAACATACCAGGGATCTTTAAATGACAGATTAGTCAACTTAGTTCCCAGTAGAGTGCTGAACTTACTGCCCTCTGGCTGGCAGCGGGGATGCTGCCAACTTGATCAAAATGGCAGATAGTGATGCAGTGACTGCAGTTCCAGCTGCACAGACTTTCACCTTATATGAGGTACAGAAATGTTTAAACTCCGTAATAGAAGTCGTCTTCAAAATGTGTTATCTTTTCATTAATTTAGCTGGCTACCTGTGAATTTTCTTATCTATTGATGTCAGTTATTCTTTGCATAAAGGACCATCCAAATCTTTATGTAGAGACTGATATTCCTCAGATTTGATTTTCCCTTCAGCCAAAATCTCTGCTTTTCTGTGAACGGAAATATGGGCACAGGAGCATCAAGGAAGCAGTGATGGGCTTCACTGTGTCTCCTCCGCAAAACTGAGAGGCAGGGCCTACTGTGCCCAAACATGTCCCATGGTATGGGTGCAGCCACCAGGAGTTTTGAATGCACATCAAGCACTGATATGCATTCATATTTTGTTGAAGGTACTGGATTTTCAAGTCAGAATTTGTGGCTTTCTATCAAGAAGCTTTCATGAAGCTGTGTTTCATGGGCAGCATTTAGTACATTACCAATAACCAGGTATTGCATATTGTTTGACATAAAACCTCAGAAGAAACTTGGATCTAGGCATACTGGGAGAGCCACCAGAGAAGTCTAGTAAAATCAGATCGAATTTTATGTACTTTCTGGCATTGGATACTAAAATAGCATAATAATTTCAGTTTTTCTGTACTGATGAAAATGCATAAAAGACAGATTTGGCATAAGTTGGTGTGATTCTGCTGCTGTTCGTGCGTTTGAGTTTTCTTGGATGGAGTCTAAATGCAATTCATTCTTGTCCATGAACTAATTTTCCCAGTGTAAACAGCCAAAAGTATAGTTGTCAACCGTGGGCATTATAGTGGGCCTTTTTCTTCTTTATCTAGGCAAGGAAATGAAGAATCTCCTTGCTGTCATTGAGAAAATATAGAAAAATGTGCCGTAGACTATAACTCTCATCACATGGCTCTTGTTTCATTGGCTGAAGAGAATTGTTTGTGAAATCATGGGCTTGTTTTCTTCTTCCTGTTGTCTGATACTGCCCACATATATTTTAGTGCTTCCAAATATTTATATTCTGATAGCCTCCAATGTGAACTTCTCAAGCACATTATAATGGCTTCAGAAACAAAGGCCATTAAAGAAAGGGCAGGCATGAACTGAAAGGCAAATAACTTCTTAAAATATGTAGAGGTAATCCGTAAATTGGATTGGTTCACTGGGACGCTCTTTTGAAATATGAAGATAAACTGCCCCTTTGACCTCTGATGAAGTTACATAATTATTTGGGAAGGTTTATCTTTGTGTCATTTCACAGTTTTCTCCTGTCAGTGCCACTCTCTTACTTCACATTAGGGGAAAAAAAAAAAGCAAGGGAAAAAAAAAAAAAGAAAAGCCCTTTCTGGCTGGTTATCTGAATGTGGAATCTGTGCTGAAAAGACCCTGGCCCTCCTGTTAACACAATACTTTTATCCGGTAATCACAGCCTGCGGGAGACAAAATAACAATTCATCTGGAAAACGAGATTAACTCATTTAAGTTAGGCAGTGATCACAGAGAGAAACACGTTGGTGTTATCTGTCTGAACGAAAGCATACAGATTGGAGGGCCATTCCGGTTCAGAGGGTCCGTGTTGCAGGCCCAGCTTGTTGAAAGTAATTGGACCCTGTCAGAGTATGCCTTTGTGAGATATGGATATTACAATGGAATTCTATTAATCTCTGACAAATCCCCTCTCATCTGATAAAGACTGTATACCTCTGCTCTTCACTACAACAACTCACTCGTCACTTTTATGTGGGTAATGGTGGGTGCTGAGCCTCCAAGGCTGTGTCACAGGTGAAAAGCAGTTTTGCCCCTTTATTGGTCTTTTGAGCTTTGGAGTGAAATGACTACAGTGCCGCTGCCTGTTGATTTATTCACATTCTTTCTGACCATTTTGTTTCTTTTCAGGAAAAAAAACTAAAAACTTTGTTTTGTTAGGTATCCTAAATACTTTTGTTTTCTTGCTTTATCAGAGACATCATTGATATACAGAGATTGAACTAACGTACTTTGTACATTATCTGTGTTTGTTATCCCCTCTGGATATGGAAATAGGAAGAAGAGAAAATGCATTGGTAGCAGCTGCCTTTGGGGATGCACTGGAGCACTCGCCACTTTCTGTCACCATTTCTTGATCTGCTAAGAGGAGAGAGGACTTATATTGGTTGATGACACTTCATTTCTAGGCTGAGTACATTTCTTAAACATGTTAGTTTTAATTATTTCTGCATCTTAATTTTTTGGCTAGCATCCTAGCTCAGTTTTGCCTTGTTTCTTAGTGTCATGACAGTGATCTTAATTATCTGGAATATCTGTATTTTTTATATTCATGCAGTTCCAAAAGGTGTTCCTAGAACAGGCTGGAGAAAGTAATGTAGAATAAAGGTAAGAGAATGCTATTCATTTTAGGCAGTGAAATAACTAAATGCAGCAATTGGGAACTGGAGAATCATGATACATTTCTGCCTCCATGGTGTCAGTCATCACTAAAGGGAAGGTGATGTTTGGAGATAATTTAAGGGATTTGCAAACCTGTTAATTGTAGGGCCTTGCTCTCTCGGATACACTTTTATCTGAAAGGTTTTGCCTTTGGTGCAGGAAGAGTTTAGTAAGGTATCACTCCTGTTTATAATGTCTGTGTTGGCTACATTAAGCAGAAAGGATTCATTCATCGGAGAACTGCAGTGTTTTCCCTTCTCCTTCCCCAGTGACCACACAGCCACAGTTCAGTTGTATGTTCTGTAACACTATTGATGAGAAATTTTTGACAACAGTATCTTCAGAAGCCAAGCTAAGTCTTAATTCAGAGATTTTCTATTAGAAAGTTACACTGCATGTTTACCAATAAAATGAGAATGCTTGAAAATATTGAAAGTGCTTTTAGCATTTAAATCTCACATCATTGTTCATATCATTTTACTCTGGGGGAAAAGAGTATTGTTTTTTTATATACAAACATGAGAAAATTTCTGGTGGGTTATATTTCATGAAGTGTGACTCAGTATTGCTTTTAATATGTGGTCGAAAATTCATTAGTCATTTTTCATACTAAAAATATCCATCTGCTTTCACTGAAAAATACAGTATAGGAAAACCACACTGATTTCTGATTCCTTTTCTAAAGTACAGTGAGGAAGATTTAAAAAGTCAAATGCATCCATCCTTTATCATCTTAAAATATAACCTTTGCAATATACCTAAGTCTCCGTCATGGTATTGTATGCACATTTTGCAATAGAAAGAGGGACAGTGCAGAAAGTGTTCAGATGAGTTAGATGGAGCTTGGTATTGATTACTGAATGATCAATTAGCAAGGGATAAAATAACATTTGAGTTTCTGGCTTATAATAATACCATCTTTCAGAATTCTTCTCATTCAGCCACACTAAGTGAGTAACTTTTCTTTGATGGCTGAGGAAATACCATCAGGTTGTTCTTTGGTTTGGTTTTCATTACCATCAGTGGCAAATGCAAGTGAGGAGGTCTTGCATCTAGATTGCAACATTTTCCTGATGATTTTGTGAGTTTGGGTAATACTGAATCTAAGAGACTTTGAATCATCTGTGAACTCTGAATTAAGCATCAGAAGCCTTAAAGATAACTGTGAAGTATTGGGAGTAAACAGAATAAAATACTGGGTTCTACTTTTCCAATGAAGCTAATCAGGCTAAGCACAAGTAAGCCTAGAAGAGATCACATTAATTGTGTCACATTGCAATTTTCCCCAGAGATTTACACTCTCGAGTAGAAGGGCAAAGGCTGAAATTTCATTTAGTCCAAAGCAATGGCTATGCCATGCAAGCCTGAGTGCTGAGACCTTCAAAGTCATTACAAGTAGGCTGAAAGTAAGGAATGGGCACTGTTTGCATTCAGGAAAATTCTGGAGAGAAGGATGCCTGGGGCTGTAGAGTTGCTGTGCAAGTTAACACACATGAGAATTGCAAAATAGCCCTAATGGCTTCTGTCTGCTGCACCCATCACAATAGAGAGAAATAAAAAAATATTATCAAATTTTAAAATTGGCACCTCTTTCCAATCCTGAGCTTTGGTTTTCTTTGAAGCATCATTCCTATCTCACATGAGGAACAGAGCTATTTCGTTTAAAAAGTACATCGGTATGTTCTATCAGTCACTGCATTCATTTGTCTGCCTTTACAAACTTTCCACTGCAGTAGTTTTAGTCTTTCATAGTTAAACATTTGATGACAAAACACAGATCCAATCAGGACCTATGAAAAGAATAAATGCACCTATACAGAGGCTATCTAAACATAGCTGAAACCATTTGTAATCCTTTTTTTTACTTAGGGGTGCATCAATCTAATATTTATTTACAGAGATTTTTTTCCACTGGCAGTGTGTGTGTGCACCTTAGTTCTTGATTTTGTTCATTTTAAGCACGTTTTTACTAAAGTGTTCTACTTCAAGCTATTCTCAATTCAATTTGAAGTGAAAGGTTTCCGAGTTTGGTTAATTTACATATAAAAGCTTTACTGTACGTTTTATAAAATGACTGTGTTCAGAAAACAACCATTTCTATTTAACAATATTGTTATTCCACGAGCTGAGTAGCTTTTCCCACTGTCTTTCACTTTTACTAACAATATTTGTTCTTGTCTTAATTTTAAATTGTTAGTGGCTGAAAACGTGTAACTTCCCCCTTTCCTCTCCTACTATACTGAAGTGACTAGAGACCTACTGTGGTTTGCCTGTGATGTAGGAAGATTAAAAATATGTTTCTTTTGTCAAGGTAGGAGTGACATGCATACAGTTCTTTTGAGACTCTCCTCTTTTGTTTTGTTTAAATAAATGATAATTGTTGATGGCAATTTCGAACTAAAAGCCATTGCGGCCTGTACTGAATTTTAAAATGAGTCTTTGGATTTTATTGTTATCTGTAAATCCCTAGCAACCAGTTCCTGAGGCTCTGCATAGTCTGTTGTAGCTTGTCTTAGAGGAGCAGAGGCACATATGCCTGTAAAGTTTCACAGTGGCTGCTGGATAAAAATGAGATCTGTCCATGTAAAGGTACAGACAACTTTTCTGGTGCATTTTGACTCTTCAGGAATAGCATATGAAGTTTCTCCAGTTGCATTACAAACCTGTTTGTAATGGTTTCCTCTTCAACAGCAGTAACTAATTCCCTTTGAGGACAGTAAGCATCTATTTTAAAGGTGAATCGTACAATGACGTTAGATTCAATATTCTGATCTTAGGAATATTGAGTATAAAGCTTTTTTCTTACATTGAGACTACTCATGGCTGGATCTTCTTCCTAGAGCAATAAGCAAAAGCCCGATGTTTGCCGATAAATTAAAGATTTTGTATTCTGCTATGTTTTCTTATCACTAGAGCATTTATTTACGCTCAATCTTCTGAAAGGTTTTGAGTGGTCAGGTCGTATTCAGGATGTTTAACGGCCATTTAGAGCAGGGTGATTCATTTTGCACTTTTTGGCAAGATTTCTAAATGAAACTTATCCAGTATCATAGAATCATAGAGTCATAGAATGGCTTGGGTTGGGAGAGACCTTGAGGATCATCAAGGTCCAACCCCCCTGCTGCAGGAACTAACTGCAGTCACCAGATAGAACGGTGATGTTTCCCTTAAAAAGGGGAAACAATACATTTCTATTTGAAAGTTTTTAAAGGCAGGCTTTCTCTTAAAGTGGATGTTCTTTTGCTGGTTTCTAATCTCTAGTTGTAGAGAGTTACTTATTTACCTCTATGTTTAAGGAGGAGGGTGAAGTTTGGAGTCGAGAGAAGCATACTGGGAAGTGGAAACACATGATATCTTTGTATTCTGCATCTTGTATCAGTGCCTCCAAGCATGCTAACTATTTCTTCATATCTGATTATAATGCCCTGCCCCACAGAATCGCAAACTTTCTGCTCTCTGTAATTCTATTGTCTTAGTTGCTGAAACAGCATCCATATATTTTCTTTTTTTCAGAGATAATGTAGTTGAGTAACAGAGGGCTTCATTTAGGAAATTTGTTATCTTAGTTCATATTTTGTTCGTTTTTTTAAGAGTGCTTCAACAGAAGGGATTAAGTGAGAAAAGAACAGACCATCTATTTTTACCACTTTTCTGGGCTGATTGTTCCCAGTGTCAGAAAAACCCCACAGTTACAGCTATTCAAAGATTTGCAGTATGGCTGGTGCAACCACAGCTGGCAGTGATTCACAAGTTATTCCAAATACCATCTCACAGCAAATCCTTACATAGCCTAAAGATAAAAAGCATTTCATACACTATACAGGGTGAGACCTTCTTTCTTTCGATAAATATTTCCTTAAAATATAGATGAAGATGCTGTGCTTTCTTCATTTAAATACTTTTCTATCGTAATGCCATAAAAAGATATAGTGTGGGCAAGGAGACTGGCAAGCTATGGAGGAAAGAGCAAATTGTGGAGGTATTGGCACAAGTAGAGTGTCCTGGGAGGCATTTTGCTTCTCCCATCCTACCCAAACTTTGTGTGGCTGAGGCTTGGGTTCCTCTGAACTTGGAACTGTGGCAGATGTTGGTGTTATTTTTATTATGATACACATTCCCTACCAGGGTATTACGTGGTAAACTCGTGAATCTTATTGCAAAAATGTTCTCAAAGGAAGGAGTGTTTTGCTTTCTAACGTTGCACTGCAGTGACACAGCATTGTTCCTTATTATTCCTACAATGATTCTGCTATAATTGTCAGGTCGGGCGTCAATATAAATAGTACTGTAAATATATGGCAGTGTGCACTGCAATGCAGGTAACTGAAATAAAAACAGTTGTTTGGAAGCTGTGGGAACAGCCAAGTTTTTGCTGCACTTTTGGCCACGGAGTTTCTCTCCCAAGTGCAGCTTTTGGCTGTGCCTCTGGGGCTGCAGGAAGCGTGGGCCATGCTGCTGCTCAGAGGAGCTGCTGGGTACATCTATATTTGGAGCTCATAAGCTGTGATATGGCAGAGAGTCTTAGCCTCAGTACGGAATTATTTGAGCTTTTGGTACCCTTTTTTTCTTTTTTTTTCTCCCTCTCAGTCCTTCCATAGTAGAAAAACAAAGACATTTTACATCTGATTGAAGGACAGTGGGAGGGAAGGAAATGGGGGGAAGAGAAACAAACCACTATTTATAGCGGTACAAAGATAAGTGAGTCATCTTTATTTTAGTGCTAGATTAAGAAAATGTTGAAATAGTCTGGTATTATTGGTAACAAGGCTCTTAATGAAACCTACTTGACTGGGATGTGCAAACCTCAGGAGTACTCTCGCTTATCTGGTAGTTAATGCTGTGACTAATATTTTACTGTCAACATTAATTAGAGATTTGGGAGGGTAACTGGCACAGTGATCTGGTGCCCTCCCGTTCTCAAGGATAACAGATTAGAGCAGTGAACAACATAAGGGCAAAATGTCCCCCTCCTAGGGCCAACGCAAATACCTTAGATAGAGGCAGGAAGAGAAAGGAACTCCGGGCAAATCTTTTATTTAGAGCAATGTATTGTGCAGGTTTTCTCCAGCAGTAGTGTTTGGATTGTATCTCTGTGGCTTCTTTAAAATGATAATTCAAAATGTGCCTATAGAAAGAAAATTTGACTGAGTCTATGGAATTTTCTTTTGCATTTCCTATATCCTTTTCCAACAAAGCCTGGTTTTCATGTTTCCAGGAGGCATGCCAGAATGCATCAAAATACTCTCTGCTATGACTTGTCAGAAACACCAGTGACCATGGTAGCACTGCCAAGGATGTTTCCTTTGGGTGTCTTGGGAATAGGATAGTGGGGGGAAAATGAAGTGCCATTTGGTCTTCTTCTGGTCTTGGAAACTGTTACGAATTATACTGGGGATCCTGTTAAAATTAGGATAATGGTATTCTCTTCCCAGATTTGCTACCATTGTACTGGTGACTTTAAAACTTAGTTTGTATCCCTTTCCTCATTTGTAATGGGAGAAAAAAATATTAGACTCCTTTGTAAAGCACTAAAGGTAAAAAGCTCCATGTAAGATTGCGTTATTAGGGACAATTTTAGGTATAGACTTTAGTAAACTTTTTAGCAGTCTGTTTTCAGATTTTTTTTAACTAGTATACTTGCAAAATCCCTGTTTCATAAGTAAAATGAATCCCATTTTTACTCTAAGTTGCTGTAGGGAGGTTTCAGAAAGTGCAGGTAGTCTCGTTCCTGTCCCTGGCATTTATTTGTGTCGATTTGTTTTTAATCTACATACAAATAATAGTTAGGAATTACTATGTTTAGATTTGTTTCACCTCTTCACTATATTACAGCAGTGCTGTAAATGCTCTTGACATTCCCCTCCTCTGTTCAAACCCTATTTCATAAGTTTAACTAAGACGATGAGGTAATAAATCTTAGCTACCAGATACATGAGCTGGCTAAATTACCCAATGGAGAAGTTGCTTATTTGAATAATGTCCAGGACATGAGGGCCTGATCTGGAGCTAACCAAGGCCAAGAAATACTGATGTGCTATATATTATATAGCACAATAGCTATGTGTTTTTAATCCTGAAAGGCACGTTAGAAAAGAAGCTATTTTCTAGAGTTACAGCTACAGATAAGACCAAACAGGGACTGTTTCTTTTAAAATGTCACTGCTGCTGTTATTTTTATAGTCATGATGACTTTGTATCCTCACGCAGTGGATCTGAAGGGCTGCAGATTCCTTCATCACCAGTAGTGTGGCTCTTGGAGAACACACACCGTTTCTGGTCACTGCTGCTGTCAGTCACTGTGTGTTGTTTCTGTCAAATTGTGTTCATGACAGTTCACAAACTGGAGAAGATAGTTACACACGGGCTTCCAAATTTGAGGAAAACTAGGTAATTTTTTTTTTTTTTTTTTTGGCTTGATTTGTTTTAAAACCAAGATAACTTAATCTTGATTTAACTGATTAATTTAATTTAATTGCTTGTAGCAGACCTGATATGAATTAATAAAACTAATAGAATGTCTGAAGTTTTCATAAATTTTGGTAGCTATTCTGCAACAGGAACATTTTATGTACAGAAGAGCATGCATATATTTGGCACGTTTAAAAGAATTACTTATGATGTATGGACAAATTAATTATAGATGCACAAAGACTAGAGGAGGAGCTGAGCACGGATAGTTTCAAAAAATCTAGTCGTGCAAATGCCAAAAAAGGGCAGGAGAATATGTGCTAAATATGCAAAGAACATCTTGGAAATAATTTAAATGCATGTTCTTAAATATGTTCACTTCAGCAGTGCTGCCTCAGTTTCTAAATAGCTCTGAGTATCTCTTCACGACAAACCATATTTAGGACCTGGATGTTCTCCAGGCCCATCTCTAGCGAGATGGACTAGGGCAGAATTTCAGTAGTGTCTCTAGAAAGTGCCCTCAGAAACTTTTCATATTGTAGAAAGCTCTCTGCAGCAACTTTCTGAAATGTTTACCTGCCTGTACATGTGTGTATATATTTTGTATGCGCACAAACTTAACGGCTCAGTGCTTTAAAGGTCTGATAAACAGTTCTTACAAGATCAGTAGAATCGAGAACATTGTGCTCATATTCATTCAACTCCTATGTTTTATAGCAATGGCAAAGACTGGAAATCCTTGAAGCTAAGAGCTATGTACATGTTTCCTGCAAGCGGCTTGGTGAGTTTTTCCTGCAAGATGCTCAGGAGCCCGGATTGGCCTTTTCCAAGGTCACCTTTGGTAGCACTTAGTGGAACAAATCACCTGAAGTGTAGGAAGGTGAAACTACTATTAGCCTGTAGTAAATTTCAATTCTGTTATCCAAATAAACATTGAAGCTTGTACATTAATGCTTATACTCCCTGACCATCTCTAATTTTCTCTGAGTAATGTGTACTTTATAAACACAATTGGCACGAGAAATATTTTCTACTGCAAAGAAATAAAAGAAAAAATGAGGAAGATGTTATTTTTGTTGGTTTTCGTGTTTCCTATTTTTAGAGAAGTTAAAAAAAAAAAAGGGATATTCACTACTTTAAATGCTTTCTAATGCTTTGCAGTGAGAGAGGAATGAGGGCCCTCAGGACTCACCAGCAGCTGATCTGGAGCTCAGCATGCAGATGTGCTAAAGGCCAGGTCATCCTCAGCTGGACCTTTCCTGGGAAGTTGTTTTTATTATTTTCTTGTCATTACTTTGACAGAGGTTTTGAAAACCATTCCAAAATGCTGGGACAGATTTATATTCGATTCCACCTGAATATATCTGGACCAAATCTCCCCACAGTGAGACCTGCAGACCAAAACTGAGCTGCAAAAGGAAAAGACGATAGCAACAGTGTAATGCATGGGATTGCTCTGACCAAGTAATGCTCAGGGGTGTGAGGGTGCAGAGGGAACGTAGCAAATGAAGGCTTTAAGTGGCTGCTGGGGAATGGGCTCTTGTTGAAGTCATCTTAGAGCTGAATTTTAGTGTGGGCAACTGAGGAGATTTGTGCCAGGAGTTTGTCTTTTCTATCCTCTGCAACAAATACTGCAGGAGAGAAGCAGCTGCTCCATCAGAGAGCTCTTTGGAACAAGGAGCCTTCTCCCTGTCTTTGATCTTACACAAAATTCTGATTTGCCATTGTGTGTATTGAAGCCAGGCTTCACAGGAGTGCTATTGTTTGCTTTGGTTTTGCTTGTATTTTGCATGTAGCTTTTAAAAGCCCTTCATGGGTGGAGAGTTTTTACTGTAAACATAAAACATTAATTTAAACACTAAAATTTTACAGCTGCTTTTTAGTACATAAATTTTCACAGACACTCCAAGACAGTAATTTTGGTTTAATATTTGCTTTTTCTTAACTGCTGCAAAGTTGCACAGAGAGAGAAGAAAAACAGCATACTGATAAAATACTTCATGTTTAGATCTTCAAGTTGTAAATGCAACATTCTAAACACAGGGAAGAATTCCTATTAAGGGATAAATATTAGTGCTGCCAAAAAAAAAACAAACATTCCCACAGCTGGATTTTTTGGGGAGAGGAGCAGAGGGTTCTTTTCCCCATTACAGTTTTTCAGCAAATCAGTCTGCTTACAGACTACAGCAGCATGATCACCACTTCTCATGCAATATGTCCATCACAACGGGCCTTTGGAACTGTTCTCCAAGGCTCCAGACAGTAACAAAGAAATGAACAGAAACTGTGTGACAGCATCAGTGTCTGGCAGTTCAGTGGCTGGATAGAAACAGCTGCGTGAGATCTGGGAGCTTTGAGGTTCAGTGTCTTGGCTGGTAGGAGGTGGGTGGCTTATAAAAGGGGTGCATGTTATTCTCAGCTATGGAAACTGGAGAGGCTTCATTGATTTGAACAGGCATTATTTTGCACTTTCATAGTACCTAGAGAAAGAACAAATCTGCTGCACAGCATTTGCGTGGCGAGGAGCATGCTCACCCAAAGCCTCCTCAATGCAGGCTGCTTTTCTAGAGCAGATATTCCACCTCAGCTTCTGCTCTGGAGCTTGCACATGTGTAGTCAGCAGGAGGTGAGAGGGGTGAGGGTTATTATGGAGCTGCCTCTGAGCCCAGAGTGGGACGCAACCAATTTCTCTCTTCTCCCAGCTAGTTATTCTACTTTCAGTGTAGGCATCTGAGTGTATTCTAAAATCTTAAAATTTAGTTTTCTCTAGCTTAGAATAGATGAATAATTTTGGTATTACATAAATGCCATCACATTTTTATAAGAAAAGATGATTGTGGGTCCTCATTATATTAAAGTATTGGTCTCTATTGGTCTCTGGCTATAATAAGTGCTGAGAATGGAAACACTTAAAGTAAGAATTTATAAATGCTGTCCAAACCTACACTTCTATCCTATTGTGTGTGGCCAAACCAGAACTAGAAAACTAGCCAGCTAGTAAAACTAGAAAGCAGCTGCTTTTTCTTTTCAGAAGTAGTTGAGCCGAAGAGAGATGGTGGCCAGGCCAGCTCTGGTGAGAGAAATATTAACCAACAGAGCACTGGGTAAATGGAATGAGAGCTGCATCCTTGCTGGAGATGTATAGCAGGCAGTCACAGCCCAGCACCTATGAAACAAAGGCTTAGATGTATTGGGATAGTGGGGAACATTTGATGTTTTTTTTCTTGTCTTTTCTGTTCTCTTGGCTTTTCCTCTGATGGAATAATTTGCAGAGTGACTGATCTTACCCTTACAAACCTACTAGCTAACTCAATTTCTTCCTCAATCAGTCAGTTTGAATTAAAAGATCTAAACATACACGTGCTGGCTATAAGGGTATTTTATATGTATGTTTAAAGTCCAATCAAATTTATTTAATGACATTATTAAGTCTCCATGCAGATAACTTTTTGTGACATATCAAATAAGTACAGTGGGAATGCATCTCCAATATACTACAGCTTTAACACAAAGCTGCATCTTTGTATGCACACATGGAGTTTGCAGGATAGGTGCTGAACAAACGCTTTCTGTTTTTCTGCATGTCACTGAATTGATCTTTACAGGGCTGGAAAAAAAACAAAATCAACAAATTAAGGAGACAACAGTATTGCTTACTTGTTTCAACTTCAAATACTTGAACAGCATATTTGAAGTTTCCACTGGTTGTGTTTCTTTGTCATTGTTTGTTATTATGCATGTATTTTTGTTACAGAATTTTACTCCTCAAGCCAGCACTGCTTGGCAGAAAAGTCCCAACAGCTCACAAACCATCACTTTGCTTGGCTTGTAAGGATCTGTTGATGGAAATGATTGGCAAGGCACTTAGTGTTTTTTCAACACAGTGTTCTTTTATAAATAGTACTAACTCAAAAAGCTAAGTAGTATGTAAACCCATCTACTGTAGATTTCTGTAGTTTGTTTTAAAAGTAAATAACAATCTGATAGAATGTGGTGCTAGTGGATTACAGAATCTGGTTGGGAGGCTGCTCAGCTTCCCATCTCCAGCTACTAACACATGTGTAATTGGGCTCTGATCTGTTTGTGAATTGCTCTCTCTTTTTTAGAAATTCAAAGTAAATTTATAATTAGCATACAATAACCCAAATTTAAGCCAAAACACAGACATGGTACTGCTAATGTCTGTCTAGTCACCATCACCCCATGCAGGTCTTCTGGTGCTCACCATTCCTCTTTCAATGCAGGCGGGTAGGAAATCCCTAGTAATGAATTCCTTATTCATATTTTGCCCCCGTGTCATTTAAGGAGCACACACACCTGTTATTGATTTCTCTTCTTGTCTTTCAAGCTCAAGTAACAAACTCCAGTATCTCACAACAGCTACACAGGAAACATTATGTTTTAGGACACAGTGGCTGCAGCATGGAAGAATCACCACTGTAGATTAATTCCATGGAGAGGTAAGCTGGGTGCACAGCAGCAGCAGCAGTCAGGGAGGTTGCATGTGTCCTGTTGAAGTACTAAGCTGCTCATGCTGGTCACACTGCTCTCCCTATGAGCTTAGGTGCCAACAGCGTCTCCTGAAGTACACTTCAAGTACTAGGTGATGTTTTATAAATAAGAAATCACAAGATAAACAGAGAATTTTGTGTATCAAGAAGGCTCTTGAGTTAATACCTTGGAAATATGTTTCATGAAACACACTACAGTAAGCTATCTAAAGGAACATGGGTTATGAAGAAAAAGAGTGAAAAAAATATTCAGACATTCAAGAAATGACTTATAAGTGTTGTTTTTCATAGCCGTGTGCATACAAAATTTGTTCATATGGAATATCTTTTGAAGTGAGCAGAGGTGGTACAGAGGAAAATACAACAGTGGGAAATCCAACAGCGTCAGAATAGAGCTTCCCTACACTCACGAAGTGTTGAAGGCTGAAAAAGACTTGCAGGAAGGCTATAGGAAACCTTTTTTGTTGGTTTTCCCTTTAAAACTTATCCTCACGCATGAAGGTGTGTGTGTGTGCTCATGTACATGTTGTGTATAACACATGCACAAATGATATGCACATATTTATTTTAACTATGTGCTTTAACAGTGTGTAAATTGCTGATTACAGATAATATAACTGCTTCACAGAAAAAGTGAAAATGCAATTAAAGAAAGTGCATTCCGTATATAGAAAGTGTAGTTGCCACAGAGCATTTCAGTCATAAGCCTCACTGCTGTGTGTACAAAGTCTGTGTGTAACCATCTCACAAGAGCATGTACATAAGTACATGAAGTTGTGTGTGAGCTGTTTTCAGGACTTGGTAGCAGTCTTTATGATGTTAAGAACTAAAATTAAGAAGCAAGTCCCCAGTGTTTTCACTGGCTTTAGGCTCTAAACACTGCCCGTGGCCTGCTCAGTGCCCTGTGCTGGCACATTCCAGAGATGGGAAGAAATATTTGGTATTTTTTAAGTGCTGTTTTCTTTGCTGCTTTAAGAGCAGTGTCTGCTGTTCTTACTGCTTAATGCGTTTGTATTTTCCCTAATCAGTTTGGAGTAGGCCGTTAGAACTCTGGGTCAGAAAAGATTAAGAACCCTTCTGAAAGAATGGTGCTGCAGCTTCCAGGAGCTCTGATCAGCCGGTTTCTATTAATCTGCCTGAATTTCTTGGCTCCTTTTCTCTAGCAGCTTAGTGCAGACACTATTTCCTTGGAGTATTTGTTGTGTTTACTTGAGCAGCACCTTTGACTCCCAGACAGTCGGCCGAGCTGTGTTGGTCAATCTTGTGGTCTACACCAAAAGCCTTCTGCTCCTCCTGCCTGGACCCTGCCTTTGTGGTTTGGAGTAGGTGAACAGTTGCTGATCTCATAAACTATGCTGCTCTATCAGTGGGCAGTGGGATTTTAACAGCTGACACACTTTGAGGAAGCTGAAGTCCCAAATAGCGGTGTGTGTGTGTGTGACAAAACAAAGCCAAGATCACTGCTCCTCCGGTGGCTGAGCCGTTGTTGCTTCCAGTCTGGGGGCTGCTCAGTGAGGGCTGACTTCTTATATACCACTCCTGAAAAACAAGTACACAAGTAAGTCAATCAATAAACAGGCCCTTTGGTAGAAAAGAAAGGCAAAAAGAGAAAAAAGTAATAAACAACTGCTAGTAAGCACAGAGGAGTATTACTTCTTACTCCTATTAAGTGATTTGAGCTTATTTACTTCAAAAATGTATTGCTCTACATTACATTGCATGGTCCAATTCCACATGCTCCAAGACTGACGATGTCACGTACAAAGGAAGATGTGTAGAACTATTAGTGTGCTGAAAGTTCAGACTGAAAATCTTCATGGGTGGCTCTGTAACACTTCTTTGGCTTTTTGAGTGGGTATTTCAGTATGCTTTTGTATTTTTTCTACAGGTAGGTTCAGACCTTGTAATTCTTGGCATTCAGATTTCATAAGTGTGTCTTCTGTTTATCTTACATTAAGGAAAATACTGCATCTTTATACCTGTATAGAATTTCTATTGTGTGTATTATTACATATAATAAATGAAAACATGGCAATTTTGAATTTCATCCAGCTGAGCAGTATGGCAGCTATGTGAAAGATTCTCCTGTGTTTTCTGATCTTCAGTTTCTTCCAGTGTTGTCTCTGGCACTGGAGTTAATTCATTTGCTTGGGTTTTGTTCAGTTACTATGCAGGTGATAAGCATTTTAATACTCAAGTATTTACACTGAGATCTTAGTGTGGTGCTCAGCTTTACAGAATGCTGATAGATCTGTTGTAAAAATGAAATTGTACATCTGAATGTACTAAACTGAATTTCTTATATTTTTTCCCAGGGAAAAATAATTTAGATCACTTTCAGTGTTTTACATACTTACTGGGTGAAAACCTAGCTTACCATGTCCACTGTAATAGGGGTACAATAGAGCCATGATACCACTGTAAACTCCATGGCTTTTTGCCATGGAATGTGGCATGCTTCTGAGATCGAGTGATTCTTACTCAGTAGTGCTTTAGACCATCATGAGCATCTCAGATTACAGGGATGGTATCAAATCACTCCTTAATGAAGGAAGAAAGTTTAATTGTGGTTTGCACACAACCAAAATGCCCAAAAGTTTTCTTAAAGATTTTAGTGTGATCAGTTTACAGAATGTTTTTAGGAAAAAAAAAAAAACCCAAAACACTAAAACTTAATGAACCAAAACAATTTGTCTTTATTTGAATCTTCTTGCTTTAATTTACTTATAACTTACAGTCTTTTTGCGTGGGTTTAGAATCTGTAATCATTTGCAGGAGGTTTTAAATGGTTTTCTTTCCTTTACTATCTTTTTGTTTGCTTAAAGGAAATCATGGTGGTGTGGGTAGAGTTGAAGCCTGCTAACATAACACAGTGATTTATACTGGCAAGCTAGGAAGGAAAGACAAGGGAGGAGAAAGAGAAAAAAATACAAAGATCAAATATGGATTTTATTAATTAAGGGGACAGCAAGAAATTTATATTTGAATTCTGTTATACAGTTCTAATGTGAATAGTGTTGAAAACTTACAGATGAGTAAATATTTTCTTAGGTAGGACTACAATCTTTGCTCCAATATAAACCTCATTTTGACCTGAGTTTTCTGTGAAAATTTATTTTCTTCATCATATTTGTATTAGAGAAATGTGCCCAATCAGTTGCACCCAAATATGAAGTATCTAAGTCAGTCTGGTTTTGATATCTGGGATTTATTTTAAAAAACATATTGTATATCCAAGATACATTGAGCCGATAAGGATTCTGAATTTAATTTCATCCCTCCATAAACATTAACTCACGGCCACTCCTGGGGTTACGGGTTTTCTCTAGCTCATGCTAAGGCAGGAGAATTACTTTGAAGAGATTGTTCACCAGTTCTGTTTTGCAGGACCACCACTTACAGACATGCTTTTCGCACATTTTCAGCAGGTGACTTCGTAATCCAGCTGTTAGCTTGTTGTTGTATTGCTGCAGAGATGGTTTGTGTTTGGGGAAAAAAGCAGCAACATTAAAGTGGGAATCCATGAGAAGTCCTCTGAACCTTTCTTGCACTTTCTTTTTCTTCTTTATTTCTTCTCGCTTTCCAGGCACAAGAACACAATGACATAGGCTGCATTTGGCTACTGGCTGCTGCTGTGCAATTTTGGGTCCCCAAATGTGCCATCTGTGTTCTTCCTTCATTTAGCAGAAAGGTTCACTTAAGAGCAGGGCAAAATATTTTTTCCCACTCTGCAACTCAGTGACTCAAATACATCCATGTTTCATGTTTTATCATGTGACATAAATAATCATATCTCTCCCTGCAGTATTTCTGTTAGCTACATCATTGCTAAATTTTGTAACAATATGCCCTTTGCAGTAAAATGTCACCAAAAAGTTATATACTGTAATAATTTTCAACTGTTTCATAAAGACAGACAATTTTTAAGATTCATGTTCATTTCATCATTGAAGTCTGAGTCTTCCTACATTAATTTATAATGAAACCTCATGCTCCCTTCTACATTGATCACTAATTTTCTGTCTTCTTGATATGTGTTAAAATAAACTATGGATATAAAGGGCACGTTATATGCCTGACACTGCTGAGTTAAATAGAAAATACTTGTGTAACTCATCCTAGTAGGCTGCCGTGGCCTTTTGTTTCACAATGAAAATCCATGAAACCCAGTTGAAAGGTGGGCTGTGTCTGCTGCACAGATCTTCATTTCTGTCTCTGGATACCCTGCGTAGCAGGAGTTTCCAAAAGCTGGCCTGCAGACTGCAAGAAGATTTTTGAAGTTGGGTACGAAGACACAGCACTGCAGCTGAATGTGTGGCCTCCAAATAATTAAAGAAAAGAAACAATGTTGAAAGATAAAGGGCAGTACAGGTTCAGAACGTAACATGAAAACCAGGACCTGAACTGAAGTGTACCTCATTCATTATCTGACCTGACAACAGCAAGTACCAGCTGCGTACAAACACTGAAAGTCCATCAGAGACTTGCAGGCAGATAATGTGTCCTGAGCGCTGGCTTGCATCTCTAATACAGTTAGAGACTGATTTAAGTCATGAAGCAAGATGTTCAGTGTGTTTCCAATTGTTTTCATTAACACTGACAAACCTATCGAAGCTGACTGCTGCAGTACAGTTTTACAGGAAAAATGTCACATTTGTGAGCTTTCCAAATACTGGGTGACATTTTCTGCTCTGAGGCAGTCTGCAGGAGATAGCCCCAATATACTTGGAGACAGAAGGGAATTACAATTGAATGTTGGCCAGTGCAAATAGCAGTGGGGAAGAAGGTAAAGCTTCAGAGATCCCTTGGTAAATTAATTTTCCCTAATTACATTTCATGGCAGGAAACACATATTAGAAGTGCCTGTTGAAATAATATAGTATTTAAATTCTGATTAATCTATAGGTCAGACAGGAACTGTTCAGTGCCTGTCTCTAGACAGAAGGCTTTGCTTTGAAAGAAAGAGAAAAAGGGACAAACAGCAACCCTTAAACAACCAAGCTGGATTATTTCAAATGCTGGTTGTAATTGGGTGGCAGGCTGTGTGTGCAGATGTGTTAAGCCAGTAGCTATAACATTACTGAAAGTATAAAACATCATCACTCATGGATCTTTAAGGGTTCTGAGGCAGAATGATTGATTAACTTAGTTTTGTTTCCTCCTTTTTAGGAAAGCTTTTTTTTATTTTTTATTTTTTTCCCTGGAATCATTTGGTAAATGCAACAAATGCAGAACAAGTAATGACTAAGTATGCGTTCAGTTTCTGCCTACGTAATGTATCCTCTTCACTGTTTGTGGAGTGTAGTGCTGAGGGCTGGAGTTCCCAGATTGCTGCACACTGGGGAGAAACAGGAGGGACGTGTAATCCCCTCACAGGCTAGAAGGAATTAAAACTTCTGGTGCATATAGAAGGAGTAGATAAGGAAGGCTTTCCCTCAGTTTAGCCAGTAGCCCTCTTTTTCAAATCCTCCCTATTAAGACATTTTGTCTTCTAGATGTCCCATAAGTAGACATCTACCATACAATTCCAAGTTTATTTTGCCAGTAATAATTTAAATTCCTTTCTTAGCCTTTGGAGTAAGTGTGCACAGTGTCTAGATGTTTGCATGGCATACTTCAAACAGATCATCAAGAAGGTGGCATTTAAGTCGCGCCATGTGACTCTGTTCAAGATATTGCAATGGCATTTGCCAGTTTCTATTATTACTCCATAGTACAAAATGAAAATTTCTGTCTTATTTTTGCCATGGAAAAAATAATGACTGAAGTTTGATTTTCTTGGAGATGTCAGTTGTCTTTTTTGTGTGCAAGAGAAGTTTTAACTTGCAGTATGGGTGAAAAAATGTTAAGTACGGTAGCTTATATGTTGGGTTTTATCAGGTTCATTGCACTTGGTGGTTGTAGTATATAATTAGTGTGAGGGGATGTCATGCATATTAAAAGAAGAATACCTTAGCTTGATGTTCTCTGTTGTCTTGGTACCTTTGGTTTCACATTATACAGTTACAAGGGCTGTTTGGAAACTTGTCTTTATGTTGATGATTACTCTGCTGGACAGCATTCTGAGAGGGCTCCTTAAGGCTCTCTCCTGTGAAGTCTAAGTCACAATAGTGATAAACACTTTAAACCAACATGTTCCTAACAAGCAGCACAAGATGGAGATGGTAAGATTACCTCCTCTTAAGACCAGGACAAAAATCATATGAGCTCCACTGGGAGTTTGAGCAGCTATGCCCAACCAAGCCTGGAAGGAGAAAGCGAACAATATAGGATAGTGGCAGTGGTGGCTGAAGTTTGGATGAGGACTAAAGGCTTAGCAGTGGCAATGGTGGCTTCATCTGGAAAGCAACTAAACATCAAAGGCTGCAGCTGCCTGAAGGGAGTATGCTAATTGAGAAATAACAGCTATAAAACTAATTCTATAATAATATATAAAAATAAAAACAATAACTGAATATGACTGGCTGTCTAGAATTAAGCAAAGTAAGATGAAATGTCCTTTGCCAGCAGATGCACTAAGTAAAACAACTATCTAATGGCAGCAGTAATTCTTGCAGGCAGTCCTTATGGTCGCAGGGCAAAAATCAGCTTCAGTTCCTACTGAACTATTTAACAGAGTTTTGAATTATGTAACATTTGCTGGTTTCACAGATAAGCTTGTTTTCCAGAATTTTTCAAGAATAGCTTAGTCATATGTAAGTGATTTCTCTACATACAAAAAAGCTGAATAAAATGCAGTCATCTGTGTTACATAGCTTAAATTTAGAAAATTGGATGCTCCCTTTCAGTCTCATAATGTGGTTGTATGGTGATCAGGCATTTTACTTTCCATGAACAAATATAGGTTTTTGCAGCACAGACTTGGTGCAGAGTTTTTCTAAAGCCACGTTTCATACTGAGATCATTTAGGAAACTGAATTCTGCTGCATACGCTTCAGTTTCTAGCACCTGTTGTTTTATGAAAGAGGTAACAGATAAAGCAAAATGATGGAGCAAAAGAAGCTTCAAAAAAAAAAAAAAACATCTCTCTGTGACCTCTGGGTGACTTCACTGATGTAAATAAGTTGCTCAGGGTTTCCATCATCACAGATGAGAGCAGCACTTCCCCTCAGGGTATGGGTAAGGAGTTCTGTAACTTGTTCTTGGACTCCAGCATGCAGACACTGGAGGGAACAGCCAGTGCACTGATGAAAATATAAGCATGGAAAAGTGTAAGTGATAGGGAAATGTGCACTTTATTTCTCTGGTAAGGATGGTAAAAGCATTTCACTGGTTTCAGAGCTGAGAAGAACTTTTTTCTAAAGCTTAAACATATGGGTTTGAAAAAGAATTTCAAGACCCCTGAAGGATTGTGATTAATGACCTAATTAACAATACTTAGTTGGTGTAGTTAAACGTTGTGGACCTCCTCCTTCCTTTAGAGATGTTCTGAAATTTTGATAGGGCTCTCCCTTCCTGGTAGAAAGACACTGTCATACAGATTGGCACCACCTGGCATGAACAAAATACTTTGCAAAAAGACTGCAAAACCCAAATCCCCTCACGCAAGCACATGTTGAGCAATCTGTGTGGAAGCAGTGAGAAAAACTTGGTTTCCCAGTTGGGATCAGAGAACAGGGTGTTACAAACCTTAGGAACAGTGGAAAAGATGCTCTTCGAAATAGGCAGTGCCATTTTGCTGATGTTTACTTGGCTTCCTAGAACAGCTACCTTCTGCCACCTCGGCTGTATTTGTTCACAGCTAGCAGGAGCTGCATATACATGATGAAGAAAATAAGGCAGGAGAAATTCTGTGTATTTTTGTGGTGCTCACTTTTCCCCCTCTGGAACTTGAACCTCCTCACAGAAACCCACCTTGAAACATCCCTTGCTTCAAATTATCAAGTTTTAATATGTAAACAGGGAAACCTCTTTGACATATATGAACTAGAAATTATATTTCAAAGATATTTAAATGCTATCTCGAACTACCATCCATCTGCCCTTATTAACAAGTGAACAGCCCAGAAATGATTTTTAACTTCTGAGTATTTGAATAAATTGCTAAGCACTTAGGATTACCTCCCATGTAGAATACAGTGGCTTAGTTTCCATTTAGTAATACATGAAGGTGATTTAATCATAATCAGTAAATGACCCGAAAATGTTCATTTTTGGACTGAAGCTTTTTCAGCCTATTGAGATGTAAAAGTGCTTTCCTCCTCCTTAAAGCCTGAATGTTATCCTGAATGGGCTGACATCTCGTTTCCTCCAGTCTCTATTTAGAAATCTATTGACACTGTAGTTCTAAAAACTGCTTTGAGATGCGGTTTTTAATGTAAACACTAAAAAAGCCTTCCGAGTAGAAGTGTACACACACTTACTTCTTAATCTGATGTTCTCAGAGATGATCCCCTGGGGGCACACTTCAGGGAGCAGGAATCAAGGAAAGTCTCTGATTTGTTCTGCAACATGAACACGTTTGGTACAGGCTCACAATTGCTTATGCTCAATCAAACTGGAAGAAAGTGGATGAGAAAGGAGCATGAATGGCATGTAGCCTTCCCGGAAGTGTGGGATCATTCCCCTTCATTTAATTTCACCTGGTATTTCTTGCTGTGGGAAAATACGTAGGGAAGACCTTAGGGAAATGACAGCCTTCTGTTGGTGGGCACGGTGAAGATTGTCAAATTCTGCACATGCTGGCAGCATGAGCATGAGAAGTTTCTTCTGTGCCCAGCTGTACGCAGCCCTGGTGCCATGGGCACGGGGTGCCTAACCATGAGCCTTTGGTTTCCTTGTAGGAAGTTGTCCCTTGTGGTCCAGAAGGGATTGATGACAGTGAGCCCAGATTTTTGCTGTCCAGCTCTCTTTGTCAGGACATCCAAACTTTACTTTTCTGCACTTCTGATGGTGCAGCTCTGTTTCTTCCTCTCAGTTATTCCAGAGTTAAATGATGTGATTTTTCTCTCACTGAAACCCTGTGTAGAAAATAATTCAAGCCAAGATAAACAGTTATATTCTGGTGTCTGAGCTGTGAATGCTACACGTAAGATTTCTGAGGCAATGAATTAATTGTTCCTGTTTTCTGGTGCTCTGGTACTCTTCCCTCAGCCCAGTCCAGCGAGTGTAGTTATTTTAATAAAACATGATTGCAGCTTTTCAGCCTTTTGACTAACATCAAGTGTCTTATGAGCTTAACAGCTGATGCATCTTCGGTCTGAAAAATCTATCATGCAGATTTGAATGGATCTTTTGCATCTTTGAGTTCTTGCAATCTTGCATTACATCATTTTGTTTGGGTGGAACCTTTTCATCTAGTTCACTCATTTAGTCACCTAGTTTTCTTAATTATGGCATCTTAACTAATTTGTTAGCTTATTCTAAGTAAGAGCCTAGGCAGACAGCCTTTTTGTTATACTTATCAATAATACAATACTTAAGCTTTTGTGGTACTAACACAATGTGTGGAGCTTTTCATTGCCCTCTGTCTCCCGTTAGTGCTCCATATGGTAACATTTAAGCGTGTTTCTCAGGCAAAGACTGTTGTTGCTCACCAGACTGGTCCCTTCAGGTGCTGGTCTCCATCTGTGGATTAATTCACTTCCATCATTCTTAGCATTGATACTTGAAGCAGCTGTTGCCTTTTCCTCAGTGGCACACAGGTCAGGAGATGACCTTAATGAATGAGCACACGAGAAGGTCTATCTGCAGCCCATCTTTCTGTCTTCATTTTGCTGGAGCACCACAGTAGAAACTGGAACATTCTTCTTCCAGTCTCTCATCTGATTGAGTCTACATTTTGATTGTAATGGCTGTAGTGCAAATAATAAATGAGCAACAGCGCTGGGAAGTTGACCGTGCTTGCAAATGTATGGTTGGGATTATGTTTACATTTATACTCTCCTCTTTAATTGTCACCGTAAGTGTGGACATTTCTCTTTAAAATATAGCTGAGTGGAAGCTATTCTTTCGTTGCTGCTCTACAAATTCTAAAGTCAAAGACTGAATTTGTCACTCTGCTCTTACTTGGGAAAAACTGCTGTGAAATGGAAATTCTGACCGTTTAAGGATCCAGTCCTTGTGTTTTATGGCAAAAGAGGCTTTTACATAACCTGCTCTCCTTGCCACAAGGAAGCTGTGGCCGTGCTCTCTTGACGCTGCAATATTCACTGGGATATCAGAATCTGAACTTAATTTCTACCTGGAAAATGTTTGAGTATTCCCTTGTAGTGAAACTATCTGAAACAGTCTGACCTGAGAAAATATCTTACTGAATATTTGTAGAAAGAGTTTACAGTATTCTTAAAAGTCATGTATGTAAGGAATTTGCTTATTTTTGTTTTCAGTGCAGGACAGCAATGCAGCTGTGGGTAATACAAAACTACAGATGCTTCTATTGTTGTCAGTATATGGAAGTAGGAATTACTTACTTACTAGTATATGGAAGTATAGGGAATTACCCCTCATTAAACTTCCATTGAATGAGGGGTAATTCGTCAGAAACCAGTGGGACTTTGGTGCATTATTCTACAGCATAGGAGCATGATGGAGAAAGTTCAAGTGGATCTGAAGACTGGATGCTGAAGTTGTACAAATTCAGCCTAGAAGTAGTGTGGCATTTTTTAAAAAGGAGAGTACTAACTCTTGGCAAGAAGTATTTGTGGATGTATTTTTCATTTTCTGTTGCTCGAGCCTTTACATTAAAAGTAGCAGTTCTGTATGAAGTGAAACTAAACCCATCTCCATTAACAATAAAAACAAAAATAAAAAACCCTCTGAATTCGATGTAAGAATTACTACCTGAAATTGAGTGTTTGGATAATTGCATATAATTACCTCTTGTGAAAAATAGATTCATCATTAATAAGCTTTTTGACATCCTAGATTTTTAAAGCTATAAAAAGTAATATCCATTTAATAGAGTATAGATTTCTCTCTCTCTTCATCACTGCTGTCTTTTTTGTTTTCTGGGTAGCCTGAGCAAACTGCACACATCACTGACTGCAGGAGTGTTTTTGAACAGACTAATTGAAATTTAGATGCACTGGGATGTAGATTGTGATCCAGAAAAAAATAAGTCCTAGTATTAGATAACACTTCTTTGTTGATTCATGAACTGCACTGGTTTTTTTAATTTTAGAGGAGGACTGGGCTTGCGTACCTGTGCTATTGGTACATTTTGGAAGGGTGGATAGCTGAGAGAGGAGAAAGGATGTGAAAATAGAGCAACAGAGCTGCTGCCCATGGTGGAACTGAAAAAGAAAAAAAAAGAAAAAAAGGCAGAAGATAAATTATCACTAAGGTGTAATGTTGTGCTAGGTGCTGATTCTGTGAGATGAATCACACAAATAACGTGGTTTTCTCAGATGAAAGCAATGCTTCACCTACTGGATTATATGTTCAATTAAAATACATTTTTTTTGGGGGGGGGGTATCCCTTTTTGCAGCTCTGCGTTGGTTCTGGCACTAGACGTTTATCTTTAAATTTATATACGCTTAGAGATAGATATTTAAATTTCTGTACCTCTTGGGGTAAATAAATATATTAAAATAAGCTATGGGTTGTATAGTACAGTATAACAATGATAAATGATGTTGTGTGTAATTTTTCTACTATTAACATAAAGTAATATAAACTGAAGGACACTAGTCTATTGAGAGAGTTAGTAGCTAATGTTCCATATCAGATGTGGACAATGTCAGGACTGAATACAGATTAGGCAGTGTCCTTTTCTCCCCAGGGGAATTAAACTTTGAGACACCACTGGCTGCCAATGGTTTTACTGCATTTTGTTGGTGCCTGTGGTGCCTTTCTTGGTCTATTAATTCAGAAGCTGTAAATGACAATGTGAGCAAAAAAGCTTTTCCAGTGGGATGCATTTCATTTATGTATTCTTGTACCTACAATACCTATTCAATCCATTTTGTCACAATAACTGTTTAAAAAGTTGGGTAGATTATCTGTAGTTTTACCTGAACATTATTGGGATATTTCACTTTTTGTTTCTTCTTTCTTCTTCTTTTTTATTTTTATTTTTTATTTTTATTTTTTATTTATTTATTTTTGAGAAGGGAGAGTGGTTACTTTAGAGACATTTGGAGTAATCTGGCAACTTTAAGGACTGAAATAGATTTTTCTCATCCCTTCGTTTTCATGATTTATTTAAAAAATATACTGTTGTCTTATGAAACACCAGGGAACCTCCAGAAACATACACACTCAAATACACACCATGTTTAATTAGAAAACACCTATTTTAAAAATTAGAACTAGAATATAGAAAATCTCAGGAGTTCTCTTGCATGTGACTTCATGCTTAAATATATTTCTAGTTGGTAATATTATGTGAAAGCAGGGTTTGGTTTTAAGTTTTTTCTGATAGAAAATTGTTTACTTTCAGAGAATTTTCTCCCCACCTGAAATCTGCACATGTAACAATAGGGCTATTGGAAATATCTTTTGCTGCACAAGACTTATAGGGTAATTAGATATTACAATTATTATCCAGAAGGCATGATGATGAAATCTCTAACATCGATACACCTACCAGTGTATTTTTAAATTGAAAGTCTCTTTGCAATTAAATTTGTCTACACAGCATGTTTGTGAAAGATTGTATTTATATCATCAAGTTTTATTTTACTTTGAAAAAATAAGTCATCTTGGTACCATTTCACTGTTATCAAGGGAGTGCAGTCTAAAACATTTTTCATCCCCCCTTTCCAATTCCTAAATTCCTGTAGAGGAGAAGCCCAGATTTCTTCTATTGACGTGCACATTGTTATTCTTCTGGTGGTCTTTGGTATGATACGTTCGTCATGGTTCATAAATTTTATTGTTGCACTAAAAACAGGGTTAGAATATCCTCAATGTAATTATAAAAATGTATTAAAACTGAGAAGGATAAAAAATATGGTGCAAGATGAGCTTTTAATGATTGTATAAATGTTCACTGTTCCATGGAAAAAAATGGAGCTTTTCAACAGGGGCATAATAGTGAAATGCAAACCTAGGGCCAAATTTGTTACTCAGAAATATTTGGATTTTCAGCATAGAACAGTGTTTTTATTTTCGCTTGCAAACCTGGAAGCGTTAAAGCTTTGAGAAGAAGAACCAAAACTCATGTCCCATTTTCATTTGAATGATTGAGAACATATCTCTTTTTGAGATGTTTTGTCTGGAATAGTATGTTGCAATGTGCATGTTCCTTAACTTAGTGTGCAAAGGAAATAAACGTTATAGTGGACTAGGCTGCATAGATTCCAAATTAGTATCCTTGGGCAGATGTAGAAGCTGACAGCTGCTGTTGAAATGATTTGCTGTTCAGTACTTTACTTTCTCTGCTAAATGGTGTGCACAAGTATCTGAAATCCTATTGGCAATACTTAAAGTGAGAGGAAGGAAAACTGGAAATAGTGCCATGAAAAATTGAAATGCCTGGTCTGCCCCGACTGTGACGATTTTGGAAGGTGTTTTATGTGATGATAGGATTGTAGAGGAGATCTATCCTCACTAATACATGGTGCAAGAGGCTCTTCTATTATATGTGATGACATACACAACTCTCTGTAGTACATTATTCATTCAAGGCCCTTTCTGAAAAGGTCTTATGTCCTATATAAAACAGGCTATTATGTGATGCATACGCAAAAGAGGATGGATGTGACATTCCTCTCAAGCTATACAAACCTTTCATCTGCTGCTACCAAATATACATTATAGATTGTTGTTTTTTTTTTCCAGCAAAACCATTTGAATTTAAAATTTAGAGTACACTAAGTGTATGGTTTCTTAAAAGAAGCTTATTTGCAAAATTTGACAGATTTAATGTGAACGTATAGACTGCCATAATCTATTAGGAAAGACATAGAAACATCATAAAATATTTTTCCTTCAATTAAATTTTCATTTTTCCTGTTAATCTACTTTTGAGTACCTTTTGTTGACACTTCTTTATGTGCTGCTACACATTCTACATACACTTGTTCTCAGCATAGCAGTATCTCCAGAGTGAATTCTGTTGCTGGTGATACAGCGTTCTCATTCATTTGCATTTAAACATCAATTACTTGAATATAATGCATGTCAATAATGCAGAATACAGAGGAGCTGAATATATTCCCAGTAAGCTATACTAAATCATGTGGTTTTCTACTCATACTGACTACTGACTTCATACAATTCTTCTTTGTGCTTTTGTGCAGTGTTGAATTACAGGGTGCAAAACTTTCTCCTGCTCTTAATATTGTTAATTAATCTTCTTGAAAGACATTTTAATCTCTCCCCACCTCTAAATATGGCCATTGCATTATGGAGGAGTTCAAGCACTTCGCTTTGCCTTTTTTCTTTTTGAAAAGAACCAATAGTAGCACATCACTGCAGTAAGCAAATGACAACCTTGGGGTTGGGCTTTATGTGCAGATACCTCGACAAACAAGGGGGAACTGGAGGGATACTGGGGGTTGGGGTTGTCCAGCCAATTCACTGCATGCATGTGCATCTCAAAGGAATCCTTTGTGAACTGCACTGAATTTGAAAATCACTGCTTAAACATACTGGAAAATAAGGTAACCCATGAAGTTACACTTGAGAGCAAATGTTCTGCCATGGCCTCCAATTTCACCTGAATACTTGTTAGTGTTTTTTCTGACAATTTACTTTCTCACGGGCACATCAGAGGCAAATCCAGAATTTTGGGGGGCTTTTTGAAGGAATGAGGACAGAGGACTGGAGGCTATGTTAACCTTGCTACTGATTAAATGGATATGTAATATGTTGGGTTTTTTTTTTCCCCAGTACAAGCAAGAATACAATTTTCATAATAGATAAAATCTTCTTGGTAAAGTTACCAATACTGATAGCCCAGAAATGGAGCATACTGACACTGATGTTGGATCAGATGCGGATGTGCTTGTGGAGGTGTTTCTCTGTTGGCACTAAACCAAATGACATCAAGCCAAACAAACTAAGCCTTGTGTTTTTATTGCTGACCTTCCTCAGTGCTATTCCCTGCCTAACTGCGATGCATTAAAAAATAGCGTAAAATATCACAGAAGCATAATTCTTTATGGGTATATAGTAGTAGTTAAGAAAATAAAAGTATTTGATGTATGCATGTGTAGAGTGTGGAGTATGTATTTAATTGGTGAAAGGCTGAGGTAACACTTCAATAACAGTGTGTGGAACTGAAAGTGCATTTTCAGGTCATCTCAAATCACAGATATGATGCCACCTTACCCACTGTTGTTTTGTGCTGAGTGTTAAATGCATTCTATTCTGGTACTGCTTCTTCAGAAAGTATTTAATAAGCTTACAGCACTGTTTTTCACCAGCTTATCAAAGAAATCTGATTTCCTTCATAAGATCACTTCAGGTTTCCAAGAAAAAGAAAGAATTGTCATTATGAATTCAAGTTCTCTGCCTAGAACTTCTCCCTGAGCCCTGGTAGCAGCTCTGTACCTTGTTTATGAAAGAACAGAACTACTATGAGAGCTTACATCTGTAATTTTCAATCAGAGATGAAGCAATCGGATTCACAGGCTGTGAGATCACTAGTAGGAAATGAAATAAAACCCCATGTAATAAGTAAAGCAGAAAAACCAAGAAGCGTATAGCTTATGTAGATGTGATTGAAATATGTTCAATAATACATATATATATATTCAAGACTTGAAGAGGTAGACTTCTTGATTCCTGAGTTTCCTCTGAGCACCTCGTAGCCTGCAAGCAGCAACTCCAGAGGTGAAAGACAACCTTTCTTGTGCAGTGTGTAAAAATGGTCAATACAGACTTAGAAAATTATCACTGACTCCTTATCAGTGCTAAGCACCCCTTAACCTGTGCTTTCATTGTGACTTCGAGGTGTTTAGCAAAGTATTAATCACTTTTCTGGAACAGGACTTAAAACTTTCAGCACTAAGGGGCTGACAAACGAAGTTACTGCAATGTATCCAACATGTCCTATTACCAACCTAACTTCACAGTTAATTGAGCTACATTGCATTAATTTTTGACTGTTTATCTGCACAGAATAGGTATTTACATGAATACTACACATCGTGGTTTAAGGCTTAATGCAAAACCTACCAAATTCTCAGCCCCTCCTCTACATGTTTTCTACCAAACGCGTTGCTCCCTCAATAATAAATTCAGAGGGCTGACAGTGTCTAAGTCTGCTGCTCCTTTGCCCTCAATTTCAGTGAGATGGGCCATTGAAAACTCATTACAAGCTGTTTAGACTCTGACTTTGACTTTTGCTCAGCAGTGAACAAAATTAACAGCTCTTGGAGGTAGCAAAAAAGGCACTGAGCCAAAAAAAAAAAAAAAAAAAAAAAAAGAAATGATGAGAAAAGACATTTAATGTTATCTCTATTAGTCATGCAAACAAGCTTATGTCCAAAGTACATGTGTCCTGCTCATGGCTGTAATTGTGTAGCCTTGGTTGCTTTCATCCTTTGTCTCACCTTTTAATACCATGTAAAGAGGCTCACCTGCCTGGCAAGCATACACCCTAGAAGAATTTGCTTGCATGTCAAACAACAAGCCTTTGAGTGCAGCAGAATTGCTTCATAAATTTAACTATAGCTTTCAAAATTCTGTTTTTTTTCTAATTTAGTGCTTGATGGTTTTTTATGTGATAATTTTAAAATGCTGTTTATAGCAAAAGTTACCTTGATAGGTAGATTCATAGGCAAGAAAGTCCGCGTATATCTAGCTATCTATAAATAAATCAATATTGAAATTGCTTTTTAAAAAAAATTTTCTCATTTTCACTCAAACCATTTGAACCTTTACTGATGATGAGAATTACATTTCTTAAGAATTTGAATGTCAAAAGTATTATGTACCTTATAACGACATTCCAATCGTTTCAGATTTCTGAATAAGTGACAGAGGATTATTTTGCATAACACTTACGGACTTTGGTGATAAAATTGGGTCACAGCCACTTGCTAAACATTTGTGCTATAACATTTCCTCATGACTCCAATTTGTTTTTTCTTTTTTTAATGTTCTGTTGTGAGATATTGGAAAAGAAGCTGCAAACCAAGTGGCATTTGAAAAAAGAGCAATAAAACCTTCAGAAAAGTCACTCCAAACAGTTCTTGAAGCAAAGTTCTCTCCAGCTGGTGCACTGTGGTTTAGAGAGACAGGAATTGTGTACAGTAGAAAACAATGAAAATTAATGGGTATGCTGTGTAGCAAGTTTAATTTCACTCATGTGCTATGTTTGCTTTAGATGAAGTTGCTTTCTGTTCCCAGTTTTCCAGTTTGGGAGACCAAAGTAAAATGTGCCCAAGCACGTTTTTATGGGCGCTCAGAAAATCCACTGTTAGAAAGAGAGTTGGCATTCGAAACCATCTTGGTTTTCAGTATTCTTGTCCTGATCTTTGAACCACAAAACTCTGACCTTTGTATCAGATAAGGTTAAGAATAGATAAAATAATATTTTTGCTTATCAGTCATCGTTTCGCTGAGGTCGGCATCCCACTGCTGTGTGCAGTGATAAGTGCACATACTTGAATTCCGGTGTAATCGCAACTCCCAGGGTCCGTTATGATCGTACTGCTGAATGTTGTCAAAATTGTTTTGTTAAACAGCAGTGATTACTTCATCCTGTTGGCCTTTCTGAAATGTACTCTGCGTATTTGATCTTACTTCAAAACTGCAGCCTTTCGTTCAGAAATGTTCTTACCTCCCAAGTACTCCAAGCCTTTGTGTTACATCTTACATCCATAATGAACTGGGCAAAAATGTTTTCATTGAAAAAAAATAGATACTTTACATGGCATTATTTGTGCATTCATATCTAGTGTGTGTCTCATATACATCTTTGCTGTTAGTTTACCAGCTCTTTTTTTTCTCATCAATCACGAAGTGGATAGATCTGGTGAAGGTCAGGCAGGAAAGAGATAGCAGCTCCTTATACCACAATGTCAAAATACTTAAAGGTGTTTACAGTGCCCACTGACACACAATGAATTTAAGAGTGGCAGACTGAAGCAGAAATAAAACTATTCTTATTCTTCTAGAGCAGAAAGGGGCCTCAGTGGTTTATGGTTGTTTTAAGGTCCATTAATCCTTGAATCATGAGGCTGTGTAAAAAAATGACAGCTTTAACATTCGGTTCCTGGGCTTATTTAAAATGTTTTTACTTCAACACTGTTTCTAATTAATACCAGTGCCCATATGACCTGATTTGAATGTATCAAAAACATAGGGGTGTGCATTCTCATTCCTTCCCAGGACATTCTGTCATTTATGGCAGGAGTGTTCAGCTTGAATTGAATGGTGCCATCTCTTCACAGGGAAGAGCTTACTCTAACAGAGGAAATCAGATACTGTACTTTAATGTCTTTTAGCTTTTCTATTTGTGGATTTATTTGGGGGTCTGGGTAAAGGGAATGTGGTTTTGAAGCCAGATGACAGAGCAATTACAGAAGCATGCGTGCGCATTTGCTCACACTCAAGTTTTCTGCCAGCATTTTCCTTTCAGGTCCATTGCTGATCCTTAAAATGTGTGTTACTGGAGGAAAACATCTAGAAGAGCATTGTCTAAGATATACTGCATTGAAAACTGAATTGAATTGACTGGGCTTAGAGAGCAAGCTCAAGAGAGCAGTACCAATAAAGTTTTGAGTTTATCTATTCATCATTATTTCCCAAAAATACCAGCTTCTCTGATAGATGAAAGAAGCTACATTTTCTGTGTGACGGAATAATTCTCTACCAGTGTTCTTCTAAACAGATGCATACAGAGCCAAACATGGCATCTGAACCAGAAAATATTTTCAAAATAATCATTTGAAAGCTCAAAACTAAGCAGTGTTAAATTCTGCATTGGCAGGAACATAACTAAAGCTTGTCCTTAAGTAGTTTGTAGCTCAGTGCTAATATCTGGAGAAAGCATTAAAAAAAAAAAACAACTCTAGGAAAAAAAAAAAAAAAAGAAAGAAAAACCCAGGCAATCCTACCTCAGCAGGCTAAAAGGTGCCTTGTTTCTCAGTGTAAGTCTATTGTGAAGTAGATTTCTTCAATTGCACCAGGATGCATTGAGGGCAGAGTGATCTGAGACCCCCAACAGCATGGCTGCTCTGCTTCCAGCAAGCAGAGGACAAATGCGAGCAGCCCAAATGAGAAGGCTGTGCATGTAGTCCTGTGTTTGGGCACAGGAAGATTTTATGTAACGCTTGGACCAGATAAAATGACTCTACCTGATAAGAATCTTGTGAGATTTGGATGTCGTAGATTCTTTCTAAAGAGGATATAAATCTTGGGAGATGCTGAAGGCACTTGCTGTCCTCAGTGATAACTATGTATCTCTTTTCAGCTCATACCAGGGCAGCTGTCAGCAATGTCCTTTCCCTCATTATTTCTTGCCTTACGTCTTGCTCCTTTTGCCATTCAGCACACGGTGCAGGGGCATCTTAGCTAGCTGGGAAACATAAAATAAACTTTTATGCCAATCGAATAATTCTGTATATCACAGTAGCTTGTAACTCTGTTCTTAAAAATGACAAAAAAATACTGATTTCCCTTTTTCCTCCCCTCTTTTTTCTGGGCCCCAGATAAGCTATTTGGAACTGCTTACCATGTCAGATAACACCACCAATTATCAGAAGTATTACTAAATGCCTCCCATCTGATAGCATCCTTTAGTTTTTATATTCAGACATGTGGAAAAACCCTTTTGATAGAGTGGCTCAGATTCAAAGAAAACAAGCAATATTTTGTTTCAGTGAAGAGTAGTTTCTCTGAAAGCACTATCCTCTGGTGCACTATGATTATAGCTCAGACACTAATTTCTATATGGTCCTTATGTGTTCTGTAACTGGTCTGCATTAAAATCAGTCAAATGTATTTTCTGTAACTAAATTACCGAGTCATCATTAGCCTCTGCAGACTTGTTTGGTATGAAGAGAATGTTTTTGAGAAATGGGAATGGGCAGGAAACTAAAACAAGTGGATGCTTACTCTTTGAACAATTCATCTTTGCCATTAGCATGCTGAGTACTGGAAAGCCAGGAACTGAAACTTGCACCTACAAAAGAAATAGGTGGAGGCAAAAGAAAAGATGCCAATGTATACATCAGGGTGAGTCTTTATATGATGGACTATAACTCTATGAGATGTCCATCTGATATTCGGAATCTTTTTATAATTAATGATTAATTTTTTAAATCTAGTCAGTATTAAAGTTTCCTAAGATGATCTAAATCTTGCTTGGGAAATATAATTAATAAAGATATCAGTTGCAATTTAAGCTTTAAGATAATTTAAGAACTTAAAGTTGAGGGGAAAAAAAAAAATCAGGCTGCTTGGGTAAGTTGTGATGTAAAAAGTATAAATACTTTTAGTGTTAAAATGACAATTGGTGTTGAACATTACTGAAGAGGAAATAATATGCAGAATGATGGTTCTGCAGTGTCTGTGATGCCGTTCTGTGCAAAGACCTGGCTGCTGAAGAGGGCCACTCTCCTGGATCATTATTACTGTGTACGTGGTCGTCTCTTTCCACCATCAAGATTGGCATAACATCTGTATCATGCGGGTCTAAATGAGGCCATGGCACAGTTTTCATCAAACATTACATATATTATAAGCTAAGGAAAGGAAAGCGTGTGATATAATTGGCATTTTTCTGCAGAGCAACTGACAGTGCTTTACAACTTATTTTCAGCAAGTGTTACGCGGATACTTTTGTTTCTGGGAAGTGACAGTGCCTCGTAAAGGAGGACAGTGTAAAGCAGATTAGCTTTTCCAGCAGGAGTAATGCCATTATGACATTCTCTTGGACACTTCTCATAGTATGCAGGAAAACCTGAGTCCATTTTTTTTAAGATAAATTACAGCACAAGAACAAAAAAAGACATGTACTCTGTCATCTTGGCATAATGCTGGGGATTTGTGACTATCCATGCGTACTGCCTATACCGTGCTGTACATTTACACGAAGAAGAAATATTACTGGTCTATACTGCTGCAACATGAACACCATAGTTAATGTAGTGTCCATTAAAGCATCTTTATTTTCAGTGGCTTTATAACTCTGGTAAAGAGTCTTTGTGATAATAGGATAGGAAGTCAGCCCAGCAGAGTTGTTTTGCAAAATCTTCCAATTGAAATGTCAACGTAAAAACAAAGTCCTTTTTTGTTATTAGTATAAAACATTTATGCAAATGCTAGCATGCATGTATTGCTGGCTCCTACACACCTATGGAAAGTTTGTCTTAATTGTGGGTGAAACATGGACCTAGTATCAGAAAGTTGTTTATCTTCTTAACCCTTGACTGCATGTTGTTTCCTTTACCTTCCACATACTCAGGATAGGATATTTACTTAGAAGCCAACCAAGTATTGCACTCCAGCAATGAAAAAGCTCTTGCAAGTCATTTCAGACAGGGATATCTTTATATATTCTTTATCTTTCCATTCGAAAGAATTACAGCTTATTCAGGGAAAACATGGTAGGCGTGTGCTTCATACTCATGAAAACTGCTACAAGCTCTTTCCCATTGAACGAGGGGCTAAATTTGCTGACGTCAAATGGTCTGCCACTGCTGGTTTCACCAGGACCTCAAAGTCTTGCAGCGATACTGAACCTGGACTGTGATTGGAATGGAAAACAGAAGATTTTCTTTTTCTGCCCCTGATTTCTACAGTTTCACTGTAAAATATCTGTACAACTGGACTGCTGCTTTTGTGTTAGTATAATTTGCCTCGAGGCTTATGTCAACAGCAGACTGTTTAGCTTTTCCCATTCCCGGGGGTTCCATTGCTTCCTGTTTTGCCCTTTTTCCCTTGACTTTTAAGAAAGAGACACTCCTCCTGCTTTTGTCCCATTTTTCACCTCCAGGAGGTGGTAATTCTATTGCTCAAATGGATTCCTGCTGGTTGCCAACACAACCATGTAATTCTGAGAGGAGAAAAATGCCTTATCTGCAGTTTTGATTTAAAGCAATTTCTTGAAAACATAATAAAGTTTCTCACCAATGGCATTAAAGTTAATAATCCTTAATGTTGAAAAGTGGTGGTTAAAAGAAATGAATGAGCACTTGAAGGTTGCACTCTTTTATTTTAGCAGATGGGGACTCACTTTGGGTTAGATTACAGCTGTAACCCAGTGCTGGCAGGAAGGGAGGGCACAGAGAGGAGAGCTGCTGGGTCTGCCTTCAGACCCTTCGTGGCTTGGGTGGAGACAAGTCGGTGCCCAGGAAATTCTTGTTGGGGCTTTTGGTCCCAGAAGGAGATAGCACTAAGTCAGAGGGAAAAAAAATTCCCAATTTCTCTCAGCAGTGCAAAGCACAGAGAGCTGCTACCTCCCTGGTATGCAAAAACACCACTGGGCACTTCTGGGCTTTGTTTGATTACTATTTCCATCTGATTTTTTCTTCTGTCTCTTGCATGAGGGAGTATATGACCTAGATTCAGGCATTAGAAAGTACTTCCCTCTTGTCCTTAGCATGGAGTGGACTTCATTTGACTAAGGAGTGATATTTTCTTCCTCACTACTCTTGATGACAGAGGGCATCAAGTTATTTTAAGTATGCATTTTCTTTGGCTTGTACTATTGTCCCTAATGTATTTTCTCTGTCTCTCAAAAAAAAGGCAAGTCCAACTGGCTTCATCTACTTTAAAGTTTTCCTTTATATCTATGCTTGAAATTTCTGTTTAAATATCTTTATTCTAAGCTATGTAAACTTAGGTCCTATAAGCTCATACTTTTCTTGTCCATGAATCAGCTTCTCTGCTTTTCTTAATACCTTAATACCTTTTCAAGTGCTATATTAATATCATTTTATAAGATGGTCACACAATATTCTGGCAGGGCTTTGCTACAGAACTAGTTAATCTTGTTCTAACTTCCCTTTCTAGGCAACTAGGTACAAGCATGTAAAAAGAGCCGCTGTGCTTCCTATCACTCTTTTCCCTATTGTTTCATTCTCTCTCTCTCTCTCTTTTGTTTTTTAATGATGAGCTTACCATTATCCCAGGGTCCTTTTTGAATTCCTTCTACTCTACATTGATCATTTATCCCGTATTTGTTTACTTCCAACCAATGTGTTGTACTTTACATGTGTCAACATTAATTTCATACGTCATGTGTCAGCCAACTTAGGCTGAGGGAGGAGGCCCAAGCCCTAGTTCTGTTTGGTTTGAGTTTGATTGTGTTGTTGCATTTTTATTTTTTTTTTTGCCACCTCCGTGTTTTACTCTTGCTGCTAATTGTGCAATGTCAGCAAACGCAGCTAGGTTACACTTGTTTCTGTTTGACTAGGTCATTTGTCTGGTTACTGCAGAGCTCTGAAGCGCAACTTTTGGGGAACAATGCTTGCTAAGTCCCCCTAAGCACTGCTTATGTCATGTGTGTGCATGGATGCATCCCAAACGTAATTGTTCCGGAGCTCACTAACCCAAAAGATTGGGTTAGCTGGCTCCTAACCTGCTGCTGAGCCTGCTGTCATCAGTGATACAAGAAGCTTTGGGCTTAGCGCTCACAGTTTAAAAGGATTGCTTGATATGTTTGGTCAAAGCAAAAATACTTATTTGGGGAGAAAATTCAGTGCTCTATTTAAAGAATGCGTATTTGCTCTAATAACCTTGAATGCTGCAACTGTGTGAGCCGCCACTAATCTGAATGATGTGCCTGAAGCAGCAAGCTCCTTTGGGACTGTTTGCAGGTGTGTACATCGTTCAGGGTGTGCACATTCATGCACAAATATATCCACACAAACTGTTTCCCAGCAAATTTACAGAGAGACAGAACTTCATCACTTGAGACTTCAGCTAAAAGTATTCTGATAATCTGAGAAAATTATGCCTTCATTTGGGAAGCAGTCGTTTTTGGCGACAGCCTCCTTAAGCTGCAGGTCAGACTGAGTTGGTTTGGATCTTGTGTCTTGTAAATTCTTGCAGGTTGCTGTCTACCGGATTACTACTGAATTAATTCTCATACAGCCTGTCTTTAGGGAGAATAGAGATTATTTTAGATGTTACACATTAGGGCTTAAGTTGACAGATTTAACAGCTATTTATCTCCAGGGAAAGTGGTCTTTCTAACTTTTTGGGTTAGCAAGTGCTCCCTGCTGATATCCATTGCTCTTTTACATGTGTGCCAGGCCCCCTGGAAGTAATTAGCAGCGGGATAAATACCTGGAAGATTATAAGGTTTACATTTTATTAAACGTTTTTGAATTTCAATACCTTCCTTGTCATGAAAGCACTTTTGATAGTGAGCATATACCCTCTAATAATGACACAAATCATATTACTCTCAGCCATTTATCAGCATTCATACCATTTTGCCTCGGCAACATTATTCTGTGATTTATTTTTAAAAGCAATAATCTGAAGGATGCAGAGGTACTTAACACAGCAGAGATAAGATGAGACAAAATTAGTGAACAATTGATGTAAAGGGCCTTATTTAGTTCTTCAGTTGAGTTTGTATTTAAAAGTATTTATTTGTTGTAATCTACTTTGCATAAAGTGCAGCTAATTAATCTGTAACTCAGTGTTGCAAGTGACACTGCTGATGAAGAGGCAGATGGTCTAGTTTCCCAATACTGAGATTTTCCAGGTTGGTCATCACAGACTGATTTAAATAGAAAAAGGCATTTATGTGAACTTACCAGGACTCACCCAAATTATTCTTTCAGGTTTCTCTGGGGCTCCTCCTTTGAGTGTCAAACTGCCTGGCATACCCCAGCTTCCCTGCAGGTTGTGCTGGCTATATTACAACCAGCTGTGCTTTTTTGCAGACGCTCAACTGGAAAACAGACCTTTGAGTTAAGCTGAGTGGGTTGCGGGTGGCAAGAGGGGAACAGAGCAGGCAGAAGGTTTTTTTACAGCATGGAGTTGTATAAGGAATTGAGCAAAGGACGGGAAATGATAGTTTGTATTTACATCTTAACAGTTAGTATGCACAGAGCTGAGAGAGTCCCAGCAGACTGTGCCATGAGTTTCTAAATTGCCTTGGGAAAAAAACACCAGCAGCCTTTACCACTCAGGAGGTATTTTCATTTTGTTTGGTTTTTGTTTTGGTGGTGGTTTTTTCTTTCGCTGTAACCTACTTCTCTCTGCAGCACCAAATGCAACACAATGCACAGACCTGTGTGATGCCAGCAACCGGCCTGCAGGCCTTGCCTCCCCCAGGAACCTGCTCAGTCACTGCAACCCACACATCACTTAGATGAAATAGTGCTTCTGAGGGCTGGGGTGGTAGGTTTCTCTTCAGGCAATCACTGTTAATTCTATTGAACTTTTTTGACAATTTAACTTTTATTTTCTTCTTATTATTTTATTTTTAATGTATTATATTTCTGGTTCTGATTTATGTGAAAATGAAGTGACACGTTCTTCTCTTCGACATATGTCTTCTCCTGCCTAAAATGGAGTTCAGAATTTATTAAGCCAGAAAATTGCAGGCTATCTCAAGAATGTGACTGTATTCTCCCTGAGATATGCCATATGCTTAATTCTGTTGTGTTAGTAGAGGAAAGGTCTGTTAATGACTGCGTTAATGTTATCGTGCAATTTTATTGGGTGATTCTGCTATCAGACAGTATGTATGCATGTTATGTTTGGTCAGTGCATAATATTCTCAGTGGAGAGAAGAAAATACAACGGTTTATGACAATGTTGCATTGTTTCTAATGAGAAGTCAGTGTTTTGTTTCGGTGTTTGGAGTTACTGATGGCATGTGGAACAGAAAACATGGCATCATTTTCTGGGGCTTTGTAACAATAGCATGAGTTCTGCATCTGCTTCATTTTCACAGTTGCATTTTCTTGGACAGACCCAGTACAGACATCATGAGACAAGCTGCTTAATGCAATATCAAAATGACTATTTTCCAAATAGTTTTGGTCATCAAACAGAAAAACACTTACAATGTATTTGCCTGCAACTAATCGCAAGGAAGATGCTGAAGCACACATTTTCGTAGGAGCACTTAATATTGACATAACAGTGAAATCTGGTCTTTTCTCATGCAAATCCTGAAAATAGAGACATAATTAAAGGGTGTTTTGCGTTGGGAAATACAAGTTTGTTTTGCCTTAAAGTATACAAAGAGTCCTGTCTTTTATAGAAAGTGATTTTTTTTCTTTCTGATTTGCTTGAACTCTGCAGTGTTTCAGTCCATCAGTGTTTATTGCAGTCAGGAAGAAGACCTTTTCAGAGGCATCTGGGGGCAGATCTTTGGCAAGGATAAGAAAGTAGCAAATGGGAGCGCACAAAGAAAGTCATTAATGCTGCCATTTTCAAAACAACAGAAAACTGGGAGCAAAACTGGGAGCTCCAGAAAGACTTTCACCTTGAGGTTTATCTTTGTTTTGGTTTGGGCGTTTTTTGTCTTGTATGCAGCAGAAAAATGCATTTTTGTTAAAAATACAAGCGAAGAAAAATCTCTGATTACAAACCAGTCTTTTCTCTGCTGTGTGGAATGTGTTAATATTTGCAACTCTTGTAAGTGTGTTTCATAAAACCATTAGGAACTACTGCGTGGAATCGGATACCCCATTATGTCACTGATAAAAATGAAACAATTGAATGTGACCCAAGGGTGGATTATTGCCACCAAGCAAAGTAACGGAATGTGCATTACAGTTAGCGTAATTGCACAGCTAACTGATTTCCTTTCCTTTAAATTAAAATTGCAGTATGAAACTACATTATCTAATTTTGCTTACCAAGACATTTAGGAACTGTTTGCAAAGTAGAGCAGGCTCGAAGTAATGTGAAGAAATGGGGGGAAAAATCACTTCTTGCATAAATTATTGCCTATGAGCGGCTTAAAGTTTTGGACTGACAAATTCTGGCAACTTAGAACAAACTTTGTACAGAAGGCAAATAAGCATTCCTTGTCCCACAGAGCAAACGTAGTGATAGGAAACTGCAAAAGTCAAATTGGTTACAATTTGCTCATCATTTAATGAAACTAGAAAGAAAAGAAATGAAGAAAAATGGTTTCTTTAAATTCATTGCTTTTGTTTGAGATAATTTTCTCTGTCTGGAAAGAGGAAAACCCAGGGGACAAGAGATTCAAAGCTCTGTACCATACGTAGAGAGTGTGCTATTGAGATACTTAGAAGCCAAGGCTCATTAATGAATCTTATTCCTGCACCTATATTCTTGTGAGCTTATGATCTATATCCCCTTCTAGAGCGTTACACTTTCCCAAAAGTGCCTGTGTATTTTAAAAGCTAATATCTTAGAATACCAACTGCCACAACAGTGAAAAGCCACCAGGATATTTTGGCTCTTTTTTCCAAGTTGGGAAATGCATAAGACAGAAAACAAAATAGATACAGAACTTGGCTGAACTTTGTTTGAATTTTGCCAATGAAAGCTTGCAAAATACGGCCAACTTGGCTATTAAAAAGAGTCCCTGAGCCAGCACTAATTATGTCAACAAGTAGTTCGTGCTCGGTCCTGACTAAGTCCTGTGCTTTTATGGGATGGGAGGATGAATGTCATGTATGTAGGGAGCCGAGCAGCTGCTTCATTTACCATTACTCCATTTAAGGGTGTGCTAACCTTGCAACAACCTAGTGACATCATCATTTTTCACCTTATTCCTTTCTCATGGGGTATGTCTTCACAATAAGCCTGGGGTGAAAAGGTTTCCTCGGCAGGCAGACAGCCTGCATGACAAATGTGCTGAGGAGTCAAAGAAAATTTTAACCTGCCCTACCTAGCCGGAGTCTCTTCTTGCATCGAAGAGCAAAGTGATAAATGTTTTTCTTCAAAACCAGGGAGGGGTGTAAAGGAGAGGCAGGAGAAAAGGAAAAGTAGGATGTGCTACGTATCATTTTGTGCTGAGTGGATCTGTATACCCTCAGGTAAACAAGCAGTACCACTGACCCCTTGCATTTTGATTATACTGTTCCTGTGATGGAAGGCTCTTTGTTTTAAAAATCCATGCAGTATTTCTTCATTAAACACATCTATGCTGTCCTCACCTTGGCTACATTAGGGAACTGTGGTTTTGCCTGTGCTTTTTAAATACTTTTACTCCATTGCTTTGTGCCCTCACCATGTTGAAAACATGAACAGAACTGACGTCATGGTAATTTGGTGAAGATTTCCTCTCACTCCAACACGATGTCCAATTATCCATAGATGAGCTGAAATTCCATAATGTATATTGCATTGAGTCCTAGACTAAGGTCAGGTATAAGTAAGGCTTAAGTATTCAGGTGCTCATGTACGAAACGCTCAGCTTAAGAGCAGTGATTTAAAAATTATATATAAATATAGAGTATAAAATTAACTTAAGAGTGCAGTGTAGCCATAGCTATGTGATATCTGTGGGGACTTGTGTTGTGAAATGAGAAAAGATACGCTCCAAGACTTTATACAGCGTCCTCTGGGCAGCAAAACAGGGAGGGTTGAAATCTTTGCTTCAGTGTCAAAGTCCAGATGGAGGTCTGCAGACCTGTGTCTGCTCTTGGATGGTGTTTGTGTGCATCCTGGGGTAGGGCTCTGCCCCACTGCTTTGCTGTGATTTGTAAAGCACGTGGTAACAGCATAATGATGTGTGCGTATGTGCACGTATAGCAGACATATACAGCCAGGGCTGTAAGCCTACCAAAGCTCCAGAAGAAGCAAGAGGTGCAATCTACAGTGCTGTGTAGTTTGTTATGCATCATAGAGAAGAATTTTCAAATATTTTAATTGTCACATTAAGATTTCAGATCTAGGATCATTGTGATTGAACAAATAGGCTGTTAGCTAGTTTAAGTTAGAATAAAAGTGAGCGTTTCAAAGCTGTGTGGTGGGAATAGCTCATAAATGCAGCATTTTCCCCCTTAGGGATATAATCAGAATGCATAAAAATCCCTGTAGGAAAGACATTCATAAATTAGAAAGAAAAAAAAAAGCTAAACAGAAGCATCATATTGCCGGATATTAAGCTGGAGGTATGCTAAAAGAACCCCGTCCTTGTTTGTAAAGTTGTGAATAAATCTGTTAAAAATAATTGAATTTATATTTAACTTGAAAAACAGGGTAAGATCTTTTATTCCACACTTACAAGTTTGAATACACTTTCAGTTGCTCTTAGTTATCTCAAATTAAATCTTAAATTGAGCTTGTGGTTCTGTGAATTAATACTCTGGCCTTTCAGCTGTTTTGCTGAGGTCATTCAAATCTAATGGTAGAAATGGTCACAGGGTCAAGTCTTGGTATGTAGAGTATAGAAATGGTTTAATGATGCCAGCAGATGTTTGCATTCTGCATGTTGGAGTTGTAATGCACTGGTGGGCTCTGTGAAGGCACTCGATTATCACGTTATTATATCTCCATTCCATCTGAACTGTGAGGGTGGAAATAAGAAAGCATTAAAATAAGGTGAAGGTTCTGCCTTCAACCAACAAAAATAAGCAAAATCAGAGTTAATTTTCTACCTACGCCCTTCTTAACTGTCCCCATTGTGCTTAGTCATTGTCAGGGTCCTGAGAGGTTGCATAAACTTAAATAAATCGACTGCAGATGGCTAGAAAAATTGAGACACGTAAGAATGACTTTGAAATGCTTTGGGTTTGCTTCGTATAAATCAGAACTTAGGTATTACATTTACAGACTTTATCTGTAGTCCTCTGTTAATGCTGTAATTCCATAAAAGGTTGGAAATACCCACGAATGTGAAAATATTAATAACCAAGGAGCGAAAGAAACGTTCAGTGCCAGGCAGGTTCTAGCATATGTGCTCAATGCTGTAAATATGAATTAGGGCAGACTTTGTATAAAAATATTATGAGAACAAGATATGTAATATGCAGTTGTCAGATTTAGTGATTTGTTAATTATAAGGGTATTAAAAATCATGTAAACAAACAGAATTGCAAACTGCAAAAGAAGTAAGAACTTTTAAATGCAGAATTGCAATCTTAATGTGCTTTTGTTCTTTTTTGTTTAAATTTGACCTCTATTCCACCTCTTCCTAAAACACGTTGTTACGAGAGGGCTTGTTTTTCCACTCAGAAACACAGCATAGCCAACATCACTAAACAGAAGGGATCCCAGGACGGCTGCGTTCCCAGAGTTTGTTTTTTAATGACATTTTGCAAAACCGTATTCCCAGGCTAAAAATCATCTATGAACTTACATCCTTTCCTTGGTAGCAATTTTAAAAATCATCGTATCATGCTTCTGAAAGCAAATAAATGAAGCATGGTTACATGCTGATGAGCCTTTTGTTGAGCCGTTCCATGCAACAACAATGTGGGATATTTACTGCTGCTGTGATTTTTGTTTGCCATCTCTCCTAGTTCCTCACTGCCACCGTTCTCCTTGATCTGTACAGATAATTATAGGCAGCCATGTTTGTTATTAAGGATGTAGCTGTAACAGCTCTTCACAAACACGCTATGATTTGAAGCTACTGCGCTGTAAGTTTATTTGGTGATAATGTGTGGAGTGGACTTGAAGGGGATGCATATGTGGAACTGCATAGCTGTAAATCGCAGTAACTTTTGAAATCAACGAGGGCTCAATATTGTGTCATATGGGACAGGCAGTGTGTATGATGTGTATTTCAAAGGCTGCCTTCAAACTCTACTTTCATTCTAAAAAGATTTGTGCGCGTCAGTGTTACTTGTGCTTGCTGCAGAGGGCAAAGTGTGTCTGCTGGCTGTCTGCTGTGCCTGGAGCCAGCAGAGCGTAGGAAAGGGGAATGAGCAGCAGTCTTCAGGGTCTTCCATCACTATCATTGCAAATAAATAAATAACCGAAATTCTGATCCCAAAGCCAAATGCTACCTTCAGGTTCACCTCTGCAGTCTTGTTGAAAACAATGTATGAACTAGCAGAGAGCCCTGCGCTGACTTCCAATTCCCCGGTGCTTTGCTGTGCTGCCATTTGTGCCTGTGCGTGTGTCTGGGGAAGGGACAGAGGCCACGTCTGAAAGTCATCGACAAAACCTGCATGAGAGGTAGCACAGTGGAAGTATTAAGAGATCACTCAGGAAGAAGCTGCACTTGAGCCTGCCGCCTTGTCATGCCACACGTTACTGTAGCGGGCTGTGGTGAAGTGTGATAAATTTGGTTCTTCTGCACTGGATTATCACTTTGTTCCTTAAGTGGTCTTGTGAAAAAAGGCGACAGCAGTACATAAAGGGCTGTATGATTTAAGCCCATCAACAGCATGCTTTTTCTAATGTGAAATCTTGTTAACATTTGTCAGCGAGGTGATGTGTTTTGACCATGAAGAAATATTGTGCAGGTGGTTGGAATAATTTTGATGTGTTTGGTTTCCCCCCCAATGCATGCTGATTAATCCTGGGTTCATATATCACACCAAATTGGAAAATGCAGCCTACCTGTTTGATGAATGTGTTTTGAAAGATTTAAAGTTTTGTTCGCTGTAACATCAGTGCCCTTGAAGACTTTTTGTGCCAGACCAGGAACAGCACTGCCTGTGTTGGTGGGAAGGGCAGGAAGGCAGCAATGAGCCACATGAGTACATGGGAAGTAGTGTCTGGAAACCTTATTCTTTGTCTAGACCCTGTACATATAACTGAAGTGTAAGTATGCCCAAGGTTCACAGTAGTAAGTAGCAACTAAATTTGCATTCTTTTCACCTGTGGACTTAATTGTAAAGTTTTGTTTTGTTTTGCTTTTTTTTTTTTTTTTTTATGTCTTTGTGTGTGGAAATGCGTTGGTGCCCATAGACCTACTAGCATATGACATAGCAAAAATATATCAGCATTAAAAAATTATAAGTGAAAATTTCCCCTTCTTCCACCCCACACAAGCGTAGCAGAATCTAAATACAAGCAGAATCCTGGTCATGATTTGAAAGAAGATAGACTAAAACAAAGAGGCATCATGCTGTGCAGTCAGCTGGTTTGCAAATAGAAGGATGAATATGCATTGCCAGAAAATGGATTATTCTTTTCTTTTTCTTTAAATTCTGTGGGATCTCTCCCTTCTTCTACTGGGAGACCTACAAGGTCGCCAAATTAAACCTTTGTACAATCCAAAAATTGAATCTTAGTACATCCATTTTCCTAATACAATTTCTGCAATACCTATCGGTGCTGACAGTTTTGGTCACATATCTCTATTGTGCTGTTCAGTTTTATTTGACAGTGCAGGATGGCATCAGCATGTATTGGAGGTAACATCTGAGCTGTGGCTGATCTCTTGGGACTGCTGTACTACTTTACCTCCGTGCCATCACAAATGGATGTTTCTGTCATTCCCTAAGATTTCCTCCTGGGTTAGGCATCTTTCTTTAATTATTAATCAAAAGCAATGTAACAATCATTGCAAACAAATGTATCACTGTACTGAAGCAAGTGTGTTAGATGGGATGTTAGTAGTATTAGTAGAACAAGATTTGGATGTAAAGGTTGTGATCTTGTCTTTTTCACATCTGCTTGATACATAAATTATTATGCAAGTCGAAGTATTGTATTTCCCTGCTGCAAAAATAGAAAAATAAATGCAGTAAGCTGGCTTTTTCTACAGCCTTCATACTGAACAAAGGCCAAGTGACTTACGCAAAGCTGCTCCTGAGATCTGTGACATAGCTAGGACAAAAATGTCATGAGTTTGAATGCAACCATATGTTTACTACTGGAAAAATGAGTGCACAGTTGAAGATATGCAAAATCCCTTTGCTTTTTGCTTGGGTTGAGACTTCATAAACTACAGTAGTCCTTAATTTTCACTTATGTACTGGGCATTACTGGGGCCGTGTGGTTTCCCCATCGCCTGCCTGCTCTTCCTGCATGTGGCATGCCTGCCACTTCAGCTGGCTCATCTGCTGGGTAAGACTGGGCTTCTTCTCTACAAAACACTACTCACTTTCTTGTGAATAGAATCTCAGTATGAGAGATGTGCATATCCACCAAAACAAAGCGATGGGTTCATTTGATTTCCATTCACAGCATTAGGTTAATCCCACTGTTGCATATGCAGATGTACAAAGCCGTGACTCAGTCTAATAAAAAAATGCATGTGATCCAATCTGAACTGGTTGTCCCTGTGAGACATTCATTTAGGACAGAAATTTAATATACTTTTCTTTGATAAAACTCTTATGAGATGTTGAAAACGTTGCCGTCTTAAACATCAGGCTAAGGATATTTACTGACTGGTGCAAATCAGACATTCTATTGGAGATACTTATTAAGCTCTGAAATAAATTATCCTGTATTGTGTGCAATACATACAGTACAGTACATTGCACTGTGCTTTTGGGTTTTTTTTGTTGTTTTTTTTTTTTTTCTTGAATTTCTTACAGGTATCAATCTTGACTACAGTAAATGCAGAAGCTCAAGTCAGGCTGTCTATTTTAACATTAGCATAGCGATGTAAAAGCTATGAAAAAGAACATTTCATTCCCATTTCTGTCCAGGCAAGTTGTCGCAAATGGTCTAACTCTTCAACAAGCCTCTTGTTATTATAATACCCCTTTTTAATACGCTTTTATTGGAAAAATTGTTTGTGCAACTCTTAGTCACTCTCTTAGGGGCACAGAACGTAGTAGCAGAGCAACTGAGAACTGTCAGATATGCTGCTCACAGTGAAGCTGCTATGAGTTCTTAAGCTGATTGGAAAAATATAAGTTTGTCAGATTATCCCAACTTGATTTTATCTAGGTGAATGATAACTGTGTGGAAATGAAATCAGTTCGTAGGTAATTTCAAGTTACCTGTAAAAGAATGCGTAGAATAAATTTCTTCTGAATTATTAGCTGTCTTTAATATGCATTCTAGATAATGTACTTCAATGTTATTCCAAAAGGATTTTTAAAGTGCAAAATTAAATACAAACTGAATATTTGAATATTTTATTGGTGATTTTAAAAGATTTGCAGAAATAGATGTATCTGTGCATACCAAGGCACCAGTGCTCTTAAAAAGTGTCAAATTGAGGTTGCTGCTTCTGTTTCAGTGAAGAAACCTTTGAGTTATTTTTATCTGCATGAAACATCAAAGATGTAAAGTACTGCTGCTAAATCCATGCAAACATCCAAATTACAGGTGCTCCTAATGGGTCTCTCAGAGTCAGATTCACAAGAGACATTGCCATCTGATGTCATCAAAACATATGTGGAAAACCCGAGCTCTGGGTGGGTGATTGTCAAAACCTAGGATGAGGGACAGAGGAAGAGTAGGAAAAAGCTCAGTTTTGAAGCTGGAAACTCAAGGTTTGATGCCTTGTTCTGCATTTAAGCACTAATGTAGCACTTAAATGTATAAAAGGACTGGGGTGAATGAAAACACCCCTCCCAAATGCTGGGATGTCTCACATGCCTTTGTGATGTGAGGGGTGAGGGAGATCCCTCCTCAGGGATAAAACCGAATTTAAAGCTCGTGTTGTACAATGAAAACCCAACGAACCACAGGAAAGAAAAAAAAAGAAAAAAAAAGAAAAAGAAAAAAGAGTAAGGTAACAGAGGCAATCTTGGGCTGTATGTAAATTGTTTCATTGTACCTGCTAAATATAACATGAAAACTTGAGACTTATAAAATTTCACCTGCGCTTATCGAGCTTCGAAGAGATTACCTCTTAACAGAAGTTTCATTTTCATTTCCTCCAACATTTACTGAAGGGAACGAGGGCAGTGACTCCTTTATTTCCTAATCCCAGCCAGCAACTTGCTTTTTTCTGTGTTTTCTGTCATTCCATATGACATTGCATCAAGGCAATTCAGTGCTGCATGCAGTTGAACCAAAAGCAATTTAAGTCAAAAATGGACAAATATGGATGTCATTTATAAAGCTTGTTCAGAGGTCTCTGACACAGCTCAAAGCCTGCTCCCTTTTTTGGTGCAGCAAGGTTTTTTTCCTCTTATTTCTGAAGCCCAGCAGTGAGGTTTTGCTGGAGCTCCTGTGTGAGCAGCAGACAACAGTTTGTGCTTAGAACAATCCTTTTGTAAGCCGAAAGTCTTTTCACTTCTATTATTTGCAGGAACTTCTTAGAAGAAAAATAGAGGACCCAATGCAAAAACAAGTGTAGCAGTATCAAGGAAACATGCTGAAGAGTTTCCCTGATTAATTAGCTCACTAGATGAAGTCATAGTGGCAAATGAAATAACCAATGTACAAATGTTTCTTCGTGTGATTCGTTTTCTTTTCTTGTCCTCGGCGTTCGTTCAGTTAATAGGATTCATATGACCTTAGCCTGAGATTTCAAGAAACATTTGCAATTGCTTATAAATGTATTTCTTTATTCTTATTATTGGAGTGTGTTTCAAAACATGCATGTCTTGATAGGAAAATTCAGCGGATAGAGCAGTGATAAGTTCATCTGTGCAGCTGTAAGTAGCTCCCAGCTCCTCCCTGCTTTCCCCTGGGCCGGGGAGCTGCTCCTGCTTTTGCATTCAACATTATTTTGTCAACTGACCTGTGTTCAACATCACCAGGGCAGATTTATTTTCTTATTTAACATGTGCTGTTGCTGTCTGTCGTCCTCATAATAATAAAGGGTCATGGCAAAATAGTGCCATGAGAATTATTTTCATTAAGGACATCAAAGGACAGTTTGTAAATGCATCTATTACAATTAATTATAGTATGTACGCTTTGTTTTCCAAAAACATGTTTGTCAGAATGTTCTGGTTGGTGAAAATGGATTTAAGGATCCATGTCAGTATGCCTTCTCGACTAATTAAGGAACTTGTTTTAATATCAGAATAACATCATCATAGTTTCTTGAAGCAATTAAAGTAATGAATTGCTTGCATTTCCTTACATTTTATCTTAATTCTAGATCTTTTGCTACACTCTTTTCCAAATACTGAATATATGCAGTAATTATATCTGATAACATGTAAGTAGTTTTATATTAGATAGTGAGATATAGAATGCAGATAAAGATAGCATAGATTACTTCTAGTGTATATTACATCTATGCTATAAACGTAGAATGCTTGCTTCCTGTGGGTTTCAGAAGGGCTCTGGCAGCTTGATGCACTGCTCTGTGCCCCATACAGAGCATGTAATGTCATGTGCCTCCTTGGTTGTTGTAGTCACTTCTGGAGCACAGCTCACAGGAGGAGAGCTAAACAGTTGAAGGAAAGGATAAGCACTGATCTAATCCAATTGAAACTGCCCCATGGTATTTACAGTGCAGCCATCATTTAATATAATACAAATAGCAGAAACCAGCCCATAAGCCAACGGTTTATGTGTAGCATTTGGGGAGCATTTGATTCTCAAAAAAAGAGCACTCCATCTACCTATGTTATACTGAAGACATTATCTGACATAGAAACAGACTATTAGTAGCAATTGGAATAGTGCAATAAAATTGTTGCTAATTTCGGATTCTCTCAAGTTTAAAACAAAGATGTGTGCAAGGTGTTGCTGCCCCGGCTGGAAGCCTCACCTCCTGCCTACCAGGGGATGCACCTGAGTGCAGGAGGAGCAGGGTGCCCCGCAGTGCTGGCACTATCCTCTGCTTCCCTGTTAAACCTGCTGCTACGTGGTGATCTCAGCCTCCCCTCCCAGAGAGGGTGAGCAGCAGGGATGTCATAGCAGGAGGGGGGGCTTGCTTTAAACACCCAATCCTCCCAAGGCCTGTACAAAAAGCAGCGAGCACATTCTGCCTCAGGACTGAATACAGCTGACCTCGCAGTTGTCTTTACCATGAAGTTTTGGAGGACAAAGCCCTATGAAAGGCTAAGTGCTGTCTTACTACAGCATGGCTCCGTGAAATATTTCTCAGCACTGAGCAAACATTACAAGTAACGAATATATTTAATGGAGTGTATTATTTTATTATAGCCAGTTGCTATAATAGGCAGTTAAACCATGATAAACAAAAGAAGCAGAAATGTGATGTACTAGAAGATCAGATCTGTTTCCTCTATATCTGTTTTGTCAACTTGCATTCATCTACTTTCTGTTTTCTTTGGTGGGCAATCATCAAGGCGTGAAATAGCTGCCTTCCCACGTTACCAAGCCATGTAAATTTTGCTTTGGGAATGAGCTTATTTCAGACAGCATTCCTAATCATTGTGCTGGCATGGGAAAGAACACCCAAATAAGATGTTTTAATTCTGAGAGATGATATAATTGAAGTAATTTATTAATTGGTGGCTCAGATGAAGTTTAGCGTATGAATAATATAATAATAATAATAATAAAGTCATAAATAAGTTAGAAAATAAGCAGAATAATCAAAATAATTGTGAAAAAAAATTGATTTAGTGACAGTTACATTGTCGATGTAAAGCAGAGTATCATTAAGTGATGTTCTGAATGGACTTGAAAAATAAGTATTCTCAGGTTTATTTTAATGTTAGAATTAACATTAAACAGATTAAACTGTGTTCTGTCTGTTTATGTAGGTCCACTGTATTTTCTTTCCTCTAAGAACTGTATCCTATCAATGCTGTTGCTGTCCACTATACTCCTAATGGCAAAGTAACACTGAAAGCATAATTACATTTCCTAATTATGTGTAATTAAGAAAAACCCAGATGATGTATTCAATGAGCTCTTGGAATAGCCAAGGGTCAAGGACTTCTGGAATTTCATAGCATTTCTCTAAATAAGCACGTTATACTGTTAAAGCAAAGATACAGTTTTGTGCAGTCTGTAAACCTGCTTAAAAGCTAAAATATATAGTATTCATTTATTTAGCTGAGTAAGGATGGAGTTGAGATTTCCTCCCTCCCGTTTTTAGATTTGTCGTACTTAGCCCAGGAGAAGGGACTTTAAACTCAGCACCATAATGTTCTGCATGCTGACAAGCTAAGTGATATTTATTTTTTCAAACCTTAATCCTTTTGAAACATGGAGAAATAAATACATCCTCTTATCTAGCATATGCCCAAGACTGGAAATAAATTCTTATTTTCTTGTAGTCCTGTACCAATGGTCTACAATGAATAATTTGAGCAGTCTCACTGAATATAATAGGAAGAGCTTCTCTATTACCAGTGATAATTATAAAGCTCATAATGGGAAACCTCCAAAGCCCTACCATCAATCAAGGAAAATAAACAATGGAAAATGATAGGTATATAGAAGTGAAAATGGCAAAACCACATATGGAAATGCAATAGTTTCTGCAAGGTTATAAATCATGGGGGAGTAATAATTGTAAATGTAATTAATATTCTCAGATTAAAACGTAACTTTCTAAGGAATTTAGCAGACATTTTTACAGTCAGGAACTGGATGAGCCAGAGCGTTAGTAATGGGATTAAGGAGACTTTCGCTTCTAGATCATTAGGTCAAATATGACCCAAGTCCGTAGAGCCTGAAAGTTATCACTTCACAGCTGTGCACTGACCTTTGTAAAAAGATTTGTTGATGTTGGTCTAGACTGCAGCAGGCAAGGGTCTGTGGGCCAAAATCATCCATGCTGCAAGCAGTTTTGTTCTCCATGAAAACAAAAGAAGTTATGTCAAAACTTGGGTCTGGGAGTGATAGAGCATCATTATAAGTCCCAGGACGTGTATCGTTCCAGCAGCAGGAGCCAAGAACAAAGTGGCCTTTGAAAGAGGATGTCTTGCTCTCTCTCTGGAAGGATCTCTCTCTCAACATTGCTTGTCTTTCGTGTTGCTGTCTCCACTGCTGAAACACAACATCCACCACCTCACCTATTTGGTCCCTGTAAACATTCAGCAAGTGTCAGTGAATGTCAGTGGGCATCATTTTTTCCACATGAAGGAATTCATTGACACCCCTTTGCTTCATACACATTTCCATGTCAGATACCATTGGGGGGGAGGTTCATCCTTTACTGCCATACCACCAACATCTGCCTCTGATATTGTGGGCCAACAGAATAAAACAAGAGGTATTACTTCCGGGGCAGCCCTCATAGGAAGGTGGGAACCTTCCTACTGTAAAGTACTGGTATTCAAATTAGAAATACCCTTTGTTGATTTTTTTTAGCACCTTGTAATTGCATTTTAATCTTACATGGTCATATATGGAGAAGCTCATGTGCACATGGTACATAGTCTCAGGAAGGACATTTGGGCAGGAATTGGAGCTCCTGCAAGCAGTGCATTATGTGGGTGGATACGTCCCATCTGTATTCCCATCTCACAGAGTAAGATCTAGCACTTCACAGATCAGTGCTGGGTGTCAGAGGCCTGGAAATGACCTCACTCATGCATAGTGCCATTCCTCTGCAAAAATTGATAACGTTTTAAATACTTTTGTTTATGCTGGTTGACTTCTGTTCTGATCTGGGGATGTTTTAAGGAATATTTGGAGCTTTCTGAAGCTTTTGTATCTATGATAATTTCTGAATGTGCTCTTTGGGAAGGCAGTGAGTTAACTCAGGTTTCCTCCAGGCTGTCTGTGTGGATGAGTGCTCCGGTGCACGTTCCTGCTGAGCCAGGTGCTGGACCTGCTCTGGTTCAGAAACCTCTGCCCTTGCTAGCAGTGCATTGTGCTTACACCTATAAACCCAACAGAGAGCTAGGGTGCACATGTTCAAGGACAGCTCTGTACTAACATGTGCTTTCTGATATGTTTTCCTGATGCTTTCTCGAACATGAAATTGTTAATGAATTAAAAATGCAGTCCTTGAACCAGCTTTGTTTCTCCTAGTTCTTTTTTCTGGCCTCTGGAAGATCGCTTGCTGTAAATATGAGACTTTTTCACATGGAATCATAGAATTGGTTGAGTTGGAGGGGACCCACAAAGATCGTCTATTCCAACTCCCCCATAACGAACAGGGACACCTACAGCTCCATCAGGTTGCTCAGAGCCTGGTTCAGCATGTCCTTGAGTGTGACTCTACACAATCAGTACCAAAACCAAATATATTTTTGACAGTTGAGGAATCCATCAGCAAGCTGAATAACAACTTTTGCGATGTTGTTCTTTCGTACATACACGGTATTAAATATTTTGCCAGAATATTTCTTAGAGAATTGGAAGGTTACAAGAAGAAAAGAGCAGTGAACCACTGGGAATCTGGTTCAGCTCTAGCAAATGCATTTTGTTTGCAGTGCTTTGTTTCCTGCTGTGAATTTCGTTTACTAGGTACACATGACACAAAGCTGTATTAATTGAGCAAAGAAGCAACACACAACTATTATTCCCAGTAACGAATGAGTCACTAAGTTTTCAACAGCAAATGAAAGATAAATGTAAGCATGTGAGAAGATCTGCAATAGTTATGAGTTCTTCTTAAAAACACATTTAAACTGATTTACAGCATTCTTGAATAGCTTAATATGCTGTACATGTGTGATGTATTCTGGTTTTCAGTCCTAATGCATTCCTAAAAAGAATGTGTTGTAGTAAGGATTAAATGTCCCATGGGGACTAAAAGCACCACATAGAGGAGGACAATGAAACATTAGACTTAAAAGTAGGTGCGGTGTAATCAGTAACAGGTCAGTTTGTGCTGAGGTCTATATAAGATGAGAATGGGAGTTCCAAATTGTCAGAGGCTGATATGGAGCAGAGCTCCTCCTGCCCTGCCCACGTAGAAGAGCCATTGGCAGCCTGCACTGCAGCAACAGCCTCCGCTGAAGGAGATCTGCTCAGATATCTTTACTTCCCTCTTAAAAAATTCATATGGTTAATATTTGAGTTTCAGAAAACTGTGGCCTGCAAGAGAAAGTTCTTCTAAATTACCCCATTTCTGCTAATGTAACAACCTAATGAAAACTTTAATGCTTATGTTTGCATAATCCCAATTCATTTTTTGCTGTTCTGATTATTAAAATTGCTCATTTAAGGAATATCTTTTGTTTTGTTTGAATTCAGCATTCCCTTTAATAAGAGCTGCAAAAATTGTGAGGAAATGGGTTTAATAGACACAGTCTCAGAAAATGGTTAGCTAAGTGGTGCTGCAAATACTCCCAATTTTTCCCTTTGTTCTTCTACATATGTTTAAAGATATTTCTGTTAATTTACAATTTGAAAGGTGGGTGAGGAGCAGAGAGTTTGAAAAATAGATTACTGTCTTCATTAATACAGGTTTGACCTACAAAGTCTTCACGTACTTAATGATTAAAAACCAAAGTACTAAATAATAAATTATAAGAATTTATAGGAGTCATCATCTTGAAATTAGCTTACTGAATGTTCTTATCATAATAAATCTGAGTGGGTGTCTAATTTAGTGGTAGCTGACTAAAATTATATGTTGCAGTCAGATAAAAAAAAAAAAAAAGAAAAAGAAACTTTTGTTTCAAGACAAATGATACGAATTTAATCAGAAATAACCCCAAAGCCTACTGTTATTTGTTGTGTCTGCTTCGCAGAAACTTTGGCAAAACTGGTATCGGTAGAATGAAGATCAATTTCAATTTGTGAATCTGGCAGACAATAACATTTCCTCTTCCTAAGTGATGTTTATGGTAACCGTTCTCTCAACCTATAGCCAGTCAGAAGCTCAGGAAACAGATGAAAAAATATGTTCTATCTTTTATTCAATGTAAGCATAGCAGAATTGTTTGCCAAGGTCCTTTTATGTGATCATAGAACAATCACTCTCTTCCCGCTTTATCTCTTGCTGTTATAAAAGATGTTTTTCAATTCACTTGGAATGTATTTCTCCTTACAGATGAACAGGAAAACTCACATTCAGACCATTGTCAGGGCTGGTAGGCTGGATCTAAATTTCAGCTACTGGGGAGCCTTGAAGGGAAACACAGAAAAACAAATAGTAATTTAGGAGGCATATTAAAAGGAATCCTAATGAATATTTTGCTCCAGTCTAGACAATAGATGATGCAGTCCTGTGCCTGTTCTCTGGACAGTCATTCTGAGATTTTTTCTGTTACTTTGAAATAAGTAGGTTTGACCATTGTAGAACTAATCTCTGTTTAGTCACTACTTCTGGTGACACACTTGAGATGCTCCATTGAACGAAGCACCGAGACCTTAGTTCGTAAGCAGGCACTAAAATAGCTTACAAGGGGAATTTCTCTCTGCAGCTCATAAAGAGCAGAAAGAGCTGCAGAAAGCAGTCAGTTCTGCTTGATCCTTTCCCTTTGCCTCAGTCTCTCACCCTAATTAATTAGAAGGAAATATGCCTTCCAGAAAAGGGGAAAATACCTTAGGGATTTTCAGCAGGAAGTCGTAGCTCTTGTAGCTAAAAGGGAAAAGATTTGTTGTTGTTGTTTTAAATATTAAAATTCTAAAATGTGATTCACTGGTACTTCATTTTTATCATTAGTACCAATTCTACAGTGCTAAATGCTGTTGATAATGTTTAAGTTTCTTTATGTAAACATAATTTTTGATGGCATATTCCTAATCAGAACTAGAAAGCCCATGTGCCTCAATCATTTTCCCAAAGAGCTCCCAGTGATAGATTCATCTCTGAGAATGCTGATTAGTCTGGTTTCATTACCTTGTTTCAGAGTATTCAAATGTCAAAAAAAGTCAAAACAAAGATGAGTGTGTACAGATGAAAATTAGATGCATTATTAGATTAGAAGAGCTTATCTCTCTCATTTTCTGAAAAGCACTTACTTGAGCAATCTCCTTCAGTTGTGCCTAATGTGATCCTTTGCCATGCAGCATGCCCCAAACATGAGGTTCTTTACGAGTGCTACATCCCATACATGCTATGAAGTGGAGAGGAGCTTAGGTAATTCCTGTGTCACACTACGTAATCGTTGTTTAACTGGGGAAGAAGATGCCTGTGAAATACTTCTTATTAGCCTAATCATTAGCAACCTGATCCAGTTCTTGGTGAAATCAGTTAAAAACTCCTGTTGTTTAGCAGTGAAGCTGTGCCCCGTTTTCAATATTGGTTTCCTTTTCCATCTTTCAGGTATGATCCTGATTGGTGGCATTTGTTCCTGTAGGTGTTCAGGGCTGGACTGAAGCAGGACCACTAGGTACCTAGGTTGGTTAGGTGTGGGAACCAGGTGCAGTCTCCATCAGTGTCCTGGCAGAGATGAGTGCTGGCAGTGTGTTTCACCCCTTAAACTCTACGTGCCTCGCAGATATACAATAAAAAGTGTAGGTGAAGACTGAATGTGCAGAGGGGAGTTCTGTACTCAGTTCTGTATCCCTTTTCTTTCATACCTGTGCAGAGTTAATTATAGGATATGATGATGTTTCTGTGACCAGTAAAATATGAGCCGTGTATTTAGGAAGAGTAATCTAGTGTACAGTGGAAGAGCACAATGGTCCTTTTATAAGAGCTCCCAGTTTTGTAATGCAAGATTTATCACACGTTGATTTTTAAATACTTTCTTTTCAGGTATCATTATCATTAGTAATGTATGTGTTACTTTGAAAGGTTCGACTCAGCAATTTCTGCCTGTTCCAAACTTCTCGCCACCAACACACAGCTGTGTTGCTGTAACAATGCAAGGTTGTTCTTATGACACATATTTAGAAATAAAAGAAGTTGCATTCAGTCTGAATTAACGTAACATCTCCTAAGATTAGAGTGGGGGAAAAAACAAACAAACCTCAGCACAATCTATTCATACCAGAATTCAGGGGTAATTCAGCGAGCTCTGGAGGTGCTTTCTTACAGACCTGGTCAGTGAGCATGATGCTGTCTTTTTCCTAATCATTTTGTCACAAGTCCATTATTTAATGACAAATGACCTGATGAGTTGTTTGTTTGTTTGCTTGTTTTTTTCCTGTTTTTGTAAGTTAAAATGCAGATCAAGTTGAATCTTTGTAATAGAGATAAAGATACAAGCAGGATAGAAGCAGCAGCATTAAGCTCTATTCAATTTCTTCATTATAAAAGTGGTGATAGTTTTCTTTCCCCCTTGCAACTTGTTGAGGTTGACAGTTCCATGTGACATCAGGCATTTGCAGGAATTTTTTTAGGAGTCAATTGGCCCGCTAACAGCTTGTGAAAGAACAGGAGAGCCTGTGCACTGCCCACATCCATTACACTTTGTACCCAAACACTAACACTCGCGAGATGAGAGGAGTGATAGATTTTTCATTTTTAAAATAAATTAATGAGTGAGCAGTTAAAGTGAGAGAAGCAAGATCAATTGCTGTTCTAATTAAATAAAGCCGTGTGGTTCAAAAATATAAATACACAGTCTGGTGGCCAGGCAGCTTGTTGTTATGTTGGGTTTTTTTTCCACACCAGTGATATTCTTCAGTCCTGCAAGTTAGTAAAACCAAGACCACTTGCCATAGCTATAAGCTATCAATAAAAATTAATGTACCAGAGGGAATTGAAAGGAAAAAAATGTACTTAAGTGTTCAGGGCCATCGAACCACCCATGCATCCTCTGCGAGTGTGTTCTGGCGATAGAGCTGTTATTGTTGCCATGGGCTGCCATTTAATGTTATTTTCCTAAGTAAATGCCTCTGTGCTCTGATCAAGGACATTGGCAGTAAACCAAGACACAGTCTTCGAAAAAGATGGTGCTGAATGGTGCTGAATGCAGTTCAACCAGATCTGGTATCAGAGGATAACTAAAGCCTCTCTCTTTTGAAAGTCAGTTCAAACACAGCTTTAAAATCTTTTCAAGAAGGGAAGAGGCCTTTTCTTTTCCTCTTTCTCCTTTTTTTTTTTTTTTTTATGAAAGATTTTTTTTTTTAAAGAATGACAAGAGGAATTGAAAAAGAGAAGACTGGGCTATATCAATTCTAAGGTGATTTTCACTAAGGAGAATGGAAAAACGAATAACAAAAAGAAGAAAAAATCCCCAAAGGGATGAATTTTTACGTTGGTCCATGCAATAGAGGTCCAACTCCTTTCTGGCAGGATGGAGGTTCTTAAAGCGAGATCCCCATTGGAAGGTTTTATTTTGAGGAGAGAAAGGGGAATTGTGTCTCTGTATCTGTAGCAGCTGAACCCCCATTTGCAAAAGGAAAAAAAAAAAAAAAACACCAATATGAATGGGTTTTCTTCTTGCTAGAAGTCTGTACCATACACAAATGGAGAAATAAAGCCCTGTAATGAGTGATCCTCCAGGTTAATTTTGCCATCAGCCTGCAATCTCCATTTCTTGCTCAGGATGATTATTACTGTAGTAAACTGTTGCATTTGATTCATTTGTAGCTAAAGCAATAAAACTACATTTTTTCCAATAAAGGAATAAAGGGCAGGATCTGTGCCCCAGGGGCCCAAAACCATCATTGTGGGTATGGTACAATCAAGGGTTGCAGCAGATAATGCTTTGGGATATGCAGTAAAGAGAAATGGGATTTAGCATCAGCATTCACCTGTGGGATTGCTATTTCATAGCTTAAGCTTGTGCTCGTGTGCAGGTGGGTGGGAAGGCAGCTGGGTGCAATTCCTATGGGCATTTATTTTTAAAATCAATCTTTGTTAACCCAGAACATAGCAAAGAAGAAGGGAATATTGTGAAGGCTGACCAGGCTTTTTGGTATGTGTTGTTGCTAGTATATAAGCAGTCATTTACAAGTATTTGTAAATTTTCCAGGGAGAAATACTGGTTTGTATCGCTCTTTGGGGATATTCAGCACACAGTGGTCCTCCACCCAACTTTCAATCCAATAGCTCAGTTTCTCTTTTAATTATATGTTTCACGTGTGGATATTCTTCCAAAAAAATGCCCATGTGAGGTCAGACCAAATTTCCAACCAGTTTAGTATACTTAGACAAATGTATGTGAGCTGTTGAGTCCCAGCCTGACCACTGATTGAGCACCTGGGGAAGGGACCCGGGCAGCCCTGGGAGCACAGGTGAAGGCAATTCAGCTGTGTGGGCAGAAGGGCTGCAGCCTGGCTGAACCTCTCTTAGACCTCAGTTAAGGTCTGACTGCCAGTGGGGAGTGTTTTTTTTCTGGAGATCCCTTCTTGGTGAAGCTTTCCCTTGCAAACCTACAATCTTCTGATATGGGTGAGTATGTTTTCACTTTTTGTGAGAAGGAAAATCCAAAATTATGTGTAGATGTTGCTCCATAGCAATGATCATCCTGTTTTTGCTGTTCATTGTGGTTTTCCTCTCCCATGATAACTTTGTCAAGTACCAGAACTTCAGTTTTTGAGTTTCAGACTGGTTATCGCTTTATACAGAGACACAGTGCTGTCTTCTATTCTCTTTTTTATCCTTTTCCTCAAAATTTTGAGCTTCCTATTTATTTTCAATTGCATCTGAGCATTGAGCTAATGTTTTCATAGCACTGTTATAACCGCAGCATCCTGTTTTTCTATTCTAACAATAAGTTCAGTGAAGGCGTGTTAAGTTGCAGTTATTTTTCCCACGTGTGTCATTTAACATTCATCCACATTTAATTTCATCTGCCATTTTATTGCCTGGTTGCTGAGCATCTTAAGATCTTTCTGTGTGTCTTCACTCTCAGCCTTCATCCTCGCTTGTGTGAATAGCTCCCCCTATTTTATCTAGTTAAGAGGGAGGTGGAAAATGGAAGGGCAACTGTAAAGCCTGTGGTGCAGATGCAAACTAGAGTGAAATCCAGCGATCTCCACTAGTGGCAACGTGATTAATGGAACTGAAATCTCAAAAAATGGTCTTGCAGCTGCTTTTTTAATGCATAATATTTTGAGTTTGACATTCAGCAAAACGCTTTCTCTCATACCTGCTTTGAAGTTAAAAAATATAAATGGGATGTCCAATTTTTTTTTTGCAATGACTTCAGATGACAATGACAATGCATCTGAAGTTGTCAAGAAGGTAAAGGAGAATTGAGAGATAGGTGGCCCAGATTACTTCTCTCCATAGCACTGTTCCATTGTTTGCAGGAACTTCTCCTGTTGAGTGAATTATTCAAAGCCGGATTGATTTTGGTGTTTCAGAATTTTTCACTGAATAAGTAGGTGTTTGTTTTATTGTCCAAGGGAGAACTCATAATGTCTACTTTGTGATCTTGGAGGGATTGACATAATAAAAAGGCATCTCTGGTGTGCACGTGTACAAATGCATGCATTGCTGGCAGTGGATTTCCTGGTACTAATTTTAGGTAGTGTGGACAATTATGAATAATTGAAAAATGTTGTGGAAATGCTTCATTTGAGTTTTGTGTGTGTGCTGTCTTAATGAATGTCTGGGAGGATGTCTGAACTATTGCTTAAAGGCTTGCTACAGTGCTCTCTATTAAAAAACAAACAAACAAAAAAAGCTGCAGATAGCTTACACTGAAATTTGGAAATCTGGGGGAGAAAGAAATTTAAGCCAAGACTTTCTCAGTTCTATGAGATCCACAGAATTGAATTGTGTTAATAAATTGGAGCTTAATTTAACTGAGTAAATGCATTTCTGGGTTTTGCGAACCTCAGCATTTAGTGGGATTAGAAACTCACCCTGTCAAATATGTCTTCAGTGGAATTTTTAAGGAATCTCCAAAACTGTACATCAAAGGTTTGGTATTGTTTCATTACTTTTTATTATAATTGTGAGAAAGTGACTTTCCATTTGGAAAAATATGCTCCTCTGTCATTCTCCATTGAGAAATGTGAGTGAAGAAAACCAAGATCATCATCATCATCTTTGTAGCATATTAACAATGGCAGATACCCAGTAAATTTTGTTTTTTATTCAGTACAATGACAACAATTTTGCTTTTCTGGTCTTCCTAGACTTTTACTATTCTCTCAATGAGAAAGTGCTTGCTCTGAGTGCCTCTAATTCAGAATTCTTTATTTTTCTCTTGCATAATTATTTGTATCGAGTTAAAAGTATCAAGACAAATTGTCATCGTTGGCACGAGATAGGATTTGCTGTTTGCTGGTGTAGTGTATTCCCCCACACCAAATATGCTTTTTTCCCTTTTCTTTGTTTCTGATACTTAAATTTAGGTCTTTTGTTCGTCCTCAAAGCTCTTACCTTTTGTACATTAAATTTTATTGCTGGCACTCTGAAAATCCAAATAAATTATGCCACGTGTGCTACCATCATCAGCCCTCTCGGTAACCTCAGAAAAGTCAAGGAGAATGGTTAGGCAGATTTTTCCTTTCTCAATCTCTACCACTTATTTTCCATTATGTTACAGATATGTGTTCCCTTCTACCTTGCCTGTCAGAATGGCTTTCAACTGTTTTCCTTGCTAATGGTGAGGAGGTGATTGACTTGCAGATTTCTACAGCGGTTTTAGACATTTTGGGGAAAAAAAATAAAAATAAAATATTAAAAAGAGGCTCTTGCATTCAACAAACTTCTAACTGCTTGAACTTCAATTATTACCTGTGGCCTACAGATCTTTGACAAGAATAAATCTTGCAGTACTGAGTCTGACAGACTCAATTTTTGTTTTCAATTGCCTCCTACTTTTCTAGTAGTAGGCACTGTGGTAATTATATACATAGTCAATGGATGACAGCCAGGATATTGTTATTGTAGTTTTTGGTTTAGAGAAAGTATTAATTTCATCTTTTAGTTGTTTTACATGCTGTCAAAATATCACTCCTTTCTTGATTCTAGAGAATGGAAAAGTTGTGGGCAGCACTGCTTCAATTCTGGTTTAATTTTTAGATTCATTTTTTTTTTTCTTTTTAATCCTGGTATATCTCTATTGGGTTTTATCTTGCTGCTTTTTTTAGTATGTCTTCTAAGACTCTTAAGTCTTCTATCATTTTGATGAAAATAATCAGTTTGTATTGATTATGGTCAATCAATATTTTTGTTTGTATTTGAAAAGGAAAAAGCCTATGGGTGATAGTTCATTAGCTTATGAATATAGTATAGCTTCCTGCATAATTAAGGTTTTTATAATTTTTATAATGCTTTTTGCTTATTTTCCTTTGGATAATTTTCAAAGTACTATTATTCCCTCAAGAGATCTCTAAGAGGCAGAATTTCTGGCTATTAAAGATTTGCCATCCCACAAGCAGCAGACTGAGAGTGCCTCCAGGTTATTTATAACTGGATTTTATCTCAGAAAATTAACTAAAGAAGATAAACCAAAATTCTAGGGGAAAATGCCTTAAACATCTCATGTATTATGCTGTGCTCAAACAGTGATTTTAATTTTAACAGCCTGGGAAGCCCAGTGGAGCTCTTTTTCTGGTTTTGGGCACAAAATAAGATAACACTTTCTGAATTCCTCCAGGAGATTTAAGTGCACTTAAAGTGGAGGCATAAAATATGAGTTTACAATGTGATATATTTAAGCATCACATGTTGGTTTAATTGATTTTCTGTGTTTTCTAGTTCTACGAGCCCCCAGAACTTCCAAATTTGCCCTTTAAAACGCTATTACATTTTTCAAAATGTTGTATTAACAAGCACATAGTAGTTGATCTGTTCACTGCAGATTTTATTGCATGTCAGTTTGTCCAGGCTGAAGCCCTTCCTGAGCACCAGCCCCATCTATTCGTACTTCTAGGGGCTGTTTGCACAGATAGGGTTGTTGCACGTCTGACGCATGTGCTAAATTGAGGCAGGGGGTCGTTAGCTGTGATTTGTGGTTGGGCTCCTTGGGAACCCTTGGTGTGAACAGGGGAAGAAGGCAGCCCAAGGCAGCTCTGTTGGGTTGCTTGTGGGATTTTAGGTGTCTGATGTGATTAAGTTTAAAATAACAAACTCATTTTGTTTCTCACATCAGTTATATTTGAACTTCGGTCTATGGGGGTGAAAGGGTACTGCAATAATTTATTGTACCTTATAGTACAATCAGTGTTTAAAAAAGAATGGTAGCTGGAAGGCATGTTCTATTCTTACTTCAAGAAGTACTATCAGATTGCAGGGACTGAAATAGTTGCAGTTTCTAAGCTCTGCCTTGTAAAGAAAATGATGAGAGAGGATTTTTCCTGAGAAATTCTGAAGCTAAGAATATTAGCTACTTTTCTTCACTCTTATAACAATAATGAATTGCATTTACGATTATATAATTATGACACACTGCTGGATGACCTATGCAGATGGCGAAACTATTAATGATCTCCTCTGGCTTTTGCTTTTAATTATTCACCTCTGAAGCCGACAATAGACAGAAAGTTCTAGGGTAAATAAAGGTGATTGGTTCATATCAGTGCCACAGCATGGCAGAAGGATGCTAACGTTTGCCTTCGGTGTGCTTAGGCTTGGATATTAGTGTTAAAGAAATTGGATCTTGGTTTGCACTATGAAGTAGGAACTGATATATACAATATGCAGTCCCCATAGGATATTTTTCTGTAACATCCTGAGAATTTCAGTTGAAGGTAAAATCTGATACTAAATGGACTCGTTTCTGTGGCCGTAGCTGACACACTGCAACATTTCTTCAGCACAAGAAATAGAATTTGAATTTCAGCTGAAAATTATAAGAGGAAATTAACGGCTGTACTGTCTGCTTGTTTAGATGTCTTACCTTTTATAACTGAAAGGTAGTTTAGAAAAATGTCTCAGTGCTGCATCCTGCCATCTGTATTTTCTTTTCCAAATTACCTAGTCTTATGAATATTTGAATGACTTTTGCTCAGGATAAGCATTCCTCTCAGCTTAGCCCAAGAACACGCTGTGGCTCTTGAGACAGTAACAACTGGATAAATTAATATAAGTTTGCTCAGAAAATTCTTCTTCATCAATTGAATGATCTCCTACTGTAGTCTAGAGCAAAACTTTACAATTTTGAAGAGCGTAAGTACTTCATGACAACTTCTCACAGTTAATGTAGTTCTGATTACGTACAAAGTCTTGGGGTTATACTTTCTAAAATATATCGCGTACATTCCTGGAGGTTCACGGAAGGGAAAAGTAGGTACACATACAAGTTCAAACCAAACTCTTAATACACGTAAATACCAAATTTTTTTTAGAAGTCTTTACCGTGGGGGAGTTGGGTGGCAGAAACAGTATGGTAGACAACAGCGTAAAGAGACCTGCTTGCTATTAACAGGAATAATCTACGTACAAGTATTAGGAAAAAAAAGTATAGCTGCTTGTTTGACTGAAAATTAGAGGTTTTGATCTAAGTACTGAGGATGTGTATGTAAGACAAGTTCTTCCATGTCAGCAGAGTTCCACGCTGTGTGTTGCAGGGTGAAATTCCTTTAAAGAAAAAAAAAATGAAGTGCACGGGGCATAGATCGCTGCATAAATGGAAACAGTCAAATTTTCAACTTATTTTGGGAGCCATGAAAGATCCAAAGAAAAATAACATCCTTGAAAGGGATTTGGCATTGCATCTTTCTTTACCATAAGCCTGTGTTATGTTTCTCCAGGTGCTCTTTTAGATAGCACAGGTAAACTTTCAGAAACCGACCAAAAAAGAAACAAAGACCTCAGTAAATAAACATACATATGTTTGTCTTTAGCTTTACATATATGTATCTCTTTGCCTGCTTTACGTGAGAATTAATAAAAATACACCGTACTTCTTCAAGCCGTGTGCAAATGCTCAGCATCCATATTTGCATCTGACTAAGACCTTTCAAACTTTGTTTGCTGTTTGTCACACAAAAAAAAAAGGTGTAAAGAGAAGGAAAAAAGAGGAGAGAAGGAAGGAGTGCGGAAACCGAAATAAAACTGGTATTTAATTTGTGTTTTCCAGGTAGACACTGAGTTCTTTCTATATACTTGTGCATTAAGGGTTTTGCTGGGTGAGCTAGGACACTGTCTCTTTAAGTGTTTAACAGTAATTGGTTCATGTCCTGGTGTTCATTGAAAATCCTCGACATTTCATGGAAAATCTTCTTAATGAGGGAATGAATTTTTCATTCACATTAGAAAGCTCACTCTGACAAACAATTTCTAAATAAAACTTTGGCGACATGACATCCCATATTGGACTTGACAAAGAGGACAGGTGCATTAGAATAAAACTGTATGGCGATCCTTCAAGCTGTCAGCCATGAATATTTTATTTCTTAATGAATCATCTTTGTGAAATGAACTTTCTTGTTGTAGTGTCAGTGCCATTTACAACAAAAAACCTGCTCCTTTTAAAAGGTGAACTCCTTAAAGATGCTGATGCCTGCATAAAATACTTAACCCTAACCAAGGTATTCAGTAAATTTAATAGTGCTTTTTTTTCTTCCCAAACTGTTTGAAATATTGTCTCACACTACCAGGTGTGACTGTCAAATGCAACCTTTTGCAGTTACAATTTGGCTACCAAAGCCATTATTCATGTGAGATTAGCAATGAGGCTGATCCATGAGGCATTAATTTTCTTACTAAAATCAAACTTAATTAGTGCTCTGATGTTTCCTTCATTTTTAATTGTGTACTAATTTCTTTTGTACTTTTGTGCAGTGGTAGATTGACATTAAAGACTTAATATATGAACGACCTAAGGTCTATCTTAGGCAAGCCATTTACACCATCTTGCATCTGTTTCCTACCCTGTATTTGTGGTGGTGTTGTCTGCTGGTTTGAGGGGTTGGGACTTTTTTGTTCCCAATTCTGTAATCCAGGGGCAGGGTGCAGTGAGTGTGGGGGCTGCACCCCATCCCTCCCCCCCAACACACACACCCCAAACTTCCTGATCTTTTCCTAAGATTATGAGAATCAGATCCCCTTACCCTTTCTATCTTTCCTCTGTGTTTATATGTCAGAGTAGTTTTGAATGTGCTGTTTTTGCTAACAGTTTTACATTTGAGTTATCTTAAAAGCATGTATGTTTCAACATTCTGCTTTTGTTCTGTGAAAGCAGCTTGATTTGGATTCTCTGGGGAAAGCTCCAATTTTTATTGATATTAAAAATACCTATTTGATTGCAAACCTCAAAGTGGACTAGATTCAATTTAATTTACATAATGGTGCCTTCAGGGATGAAGGTTGCATGTCCTTTGTGGCATTAGTTTGTGGATGTTTGTTTCTAGCATGCGTCAAGCTGAAGTTACAGGCTTTAGTGTTTCACTTACAGGCTGAATGTTTTGACTTATCCTTATAGTCTTCATGGTCCTAACCTGTAACCTTGGATATATCCTTTGTCTTGTCTGACCATGCACCCATCTAGCACCTTAGTCTCAATGGAAAGACTCCAAGAGGTCAGGAATAGGCCATCTTCAGCAGTCTTTTAACTCCACTGTCATGTTTCTTGTATTCTAGTTTGTTCCTTTGAGTGCTGGGCTTTTGTTCTTGTTTTAGTTTCTTTTCCAAGTATCTGGGCTTGTAAGAATAATTTGCTCAGGTTCTGCTCTTGCTGAAGTTCATAACACCCTTCTCACTATCTCAAACTGGAGAAAAATAAAGAGATGAGCTGAAATGTTTTAGTTTTTACCTGGCATTGGCTGTTCACATGTCAGCCTGCTTTCATTGCAGTTTCAAACTGCCTACAAAGCTTTTTGAGGCATTCATTAGAAAACCTAGAATAGGTTCACTTGCCTTCATGGAAAATGTGAAGATTGTAATCCTAAAGTCTCTGGTTTTGTAAAATTGCAGTTTGTAGATGAAGCCTTACTCATGCTCAAAGCATTTATCAGTAATTAAAAACGTTAGTAAGGGGGCATTTTGGACCTAATGAAATCGACTGAAGTCCATGAATGGGATGTTTTTAGCAGGCTTTAGAAAACTAGCAATGTACTTTGATATTTAGAGGGTTTCTTTGGTTGTATTGCTTGTATTCCCATATCTTGAGTCATTGTTGCTTTGCAAAGTACTATGTAAGTGTTCACCCAGGGTAAAAAGTTGACTCTTGAAGTTCACAGTCCATGTGGATGATGGAAGACCACTGACGCGATAAGTGAGCACTAGGGCACAAAGAAAAACAACCTTAGAATGATAGATAAATTGGCATGGCTGGCAGGCTTCCTCAAGCGCTAGCAGCCTGACTATTCCTTTTGTTGACATACCAGCAAGAGTCTTACCAAGAGGAACATCTATTGAAGGACCACTGATAATGCCTCTGTCTTAGTCATCTTTTCCATGTGTAATGTAAATCTTTGTTGTTTAAAGCATCATTGCTTTTCTCTTGAAATTATTAGGCTATCTGCTCTTCTTTGGTTCCTAATTTTACCTTCATTTAGATCCACTTTTTCAACAGCCTAGCAAGTACTAATCAAATAAACTTTAAAAGATTGCTCCTGATTAAATTATTTTTTAATAATGAGTTCCTGTTACCAGGGAATACAGAGTTAAAAAGGTGATATCACTAAAATTAATTAGCATAAGACATGCTGGACTGGTAGAAGTGACTGGATCTTAATCAATAGCAATATGATTACACCCATGCAGCAATTATAAATTATTTAAAACAGTACCCCTAGGTTACTGAGTAGTTGCCTTTAAATTAAATTCTCTGTCAATAATTGATGCAAAGAATTAATGTGAGAACACCTTCAGTTACTGAAACTTTTTTAAGGTGGCATAAAATATTGAACTGTTGCCTGTCATTAGCAGCCATCCTGTCTCTTTTGCACAGCATTGTTCTTTACTAAATTGGTCGAGAAGGACCTCCAGAGCATGAAAGATGACTAATGATTCTGAATGCTGTGTTCACTCTTCTTCTAAGGACACTGACACTGAGAAATATAAATTTCCTTTGTGAGAGGGACTAGAAACTGATGAGACTGGTAAAGCTGCTGGTCCATTTTGCTACTGAAGCAGTGAAAAGAAATCTGTTCTTCTTTGGTTTTTAGATATTGCTAGATGAAGAGGCAAAAAAGTCTGAAATATGCAAACATTGTCCCATCATATATATAAGTAAAAAAAAAAATCCTATCTTCTTCTTCTTTGGTATATTTTTATTTATTACATATTAGTCTACATATTAGTGTTTCCTAGCAGGTGTGACAGATTTGATTAACTATTTTGGGGAGAGGGCAGCAAAAAATAACTGCAGTTGTAGGAACTCCAGAGGACACCATGCGAGTTCTGTTACTGAAGTTGGTAATCTCTATGTTTACTGGTAAGACATCAAGGTGGGAAATCTTACATCAACATTTATTATGGCTTTTACTATTAACCATTCTCGTCACTGTGTTGAAAAAAATTGATAAACAATAGTGAACATCTTCTAGGTTAATGTGGCATAAGTAAAAATGCCACTATTTTAGAGAGCTCCCTCCGTGTATATGAAAACATACTTGACAATTCTAGAAAATATAAGGGTGCTGATAACGACATTGTTATTGTAATAAGCTCTGATTGTATACTTGAAACTATTATAAAACCATAATGCTTTGGCTTGCATAACTCAGTTGTGACCAAGGCATTGACATAAACTCGCAGAAGCCAGGAAATTCAGGAATGAAGCCTATAGCTGTGAGACTGTGTTTGCTCCTACTTTTGGGGTTTTGACATAAACTCGCAGAAGCCAGGAAATTCAGGAATGAAGCCTATAGCTGTGAGACTGTGTTTGCTCCTACTTTTGGGGTTTTGATGCTTACTGTGGGAAGCTGGCAAATTTCCACTGACATGTGGACACAGTGGAAATAATGTAAAAGGAAATTTCCTCTTCTTGACATCTTTCTCTATTCCAGTTTCTTCTTTTTTTTGATTTTGTGTCCAAAATGCTTCATTATACTCATTGCTCTTATGAAGTATCTCTTTGTAAGACTGCTGTTGCATGGAATGAAGATTAGTATCCTGCTACATAAATTGTACGTCTATTTTAAATCTGTGTTTAAGAACACTGATTTATAGCTTAGCACTCTCATAATTACTCTTTTGGGAATGCCTTAAAGGGACAACAGAATTTTCTTCTTTTCTTGTTTGTAACAGTTGTAAAAAAAAAAAAGTGTGTGAATGAAACTTGTTAGTACCATTGAAAGACTTTTGTTCTACACCATGAGTATAAATGGATCAGGGATGGAGGAAATGCTGACAGAAAAAGGAAAGATGATCTATTTGAAGAGTTTTGAAATGGTGCAATAAAATATGCACCACTGAGTATTGAGTTTACTCATTAGTACATGATAAATGCTGTATTATAACCAGAATCTGTTGAAAAGGTGTGGAGTGAATTAAATATTTAAAAAATTTAGTATTGTAGAAGGGGGAGGAGTGGAATCAGACGACCTTATCCAAAGCAAAAACCTGTATCATAAACCCCAAAATGGGGAAAGTTACTCCTTGTTCAGAGACTTTTGGCTTAATGCTCTTAGAGCTGCTTCAGCCTCTCTGCGTGTTCCCAGTTGATCTTATCAACTCTGGATTTGCAAAAGTATGAATCATGAAAATAAAATTAGTTTGAAGCATGGATGTTGGTCTTTTTAGCTCTGGTTTAAGTTTGCTTCCACTCTGAAATTGTTGCTTTTAGCTTGTTTTTAACATAAATGCTAATATTTAGGAGTAGAGGAACAGTTTTGTACTACCAATGACTGCTGCCACCCAGATAAGTAACAGAACCAAAGTCTATGGCAGCATAAAAAGGCTCCAATCAGAAATCAGGAGCTTGTGACCTCCAGATCTTACCACGCTACTGAATCCCTGCATGGCCCTGGACAGTTCAGTTGCATTTCTGTGCCCTGCTTCCCTCACCTATAAAAAGCAAATGGTAATGCTGCAGGGGGAGATGCGAGAGTTATTTGGTTGAAGTCTGCTTAACATTTTGGAAGTGCAAGACCAACTTTGTTACCCTTATCGCTCATTGAAGGTACTTGAGGGACCTTGGTTGGTGAAAAACCAGTCCAGCGTGCAGTATATTTCTTCATATATTCTAGCAAAGACATTTGCATAAATTACAGACAGATCAGATATTAAGTTTAAACTTTCTCAACAACAAGATAAGCAAATAAAGATTCCTGGAGCTTGTTGTTTAATTGCTTCATGGATTTTTTCACTAAAGTTAAGTAAGAAACAGGAAGGTTGTAACTGGCAAAAGGTGTTTATAGTGTTTGATAGAAGTTTGCATTTTAACACATAGGAACTTCAAGCTACTATTTTGAGATGACTGCTCAATCTGTTTAGTCAGAGTTTCAATCTAACTAAGCACTCCTTTTTGCACAGGAAGGCACTGTCTGTATGTTTACTTGAATAACGAAAGTTTCTGTATCTTATTCATAAAATACTTCCATCCCTATTGGATCGCCTTTGTTATAGAGCATATGATGTCTACAGACTTATCTGCATGACGTAAATTCAGTTTCCTGTAGCTGAGGAGTGCTTGTTGAACAGTTTGTGGTCTGTTTTTTAAGCTGCTTATTCTTCTTGTCTTCATATGCACTTCTTTGCCATTTTCTAGTCTAACATCCTGTGTTGGCTATAAGGCCAACCAAGATTTCTCTTTGCTACAATTCAACTGCAGCATCTTCCTCCAAAAAGGATTGCAACATCTCTACAGTTCAGTGACTTGAAACCTTGTCTTTGCTCACTGATTTTTACCCTTCAATCCTTTGGCACTTGCACAGTGGGAAATTTAATAAATTGTTAAAATCTTCAGTCGTGCATTGGCCCTGACTTGAGAGCAGGAGATTTCGCATATATAACTCTTAATTTGATGAGCAGTTGCTCATTTTATGGATTTTTAAGCAAGCATGAAAAGTATTTCAAGTTAGGTAAAGATTTTGCTCATTTGAAAAATGGAAAATTTCACTACTTCTGTCTTTTTGTATTTTGTTTCACCTCAGTACATCAAGTGCATTTCGTTTGGGTAACCAAAATGAGGTTGAACTATGAAGATGTATTTCAAAATATTAAATAAAAATATATTTGAACAAGAAAATAGAAACATTGAAGAATTAAAATTAAAAGCCCCATAAATCCCACTTCATTTTTGTCTACTTCTGCTGAGGAAAAGATGACCCCAGAAGAAATGCAACTACTGAAGCAAAACGGCTATTCATTTTCACTGATGTTAGCCCAACTGGAAAATAAAATCTTAGGAGCTGTTTTGGTTTTCATTTTCTATTCTTTGAATTCACCATATTTATTAGCAGGTACTACACAGCTTTTGAGAACAACTGTCTATCGTACCATTTGGATTAAAGTTCATCTTCAGCACAATCTGAAAAGCCTCTTTATTTTTCCTCTGCCAAAAATACCAGCTCAAGCATTGTGCCTTCACAAGGTATTCAAAGGTTCTTCCTGACTGTGTGCAAATGTTTGAGGGAGGTGGAACACTCCTGGTTGAGTAGAATGAAATGAAATTAGAAAACAAAAGTCTGATTGAAACTGTGTATGACAAGTGCTGTTTCTGTTTTTAAGAACCTTATGTATTCAACCTCTTCAACCTCATGAAGATCTCCAGCTTTCAATGACAAAGATGTTTTGAGAAATTGATGACTAAATTTGTCCAGGATTTGCAATTTAATTCTCAGAATTTTCATGGACAATCTGATTAATGGGTTATTTCCGTTTATCTTCTTAGAGATAGTTTTACAAAATATACAAAAAGTGTACTATTCTGAAACATGGTTACGTGACCAAAGCGAAAGCACATATGAACTGCAAAATCCTACACTTATCAACACTGCAGTCTCAATCATATTCTTCCCGTAACACTCTGCGTTCTTGATTTACAGGAACACGTATGCATATATGCATGCATGCGAGAATTTGTGCGTGTTACACATCAACATTATTGCTGTTCACCAAAAAAAAAAGCTTTGCTTGAGTTGTTTTCATAATGATTGTATGTATTAGATTCGTGTTAACGTGTAATAACCGGTTTTGAAAACCACGTTTCAAGGTCTGATAGATTTGTCAAAGATAAAAACTAAGTTGTTTGATAAAAGCAACAAAGTTTGTGAAATGACCATTATCATTTTTGTTACCTATTTTTTTTTTGAATCATTATTCAGTTGTTTATTGGCTCAAGAAGTGACCATTTTGGAAGACTGAGAGAGTAAACAATTTAGTGCTCCCATTAAAATCTAATTCTATTTTCTCTGCATGTTAAGCCCCCCTCTGTGAAATTAGCTGGTGATGGCTGTCTCCAGACCAGACTTTCATTCTTGTTGGCAGTGAGATGCTTGTTTAGTGTTTCCAAACTTCAGCACTTGGGTGAATGTTTCAAAACAGCTGAGGCTGAGGTTTTACTGGTGTGGTGGGCTGCAGGGGGCCGGCCACCATGGGCTCACATTAGGGGTCTGAGCTGGGAGGTAGGCCACAACTATCAACACAGAGTTGGTCTTCTGCTGAGTTACCCAAGCAGATACACGTTGTAATGTTGTTGTTTTGGATAGATTGGAGACAATTCAGGGAGCTCTTAGCATGAGTGCTGTGCTTCCTGGCTTGCGTCTCTGCAGGTAATTCAAACTTGGTGGTTTCCACCTCCTCGTACTATGGTGGAGCTGTCACGGTACCAGCTGTTGGTCTCTGAAGATAACATGGATCTGAGCAGCATAAGTGGTGGTTGCCATCTCTGTTCCAGGGGATTGTGGTGATGCTCTGAACACCTGGAAGCTGCAGGTCAGATGGAAAGTCCTTCCTCTTCTTTGTCCTTAAAGACACTGGGTTTACGTTGAGGGAACAAAAGGATGTGAAGGTTCCCCCTGGTGTTATGCTGAACCAATGCTGTCTGTGCTGGATGGTTTAGTTCCAAGTTATTTAAGCACCTCCTATAGCCTCAGGAGGTTTGTCCTCACACAGAAGGAGCCCCTGATAGACCAGTGTGACAGCTCCTCCTGCAAGACAATGCAAATCCCTACTGGTTGTCATGTGGATCTGCCACACTTCCCATCTGACAGTGCTAAAACACAGCCCTACATCAGCTCCTATTTTCACAGCTGCAAACATCCTTGCTGACATTTTCACTGATGCCCTGATGGTTTGTCCACCACTGCTCAGGTGGGCTGGTGGAAGGGATCCATGGTAGTTGCCAGAAAAAAGAGGAAGAAACGTTGCTGTCAATATTTTGGAGACGTTAACCAGACTTTGCATTCCTCTTCGTCCAAGATGCACATCTTTAAATTAGCTTGAGTTCTTATGGATCATCCTTATAAATACTCTAACCTCTCCCTTGGGCAGCTGTAGATCTCAAGGCGTACTTGGGAAGTACACCAGACTCTGGTGTACTTCCAAAAAGAGGCTGACAGCAAAACTGCTTAGGCCTTAAGGCAGCATCTAACCTTTAATTAAAGGAGGAAAAAAAAAAAAGGTTTTCACTGATCTTCTACTGCATATCCCTCTCACATCGCATCCTTGGGCTCACAGCACCTGGACCTCTTCTCTTAATGGACAGCCCAAGAAAATGGGTCCAGGAAGTCATGCCAGTCTTGATGCAGAGCTTTTCCTCCCCTTTGGGTTTGGCACAATATGTATTCATGCAGGGGCACCTGGCCTGATGGCAAGTTGTATTTTCTTGTAGATCTAGATGTAAAAAGCAGTATTTGTTCTTGTGTGCCTGTGGTCACGTAGAATGAAAAGGGTACTACAAATAGAAATGTTTCCTATAATTTTTTTAAATCAGAAAATTTTGGGTTGACTTTCTTAATTACATTTTCGTGATGGCTATGAATGTTTGAGAAGCTAAACTTGCTAGTTTGAGTTCTCACAAAAAAAAGAAGCTCGTGTTGCTTAATGCAGTTTCAAATTCTGTATTCAGTTTTCATATGACATAATTCAAGCTCATTGATTGCTCTCATAATTGGTCTGATCTGAAATGACAAAGTATACTGCATGACTTATTTAACTAACTAGAGTGAATTCTAAATACTTACAAAGAATTACAAGGTCAATTAATAGAAAAAAAAATGTGAATAATTCTGATCAAGTAAGTCTGAGAACATAAGGATAGTTTGATTTGCAATCAGAAGTCAGGTTTAGAAAATTATTTGTGGGAATGATGAATTAAGCCCTATACAGAAGAGATCATAGAATCACAGAGCTATTGCTCTACAGTGAAGGACGCTAGTAGAGAGAACATGTTCTGGTAAAGTTGTGCTTAAATGGTGTAAAAAGATGGTCGTAATTGTATTTAAAAGGACAATGTAAATATCGAGTTGCAGCTACAACCATTTCAAAGAAGGGCAAAGAAATACTTATGGTAGAAATATGAAGATTTAGAAAGCAGCTGCAAGAATGACATGAGATGAGAAAAGCTGCTTTGCAAGAATAAATGTACAGGTCTCAATCTATTTAATTTATCAGAACTGCAGCTGGGAGGGGATCAGATCACCATCAGTATACACTGTAATTCAGATGCTATAATGCTGTCCTCATGGCCATACGCTCAAAGACGACCCTTCCTGAAGCAGTATGTGTAGCCATGAGGGCTGAAGGATGGAAAAATCCTATTTGAATAAATTTATATATATATATATATATATATATAATATAATATAATATGTATATAATGTATATAATATAATATATAATAATATTATATATATATATAATATATATTTTTAGTTTGGCTATGATAGTTGCACTAGCAGTAAACAAACCAGCCTTGCTGCAATAAAATTGCAACTTTGGCAGTAAACATATACAAACTATTTATTCATACTTAAAAATACCTAGCTTCAAGGTAGTTTACTACATACAGAGAGAGAAGCAGCATGGATATATAATGTTCTGTACTCTTCTGGCACCAAACCAGAGCTGAGACTGGTGGTACCATATGGCCTGTTTACAACCTGGGCTACAAGAGTGCCGGAGACCATAAGAAGCCCTGTTTCCCACAGGGCTCTGCCTTCTGAAAAGGTGCCCAAAGTCAACTGAGATCGTGTCTCCTGAGCCTCAGTGCACAGAGGAAAAGCTCTCAGCACTACATTTTGTGGGTAGCTTTTTTTATTATTATTATTGTTCCCTCTGAATAAAGCAAAGAATTGCATTACACATCAGACGTGAAAATCTAAGCTCGTGCTCTAGAAAGCACCAGTGGTATAGTGTAAGTGGATGGCAAAATCAGTATCTGTTCACAGTGTGCTCAGGAAATGGCCACTGGTGCTTTTGGCTTGGTATTTTCTTCTTCAGCACTGCTTTCTAAGCTGACTTTCTTTTTCTGTAGGATTCTGTATCTCCCATTTTAAAGTTTAAATAGATCTATACTTTCCCCAAGGAATTATGTGCAAACTAATATTAAGATTAAAATCTTTTATGTTTGTTCTGTAGCTTGAAACAGAAAACTAGTGCATAGACTGTTTTATCCCACTGGCTCTCTAAGGTTCAGGTATTAACATAAATACAGCCCATTAACACTTGTTCCTCTCTGTCAGGACATAAATTAAGTCTGCAGGTGTTCCATGAAGCTTTACCCTTGGTACTAATTAAGCCTTGATAATTAGGTTTGTTAAATTCAGGCCTTTAAGCTTATATTCCCTCTTTGGGCTTCCAAAATGGGGATTTGCAATACACAGGGCCTGCTTCTGCAGTTTTTTATTATTATTATTTTATTTTGGTTTTCAGTAAAATTGCAGTCATAATAAAGTCTCCTTTAGTTAGGTAGTTAAAGATTCAAAACCTGTGAAGAGTTTGGATGTCAGCTTATATTGACATCAGAACATTTTCTTTTGCTGGCTTTTTGGCAGAGCTCAGTCATTGCAGTGGAAAGTTTCCAGTCCATATGTAACACACAGATGCTTTGACTAGACAAATGGTTGCATTTCTAAGTGAAATATACTTCAGAAATGTATACTTCGATATCCTAAAATGATAATGTTAAAAAAGATATGTTTTAAAATGATAGGAGTTTGACTTAGCAAATATTTTCTGTGGATATATAAAGCAATAAAACTTATCTTACAGTGGGGGGAAAATAAAATACAGAAAATACATAAAAAAGTCTTATACCTTTGATTTTTAATCAAGTGTTTTCAAAAGTTAGGTTTGTACGTCATATGGACTTAATGCTAAATAAAAAGAATTAAAGAAATCAAGTTCAGAGGAATTGTCCTGGGAAAAGGGTTATTTGTAATACATACATAGAACATTAAACAGTGTAATCAAAATGGATTTTCTTGCTAGTTAATCTCTTCTCTTTTGTTTCTCCATAAATATATAGCCTATCAGATCAAATTTTTGATAAATGTCATTTTTCATCTAGAGTAAATGAAACCACTGCTAGAATTTTATTACAGGTACTTTCCACATTATTCATTGCAATCATGCTAACTTAATACTAATAGCTTTAATGCTTTTTTTTAATCCATGGGATATTAAAAAAAAATCATATTTTAATCAAAGCCTTTTTTTTTTTTTAAGAAGGAAATACAATAAATAAATAAATGCCATTAGAATCTTTCAGCCACATTAGGTTCACGTTCTTCATTTTATTTAGTGTTTTATTGACCAGAAAGCCACAATGAATCATTTTTTGGCAAAAACAGCGTTTTTTTTGGTCAGCAAAAGGAGTTTGTTCAGATGTAGTACATAAACATAACAGTCAGCTTAACATAGCTAATAATATTATTTTGATTTTTAGTATGAGTTTCAAGTTTGAAGAAAATCTTCAGTTAACTCTCTTCAAAGATTAAAAAAGTCTTTAGGGTGCCTATATAGACTTTGCTTCAAACAGATATGCTCAAGAATTTAATACAGGCTGGCAGAAAAAAAAGATGTCTTTTCAATATCCAGCGTGGCATTCAGATTGTTTTCCCATTCAAAGGTTCTGGTATAAAAGAACCTTGAGGAAGGAAATATATAATGATTATCGTTAGATGGCATCACTTCCTATTGCAGAAAATACTAATCTCACCTTGTGATTTACAGTGTTTCTGTATTTATGATGAGAAGTAGCATGATGCATAGTGTGTTTCATAGTAGCGTTATCTTAAATACTGAATTAATTGACAGATTTTTAATGGTGCCCCCATTGAGGCGTATAACGATTGACAAAATACTGTAAGAGAGAACATACTTGATAGATTCCACTTATTAATAGGTCAAAGTCATTAGGAGGATAATGTATGAGAGAAGCTATATCAACTCCTCAATGTTTTGACTTTTTAGAGAAGGGGAAGAACGTGACATGGGCTACTGGAGCTCAAGCCTACAGCATTTAGTTTTTTAATTGATAACACTTCAGGTTCTTCAATATTTTCCATTTTGAGAGGGAAAATTTTGGCTTGGATATATAATTAGCATGGTGTTTTGGGTATATAATTACCATGGACTTTGGCTATGTTCTACCAGGTATAAATTTGAGAGTCATTTTAAGCATGAAATAAATTTCTTCTTTCTTACTCTAATCAATCAGCTTGGCTTAAAAGTTCATGTTAGTGCTTCTAAACCTCTGTTTTATTTTTTAGTAATTCAGTAATCATTCTGATTAGAAAAAAACTGGAAAAGAGTCCCAAGACTTTGCTCAGACCTGGCATGTGTATGAGCAAGGAGCATTAGACATTCATGTACCCTTCCGTACAATCTACACAATCACTGGCGTTTTGTCATATATTGCTGAAAGTTATTAACAAAGCAAAGCATCACTGATGACTAAAAATACCTCAAGAACAAAAGAATGACAACTTTTTTTTTTTCTTTGTAGCAAAGTCTTACACCGTACGTCATGCAGCACCATATGGGGAGGGGAGATGCTGCAAGGGCTAAAAGGTGGCTAGAAAGCTGGGGTTTAAGGCATTTCAAAATGTCAGGCAGCTTGTTATATTGCAGTACATCATTCCATCCCAGGGGACTTCTGCCGAGGCCTAGGCCAAAGCTATATAGAGAACAGAAAATTTGACACAAGCTTCCAAATTTTTCTCTTTAGCTCTCTTGGGCTGCAACCCGTATGCCATGGTTAAACCATCAGGCTTTGCTCCACTGAGACCTTAGGACAAAGCAACTCAGTATTTCCTTCTCAGTGATAGTGACTGTTCATTTTCTTAGCAGAAATGTTTTCCCACCCACTGGCTTCTTAGAATAAAAATAGCTTTTCTTATTCCACCCAGAATAAAAGGTTGTCTCAATTTGCATACCTTTTGCTTTCCCATTCTTAACTTCCCAACAATTAGTGGCATCTAACAGCAATAATTAATAAATGATAAAGGATGCTTGTATTTGTTATACAATTATTGTGTGAGGTATATAATCACCTCTGGAATAAAAGCAGCATTTGTGGATGTTCCTCCAAACCCCATATTCTCAGTTTTATTGCAATATATACCTGACGTGTGAGAGTGATTCTAACTACATATGACTGGGGGTTCATTTTCCAGAAGTCATCAGCCCTATTCATAACTGCAGCCTGTTGCTCCTTGAGTTCTCAGTCTCACATTCAGTAGTCCAGTAGTAATCAGTGTAAATATATTAGATTCTAGCCTGGAGAATGCAATGAGAAAAGCAGTCGAGGGCTGCTCTGAAAGTAATGCCTCCTATTTCGTTAAGTTGGCCTGCTATGTCACAGACAGATGTTGGTGGTATGGCAGTAGAAAATGAACCTTCCCCCCAGTATTCTGTTCCATTTTGTTACCATGTGACAGATGGCAGCAGAGGGACGGTCTGACACAATGGCGTCTGACATGGGAAATGTGTATGAAGCAAAGGTGTGAAACTGAACTCTTCCATTTGAAAGAAAAAAAAGTTGATCCCCATGGACGTTTGTTCATGGTTGCTGGACATTCATGGAGACCAAACTAGATGTGAGCACAGTGAGGCAGTGGCAATGGCGCGTTACCTGGTGCAGTTTTTTATGGGCACGACATGCAGGCTCTTTTTCATGGTAGTGACTGCATTGCAAAATAATGCCTTGTAGCTGATAATTTGCTCTATGGAATAGCTTTATTGTGCTCTTTATATCTGTTGTAGTTTCCATGGAAATAAATAAAGGCATTACTTTTGGAATTACCTAAGTAGTTCTGCACATACAACATTGAGATTTGTGTTGTCATGTAATAGCATGGTAATTTATTATTCCCACTGCATCAATCACAGTTGTACAAGAGAGAGAAACCCAAGAACATGCCAAAATTGCTATTTGTGAGAAATTGAGTTATGGCCAACTGTAACTGAACGATGGGGCCAGAACCTCATCTCACTTTCCATAAAAATGTCCTGACAAGCAGCTGAGGATTTCTGTAGTATTAGAGAGCTTTCAGATGCTCTGTAGCTGGCAGCCTGCAGCATTGTAGCCCACATCTGTACGTGCACAGATCAGAAGTGTATAGCACATTAAAAACCTGAAGGCTTCACTAACATGCCTGGGGACCTATGTTAGGTAGCATGATGTGGGTGAGTACATTATTTCCCACGAATTCCTGCTGTTCCCCTGAAATGTTGCATTAAGACAATGTGGCAAAAACAAACAAACAAAAACCATGGAAAACCACCACCACAAAAATTAACAGATCTATTCTGTGCTAACTTTTTTTTTTTTTTTTTACAGTTTAGTGAACAAGGGTAAGTGTGATTAAAATTGGTGTATTTGCATCATTTTTTTTATTTCACCCTTTTCTTTTAAGTATACCTATATTAGTGAGTATACGTAAGAAAGAGAAAGCTATCAGGGTTGTTTTTTTTTTTTGTTCTCCAAGTGGGATGGTTGCTGTATTATTAATGTTACCACGACAGAATCATAGAATGACTTAGGTTGGAAGGGTCGCTGAGATCATCTTGTTCCAACCCCTGCCTTGGACAGGGTTGCCACCCACTCGATCAGGCTGCATTAAAGCATTATTTGATTGTTGAAGCACTCTCCTCACGATCAGTGTAACAGCAGCGTAATTAGCTCTGTAGCAACTTGCCTAGGAAGGCAGAGACTTTTCCATCACTTGAAGTCTTTAAATCAAAATTGAGTGTCTTTCTAAAAGATACCAGTTGTAGCTCAAGCAGAAGTTATGAGCCATGGGCTTGATGCGGGAATCCCTTGGCTAAATTCTGTTAAACAGAAGGTCATAGTAGATGATCATAATGATCCCTTCTAGCCTTCAAATCTATTACTCTATTAATCTACTCCAGTCATGAAAGTGTCATTTGCCCACACAAATTTCGGACCTTTTTGAGCATGCATACATTTCAATGAACTAGCTTGGATAGAGGCTACTCTGTAAATGTGTGCACAGCTCCTTCTGCTGAACATCTGCTTTAATGCCAACCTGAAGCATTTCCTTCTTAAAATTTTATTCCCAAAAGAAGTAGGCTGTCTATTTGTACAATATAAACATGTGTTGTGTTTTCTTCTTAGGCACCGTAGCTGAGGTACATAAAACTGTGTAGTTTAAATCACAGAAGGAGACATTTATAATTCTTGTTCATTTTGTACACAAATCCACGTGATACCATTAGATATGCAGCACAGCCTGTTATACAGTGGTGAATGGAGATCAAGCACTTCTGTTTACCTATGAAATTGCCTATTAAAATTACAGTAACCACCATAAAAATGACTTTTTTATGTCTCTCCTCTGAGAGGAAGTTTCAATTTACTGGTTCATGTGAAAGTATCTTGCAAGTAATTGTAAATATTTTAGGTAGATTTACTCTGATATTACTTGATGTGTCAAACTCATTGAAAAAAAACATGAAATGTTAAGAGATACAATCAAATTGAAATCTATTCAATTATTTAAAAAATGGGGGAGAAGGCGTTTAATATTTTGTACTTACGTAGAGTTTCTTGTTATAAATAGTTATGCAAATCCAGGTTCAGATGTTGAATGTTTCTCTCTTTAATATTAGAGCACGTTGTCTAGAGCAGTCTTGAATTAACAAAAATTAAAGTCAAAACCTCACACCGAGGACGATAGGTGGGTTCCTGTAATCAGTTATTGATGTAACTCAAAATTTTCCAGTAGAGAAACCTGGAAGATCTCAGGTTAAGTGTTATTTAAGTGTTACACTATTACAGGATTTCTGAACGAACACAACTTTGTGATCCAAGTCACAGATCAATCGGTTTGCCTTGTGCAGAAAGTCTTCATGCACCCTACAGTGTATTTTAGAACCAGTCCAGATGAAAGAAAGCCACTGTTTGTGGGTGCTCCTGGACGTTTCTCCCACAGGGCATATTGGTCAACTGTTTTCTTTCTTTTTTTCTGAAATGTGATGATTTCAGAAGCTGAACTGGTGCTTTGAGTTCCTTTCATTCCCCTCCTGAAGGCTGAGGTGGTTCATGACCTCTTTTCCAAGGTGAGTCAGGGACTGCTTGGTGCCTTCTTTAATGGTGTGGGTACATGCAGTGAGCAGAGGGCATGTGCTGCCACTAAAAATTACACAGGTAAAATTCAGATCCTGTTTCATACAGCAGCCTCCCAGAGACGCGTGTTCAGCTGTTAAGATTGTTATTAAACTTTATGGACCATAAACCCCATGGAAACAAGGAAAGTGAACAGCTATGCTATTACAATAGTGTCAAAACAGGAGACATATTTCATAGCTTCAAAACTGTAAGCCTGCCTACGTGCAGCATCTCAGCTCTTGTGGGCTGCCTCAAACTACAGCATTTATTTAATCTCTAAATTAAATGCAATATTGCTAATACATAGAGCCTGGAAAAATATGTTCCTTTTAGTTTAAAGTTCAGCTTCATAAATCTAGCTTTGTAGACTGCTTTTTGAAATGGGAGTCGATTTTTTTTTTTTTTTTTTTTAATAAATATTTGTCAGACATCCATCATCTCTTAATATTTCCTGTCACGGGAATCTACTTAATTCCAAACTAAATCCATCTTGATTTCCACTAAATGCCTCGACTCACTCGGTACAACAACAGAGTCCTGATTAGGGGAGACAGACAAACAAGGGGATGAAAACACATTTGACACACAGTTGTGGGGGTGGGAGGAGGGAAAGCAGAGATGCTAAATGCAGCCTGGCTGAACAGGGGTATCTATTTACTTTCAAATATATTTATTTTGAGAGAGGAACTGTCAAGCTGTGTGTGTGACTGTGTTTAATGTGTTAGCAGGCCTGTCCCTTGTATGTATATATTTGCTTTTCAGCGTCCTCCTGCAAATTGCTTTTGACTGGGCCAAGTTACAGTGGTTTAAATATCATCTTTCACATTGGCAAAGTGAATTTCTAATAATGCTTTAAAAAATAACTCAAATCTCAATATTCTAAACACTGAGAGGCATATATGTGGGGATAGGTGTGTGTTGTTTTTTTTTTTTAAATCACCTTGGGGGGAACATAAAATCACCATTGATTTTTTTTCAGTGATGATTAGCTTCGTCTCTTTTAACAGAATATTATAAGGTAGGTGAAGATACTGTTTGGTTTGGCTTTAAAAGTGAAGATGCTATGGTGTTTAAATTTATTAAAGAGTAAATTTTTTTCTGCATTAAAAAAAAAAAGGCTAAACTAGCAAAGGTGGTCTGCAGTAGGAAAGCAGAGAAGGTAAAGGTTGTGGAACTGCAACTTTTTCTTAGGAAACATATCCCCAATCGAGCACCATCCGATCACATGGTGCTTTACTGCTGGTCTCTCCATGCTCTGTGTGTTCCTGCTATGTCAAAGTGTGGTTTCAAACCAAGTTTGAAAAGTAATGACTAAACTTTATAAGGAGGGAAATTTAATATTTCTTCTTTCCCTTCTTATAACAGTGATTAATAAAAAGAACAGCTTAACTATGACCTGTCCCTCCTCCTACACGCACTCTTATTTCCTACAGACTGCTAATGATTACTGCTGTGTTTGTTGGGTGCTGTAGATCGTAGGAAAGGAATGTGTTTCATGCTGCTGTTTTTTCTGGGTGTATAAAACTGATATTCCTACGCTTCTCCTACCTCTGCTGATTAGTTGTCAGTGAATTAGAGACTGTGCTTTGAAGGATTTTGACCTGCTATTTTCTATTTACGTGGCAAACACACGTTAAAGCAGATGAAGGAGGCTTATTTACCCTGTGTGATCCTGGTTTGGTGCACATCGTGTGCAGACCTTGCAGTAAGATTTAAAATACGATGAACTTACAATTGTAAATATTTTCTTATGTGACTGGGAGGTTGTATTTTCCAAGCACCTACTAAATAGATGTTGAAAGCGTTATATGTAAATTGAGCCACTATACGGTGCTTGCTGACAGTGATATTATTTGAATTTATTGGGAACTATTATTTAAAGAATGAATATCTAGTGAATCCTGCTGAGAGATTTGTTTGTAAACACACCATGAGGAAACTAATGTAGAGAACACTTAAAACCAGTTCCTCCAGGAAAATTGGAAGGAAAACTAAATGCAGTGATGCATCTGTATCAATAAATAAATTGTTATTTTTTTATTAGGCCAGGAACTCAGTTAAGATATGGAAACCTGCAGGCCAGGAAGAGTTCCTATGCCAGAAAAACCTGTATTCTTCCCCAAATGCTTCTATCATAACATTTCTTGTTCTTTATTAAGCAGGAGTCACGTCACTATATTTTATAGTTACCTTTCCAACAGGAATTTAATTACATAGTCATTTTATATGGTAAGAATAAGCTGCACAGTACACAGTTCCCAAAAAGTGAATTTATTTTTAATGTGCCATCTGTTGCTGCAATACAATACAAAGATAAATAGTTGAAAAAGAGAGAGAGAATTGACAAGAAAGAGAAATGGGTTTTGATTTGCCCTTTCATCACACACATAAAACAACATAAGCTCAATCAATGCGCGGAAATGAAAGCTAATACATAATAGTGGTTGGCCCTGATTTTTTCCCCACCTATTGTTTCAAGTCCTAATTAAGAAAGAGGAGATCTGAGTTAATGCCGTACGTTCTGCCTGCTCGAGCTCAGCCATACTGCATTAAACTGTGGGTAATGGCTACCTGGAGGCTGACAGCACTCTGTCCTCTTAAAGGTGAGCTCTGTGTAAATGGCTCGTCTGCCTGGGAAACGGAGAACCGGTGTAAGAATGAGTAGAAGGCCACAGCAGGAAGTTTTAATCAGCCCTTTTTATGGAAGGGGTTTTGATGGATAGTTTGAGAATTCTTAGAGTGGGGGATCTCTCCGGTAATGTCATGCTTTTAGGAGCTTGTTAGACAGCTTAAAGCTGTGATTAATATTTAGGAAAATGATATATGGGGAGGCTTGAAAGCTGAGGTTATTTACTATGTATAATTAGCTAAGGTTATTATTTATGAAAGACGCTCTGTGGATTCTAGATGTAAGTTAAAAAGCTCAGTGTAAGAAGGTTTTATTAGTTATAAAGTTCAGTTAGTATCAAAAAGACATTCTGTAAAGCCCATTATTCAAATATTTGAAAGAAAATATTGAATGAAATTACAAGCATAAAGCCTCCCTTCTTCAGGGACTCATGCCTCTATAGAGATTTTCTGGTGAGATAAGTTCGTCTGTTCCTCCTCTTCCCTCCTTATGCTTAAAATGAACTACATTTCAGAGAAATCTGTGCGTAGACTCCTGAAGCGAAAAGGAACACAGGGGTAAGGAAATGAGTATTGTTAATACTGAATTAACTGAAATACTGAAATAAATTCCACCCGGTGCTGTGAGGTGACTGCTTACTTCAACAGGAGGAGATTAAAGAAATTCCACCTCTCTTATAATGGGAAATATCCCCTTGATATCAGGAGCCAAAGCATATGTTTAATGAAAAAAATAAAAATATGATGCTCTTCCTTGGTTGGTGAAGTGCCAATTTGGAGAAAAGTGGAAAAGACTTGAGTAAAGCACTTGTTTTGTGTACATGTCCTTTCTCATCCTTACTTCTTAGGGCCACATACTTCCTAGAGTCCTAGATACCTAACTGTGAGGGGAATTAGTTAATGGGAAGGCTGTTTTGTGCTTGATACAAAAGGATTCAGGACAGTTACCATCCCAGGTAGGTTTTAACATCAAAAGGCCTTTTGGGCATGAGAAGCATAAGTAAATTTTGTTTGGCCTTGAAGAGTTATTTGCAATTTTCCTTGGAGCACTGTTTTCCATTTAGAGCATATCGGCCATATTCCAAGAACTCAGCAAATCTGATAGAATTGTAAATGAAAAGACCCGTTAAAAGTCTCGGTTCTGATCAGGTCTCTGTCCCACTAATCTTTGTGAGTTCTCCTTCAAAAATTAGTTGTTCTAGGAAGAAAATGAAGGAGAGATGATGTCAGTCTTGCTTTCTTGTAGCTTTATTACATCTGTAAATCCTTCTGTGCTGATCATGATAGTAATTCCAAAGAGCACTTTCTGACTTTACTGAAATACATGTGGGAATAATGGAGTTTTGTTGTGTCTGATCTCAGGTTGGCTTTATTATGCAAAACCGGTGAGCGGTTTCTAGTGCTCAGAGAAATCCTGGTGGAACGTATTAACAAAAGCATGTACAATTACTCTTTGCTGACTTTCAAACCATGGTAGCGTTGTCCTCAGAGTGAACATGTTCTACTTTTGTTTCACGTTGTTGGTGCTGTTCAGTTGTGGGGGAAAGCATTTTTCTTCATACCGGTTCTCAATCTCTTTCATATTCTCCTCCTCGTGCCCCATTCCTTTCTTCTTTTGTCTTCATCCAGATTTCTAAATCTGATGGGCAATCACTACATCTTGACAAATTGGCCATGTTTCCAGCCAAATGTAACATTAATCTCTACTTAACGCTTCTTAGCAATAGAAGAAAGCATTTCAGTAATCTTTGCGGGATTATGTTTGGTGTGGCCTGTGTGTTTGTTTGTAAGCCTTTCATCTTTTTTCAGACCTTTTTTTCCGACAGTGAATTAAGCTCTGCAGGAAGGATGCTAGTTTTTGCAAAAATGTGCTGTGTCAAAACAGTTATATGCAGGAGGGGAAAACAACCTCATTTGTTTAACTGCTTTTCTTCAGTGATTAACACTGTTGCTGAGAGCTCTGGTTTATCACTAAATATCTATTTTCTGTTATTTAGGATATTTTGATTGTGCTTCTCCATTGTGCAGAGCTGGCAGAGCAAACAAAGTATGTCCATTTTGGTATCAAACCATTCATTCCAACTAAGGTACTAGAAGAACTATGTAAGAAAACAGAGTGACATTGGTGATCTTTCCAGGGCATAGGGCTAAAAGAATGGGTGCATTGTTCTGTTTGCTTGTCTTTAAATATCCTCTCCCCTTCTTTTTTCTACAAATGATTGCTTATCGAATAGAAGTGGGTTTTAAAGTTGAGGCTACCGTGTCAGTGCTTTTGCTCTGAGGAGAGTTGGAAGGCAAATCTGATAAAAGAAGAATAAACTGATCTTTCTAGGAGTGAAGTAGTTGTCAGCAGTGTTTGCAATGGTTAGCATGTGTTTGGCTCTGTAAAGCATCTCTTCCAGCTCAGATTCCTAATATCCCTTCAGCAAAATCTAGTACCGTACAAATCTGTGAAATATTTTTATCTTAATCATTCCTTGCAGCTGTGTCTCAGATCTATGAGCTGTATTCCCAAATTCTCATAACGCTTCTATTTTTTTGACCTTTCTTATCAACGCTTCACTCTCACCAACTCCTGCACTCTCCCTTGCTGAAGTAAGAGTTAATGCTTTTAGCAGTTGTTATGTTTGCACTTTCGAAGCAAAGTTTTGCTGATACTTTCTCAGCAACTCTCACTGGTGGTGTAGGTGTTGAGCTCCCATTCTCCCATGCACATCAGCATTTCTGAGCCTTTCTGAAGGCATGGAGATCTCTGAAAGCAGCGTGAAAGACGTCCTTATCATCTGAATGCTGGACCTACTGTGCTGTTACACATGTTGTTTGATAATACGTGTGTGCCCCACCTGAGAGCAGAATGGGATGGGTAGCATCCAAGGTGACAGAGCTGCCCATCAGTTGCAGCTGGAGGAAGTGCAGCTGCTTGTTAATTTCAGAGTTTCCCAACTCTGTGCATGATGTTGTCACTAGAAAGAATTGCATGCAGAAAGGTGATGCGGCTGTGGTGTTACTCAGAAGTGTTTTTCCTCAGGTTTATGGTTCTGGGTCTGGCTGCACTGCAGCTCCCTCCCTGGAGTATGAAGGTTAGAAACTTGCTTACTCCTGACCTGACAGATGTCACCAGGAGCTGAACTCTGAACACAGCAACAAAGCAGGAGAAAAAAACTTCCCAGCTAATTTTGTATCTAATTAAATTCTTGTAGTTTAGAAGAGTGAAGAATATTCCCGAGTCCATGGTTTATTTTGCATGCTGGTGCACATTGCTGAAGACTCTTTGACAGTCCTAAGAAGGCTGTTTCTTAAAGTGTGGCAGTGCGTGGTGAGATGCAAATATATACTTTTTCCACTTTGCTTGCGTTGTTATTAGGCTATGGTTAAGCTTGATAAACTGTGTCCAAGATCTTGTTTCCTTTTTTAGCTGCCGTAAAACACAGTAAAAGTGTATTTTGCTATCTCTGTTGAAAGGGAATGTCTCTGTTCATTAAGTAATTACAGTGATATTGAGATGAAAATGCTGTAAATGTATCATAGATGATAAGGGGTCTAAACACTGGGAACACAAATTACCACAGGTCCAGGTGTGTTATTTTAATTATCTATTTCAGTATCTTGGATACCAGTTTATAAGTGATTAAACTAGATAACATCGCTTGGGTTGATGTTCAACTTGTGTATCAATTGCTGTGGCTTTTTACAATCATTACATTAATGTAAAAGCAGTTAACATTAAAGAAAATACAAAATAAGTACCACTGTATTTGCTCTTCTGGCACCTCTGACATGAAAACACGTGTCTATATACAGCTCAGTCACTTAAGATGTGCCACAAACCTCCGTGAGTTCTGTTCATTTTTCCAAAGCTCTGCATGATGGTGACTGTCACCTTTCTTTATACTTCCTTCAGTTTAACAGAATCATGCGGGCTTTACTTCGAATCAGAACGCACATCCACAAAGCACTGCATTAGTAATCAAACTAATGGCGCAGCTCCCAGAGGAAGATCTGGGTTTGATGCAGCTCAGTCAGCCCAAGGAGGCTGGGAAGTGGTGGCTCTGTTCCATGTCCTGCAGGACTGCATGGTTTTCATGAAGCAGCCAACTCCAGCTGTACCTTGTTGCCACCCTGATTTCAGAAACAAAACAATTCCCCCGACTCTCCAGCCTACAACCTTAGAGCACCCAAATGTCCCTTTCCCTCTGGCCATTTCAGCCTGGGGATAAATGATGGTGCAGTGCTTCTCTGTGCTTGCAGGATTGTGTTCTGCTACTTTCTTTGTCAACGTAAAGCTTTGACTCTTGTAAAATGTTTTAAATTTGATCCTTGGAAAGATGGCTTTTTTGCCACTTCCCTTAGCTTGTTATTATTTGTTTTAAAACCCTTTGAAAGTGCAGTTTCAGAGTGGGACATTGACATACTCTTAACTGTGCCACTATGAGTCCAGGAGGGGCTCTACAAGAGGAGCAAGTTATTTTGTTTTCTTGATGAGCTGAAAAATTTAAGAGCAGAAGGGGAAGGAGGAGGGAAAGGAGGGGGGATGCACATAAATGTTTGAGACATAAATTATGGCAGCCGCGGGGCTGTGGTGACTTTTGTGTCCCATTTCCAAGCAGGTTTCTATGGTCCTGCCCTTTGTGAGCTGTGTGCCTTCAAGTTCCCTTTACAGCACAGTATGTGAGCCTATCACCACCTTTCACGTGAGGACTAGATGCTGGCGTGTGTGCTTTCCTGGCTTATGCTTCAGACTACTTTTCATGCAAGTCCCAGTTTTAAGAGATCAGGGGGATGTGCCTGAAATTGAGTCAGTGTTCAGGTTTGGATGAAATAATGTAATGACTGTAGGTATGTGTATTCCAGTTTGTTTTACACTAAAGCTCGAGTCAGGAATTGAAAAGAGAATGCTAATCGCTCTGACCTCTGGTGTTATGCTGTTTATATGCCTACAAATGCATTTTATCCTCTGCGTATACAGATTTCCATAAAATATTCTCTGTATTTGTGTTTCATTAAGCCCAGAAATTTAATAGCAGTGTCTCTGGACCTCTGCTTCTGCCTGTCATTTTTTTCTGCCTTCAGAATCTTCTCGCTTTGAAGTAAATAACGGATTTGGCTACAGATGTCTTAGTGCTATAGAGAGCTGTTAAAGTAATTGTACTGACTTCCAAAATGTATGAAAAATGAGAAATCCCGGGAAAAGGTTTTGACATCTTCTGAAAAGATAATAACAGTGTAGGCTAACAGGGAGAAAGCTGTACACTTTACTTTCAGTTTGATCGCTTACTTTATACCTGTGCATTACTGTTTCTTTAATGTTCACATATAAAATTCGGTTAAATGTTGTTCCTAAGAGCTGCAGGCAAGCTCCTCTGAAAATACCAAGATAATGAACTTGAACCTGAGCTTTCCCCATCAAAGAAATCATTATAGACAATGTGTTTTAGCTTTTGGCTTTATTCAGTTTAAATTCACATTTTCTTTTCCGTGAGAAGAAGAAAGTGCATCTTTAAGAGGAGGTGTTTGTTAAATCAATATATACCTGTTGGTATGGCTAGGAATTGCCTTTCTGCTTTCAAATTGCTGTACAAAATACCTGAGTAGGCATAATGTCAAGAATGGAAATAATCAAAGTGTATTTAAGACTCACTTAAAAAAATCCATTTAAAAAGAAGGAATGTGTTTTTCAGGCATTTTAGGACCATAAATTGAAACACAAGTATTTAAATTATTTTTCAAAGCTATTCATAACCGTAGTGTATTTGCATAGCCATTGAGTGAACTTTTTTTGTCCTCAGCAATTAAGTTTTTTAGCAGTTCTGTATTTTAGGAGACTCCAGTGCCCCATAAAAAGCAAATACTCAAATTTTCAGTTTCTAGGTACTGAATATTTTCCCTTCTGCTGGCTTTGTTTTTATAACTGTAATTTATTTTGAGAAGAAAAAGGGAGAGAAAGCAAGAAACTAAAGAAATGAATGGAAGATCTTGGAAAAGACCGTTAAACAAGCTCTCCAAAATCTGGTAGATATTGTTGAATGTTAAAATAAATATACTACCAACGTTAGAGAGGAGGGTGAGCTGGGGCCCAAGCAGTGTGGCTACAGAGAGCCTACGCTTTGCTATCAAAACTTAACTAAAGCACTGCCAGCTGATTTCATTAGGGAAGGTAAACATCTTGAGGAAGAGTAATGAGACTACTTCAGACTCTCCCCTTCAGTAACTACAGGGGGCTCTCAGAGGCCATTTACAAGTGCTAAGGCTCCAAGCTTGTCTTGCTGGCGGAGAAATTTCCTATAGAGGTTTATTTTATTATTCTTCCAGACGCATGAAGGCTCATGGAATCACTTATCTTCCTGAAAGAAAAATACTGAAGCTGTGGTCTAAGTGTGATTCATCCTGAGTAAAAGCTCTTAAAACTGAATTTTTATATATTTAGGCTTTAGATGCACTTGTGGTGTGTGTTTGTTGTTTTTTCTTTCAAATTTTAGAACGGCTATAATGAGTCCATAACAACCATAGTGCACCATACCAAGAATTAATAATGGTGGGACACAAATGTACAACCAACTTATCCCTTTCATTCCGGGGTGCCTGATGCTGCCTTCACCCCCTGCCCATTAGCACAGGGAAACCTTCTGTGCTGGTTTTAGGCTGTTCAGCAGCTAAAAGCCGTGGTTGTGGCCATTCTAGCAAAACTGGATTGCAAAAGGCAGGCAAGCACCCCTGGTTCTCAAAACTAAGCTAGTTTCTACTCTCACATGGTCTATTAGTGCTCCAAGCGATTAATGTCACCTCTATTTTGTTTGTATTGATCCTCAGCTCACTCATTCTCTCGTGCCTTTTCCTGTGCCAAGTTGTGGGCCACCCTTTCATCGTCTTGACTCGGTCAAAAAGGAGACAAAGTTTACCAGAGCGCAGTAATTTGGACAATAGGGAGTTATTAGTAGTGATAAATTACTGCCCTCCGCTATGCACCTCTTATCCCCACCATTGCTCCTCGGGGCCATAAACCTGTTGGTTGGTATCTATCATGACTGCAATTAAGAGAAAATGTGATCATGAACATGAAATCTGTCTTTAAGGACTGGAATGTGCTATTCAGAGGGACCAAGGAGGTATTTGCATTCAAGACTACTTGAACTAAAACACAGGGTAACTAGGAACCCTATCCCATCCAAACTTAAAACAGTGTCCAAAGGGGAAGGCCTGACCTTGGCTTGAGTTCATAATGGGGGAGCATTTCTCATGAAATGGGTGTGCAGAGATCTCCACGAGTGTCCATAGGAACCAGGGTTCCTATGCAAGAGAAGGCAAGAGAATACTTTCCTAACATCTCAAATGTTGATTGAGGCAACCTGGTATCTGCAGTATACCTTCGTGCTGCGTGCAGAAATACGCCACACACCCAAAATGACCTTTGATGTTTGTTTATCCTGATTTATGAGATCCCGTGAATACTATAGGGAAGAAAAAATAAATATGCAAAGTGCCAGTAGACTTTTAATGGAGTTACCCAGTATTTCTTCACAGAACCTGACCTTGAAATTGCTTTTCATGCACAAGTCAAAGTATGTAAATTAAGATCTCAGAGTGACAGTTCAAAACATGTATATATTTTGTAAAGTTCTTACCAAAGCCATGGAAATATTTTGTTTTGCAAAGACCATTCATCAGACTATGAATCCTTAGATAGTAGAGTGTAGAAAAATGTCATTGCTTAAAATGCTTAGGGAGAAATTCATACTAATTTTCACTTCAGTAGTGTAAGAAATCTGCCAAAATTTACTCATGAAATCTGTGAACATACTGCCAGTCTAGTGTGGAGCTTCCAACTCTTAACAAAGCCATAAACCAGGCTGCTATCTGTAAGTATGTGACTGATATATGTCTGATTTTCTTTGATAACATTTGCTTTGGTACTGTTCAGTGTCAAAGATGACAAAGAAGAGTTGGAAAACCAACTTTTCAGAAACAATACGAGAAATGTGTGGTGCTTCCAGCTCTTTTTTCTTAAATAGTAATGATAATATCAAACCTTATAAATGTTTCTGTTGGCTGCATTTACATGTCAGCTGCTCCCAGAAACATCTTCATCTCATGTTTTGTCCCCATGTATTCTCGTTCTCGGAGTGCTGCTTCTAACAGTTTTCAGTCCCAGCTCAAGCCCTTTCCATAATAATTGAGGATAGTAACTATTTTCCTCTCTAACCTCTGCCATTGTTTGAAACATTAAAAAAAAATAATAAAAAATAAAAAATCAGTACTGTGAATTTCAGTTATGTTTGTGATTATTCCCTGTCTACAGCAATCACCACATTTGGCAAAGAAAAACGTTCTGAAATTGTTCTTGTGGATAGATAAACAAGCAGATACAGTGTGCTGATGAACAGATGAATAGGAAATAGCTGGGTTCCCAGTGATAAATCTGTTGCAGGATGAAGAGAAAATTCAGGCAAAACATTTGGTTATGTGCTCAAACAGAAGATTAAGCACATGTTATAATTAATGCCACTAGAACTAAAAGGACATAAGGGATGTTGTGTATGTTGATTATTTCTTCTTTCTGTTTATACTGGTTTCCTCTCCTTTGCAGCTACATGGAGCTGCCAACGAAAGCCCCTGAGACCGAGCTTTAGCCGCTGCTCCTCTATAACTGCATCATTACCTCACTCCAAACAAAGTCCTTTTTTTTTTTGTCAATAGAGGATGAAAATGTTATTGGATTCAGGAGTTCATAGTAGTCCTGTATGCAGCTAAGGATGAGGAGGATAGATTTATGAAATGGACCATTTCAAATGGCATTATCTTCCCACAGTGAGGTACACCTTTCATAAATCATGGGAGAGCACTTGGAAAATAAAGCATTTGTTATTCCTGCCATAGATTGTATTTGCATCCTCCACAATATGATCTTGGGGTAGGGGATGTAGATCGTCTGCTTGCATTTGTTCTTCTCTAATAATTAGGGCTTTTTATGTTACAATTACAGGAAAAGTCAGAATAAAATTTCAGAAAAAAACTTTGCAATATGAATTTTTAACTTTGTTTAGCTATGGAGGTGAATGCTGAGCTTTAGTTTTCTAGTATGGGTATGAAGCCAGCTATTTCTTACACATGCCCCTTATTGGAGGACATTCTTTGCCTCATTATGTAGCAGGAGATCAACTGGGAAGAATAGTTGAAGAATAGACAAAAGATTTTATTTTTGTGGCTGGGGTCACTGCTGTGAGATGGGTATTTTTACCCCTTAAACTGAAAGACCCAGTTTGTTCCATATTAATAAAACTGTCTCGATGCCTTTTGAACTCACCAATGTCTATATATTGTACCAGGCATGAGGAGAGCTCTTTCTCTGTTCTTGGTAATTCTGCTGTGTTTTCACAACCCAGTGTTGCAATAATCCTACCTGTGAGTCTGATGCATATCTCCATTAAACCAGTAACTAGCTTGATCTAAAAAGTCAACGTTTATTATAGTGATATGATGATATTTCTGGGGATACTTTAAAATGATCAGTTTGCTCTGGAGAAGAAACTTTCGGAAATGTTATGCGATAGCACATTGTCATCATCTGTAAAGAGCCAAAGAGAAGGGCATGGATTTTTGGAAGTGCATTTTGGCCGGAAATGATAGAAAGATAAAGGTGATGGTAGTGAAGCAAAATTGCCTGTGTTTAAGACTGGGAAGAAAAGTATCAATGGAATATTGAAGTGTGTGTTAAATTCTAAGCATTATCTAGGAATGAGTATATATGCATTAAAGAATTTTTATTTTGAAAAGCTCAGAACTCAAAGGTTCAGATAGTACATGTTTCTCTGTATGAGGTTAATTCTGCCTCCCTGTGCATCTGCACTGAAATACATTTCTTCTCTTTCACCTTTCCATACTTTTGTACCCTGCTACAAGCACGCCAAGTTCAGAACAACGCGTGGGTGCACAGCAAGGCAGGATGATGTTCCTTACCCTTCAAATATGTTTTTGGGATCTAAATGTTTTTATATGTAGTTTGCATTAAAATGACAAAGGAAGTGGTATTATTAATTTGTAATCTAGAGAAGATTGAGTGAGATATATTATTTCCATTTAGCCATTACCATCGTTTTCTCTCTTGGATTAACTTACAAAGTCTTTTATTAAGACCGGCGCTTAGATGAGAGAAGCCAATCGCTGCCAACACGAAGCTCAGAGTTTCCTCTGCAGTGGAAACTGAGAGAGCAAGTCAAGGTCAAACTCACTATTTATTCCTGAAATTTCTGCAGACACTGTTATTTAGATGTAATGAACCCTGCTTGGATCCGGTTTGGAAAGATACGAAAGCTTTGAACTTTTGAGTTGTGAGGCTCCGGTTACATGCATGGGTATCTGAATCCTGAATCTGAAGGCTTGGCATTTGAGATGTTGAATTTCCACAGGGTTTAGGAGAACTCATCCCTGTGATAGTGAAAATGTATTTTGCTGAGGCCAGAGAAACTGTTAGCAGGAGTGTAAGCTTTCCTGGTCCTGCTTTTGCTGCAGTGGGGCCTGGAGCACTGCTCTTGTCTTCACTTGGCAGAGATGCTGGGAGGGGGAGAACAGGCATTTTATCAATCATGCAAAAAAAAAAAAAAAAAAAAAAAAGTGTATTAAAGCTGTAAGTGGCATGTGATCTAGCAGTGTGCCACATTTTATTTGCTTCTGAGTAAACAGGAGTTCATGCTGGCTGAAGAAACACGTGCTCTGTCCCCCTAGTGCATGGGAACACAGGCAGTGTTTCTGTGGGAAGAAATGGAAATTTTTTTTGTGTATTTCTTAAAAGACTTGATATATAATAATGTTCAATGTGTCATTATGGCAGAAGAATTGCTTTTGTAGCTGAGCTGGGGTATTGAACAGTACTATACATAATGGATAAAAATGGTTCTCCTGGATAGACAGAGACAGGTATTGTCACCCCTGTTTTGATGTAGATGTAGCATATTTATTCTTTTCTTTTTTTCCCCCACATCCGTTCTGAGGACACTCTGTGTGGATTTTGTCTCGACACTACAGTCAGGCTTTTGTATATCTTTACAATGTAGTTGAGATAAAGAATTTCCAATGTACTATTCTACTCAGCACCTCAGTGAATGGCAGACAGCAGTTTTACTTGTGTTAGTATATGGGTATCACCTTTTTGTTTTAATGCCTCAGTGTTTTAAGTTGTGAAATAAAGATAGGTTTCATAGGAACTGTTTTAATAGAACTGTCAGTAGCTGCAGTGACTCTGATTTAAATGAGTAAGCAACACCTATGGGCAAATGATCTTCCTGCATACAGAAATTAATTACAATTCAGGACTGATGAACTTTTATGAGCTAGTTAATTTTTAAAAGATGCTGTGTATGGTTTATTGAAATTAAAAGAAAGTGACAGCTTTCTGCCCCTACCCTCATAAAATTCTGTCCTGCATGTGAGATTGTCCTAATTTAGATCAAAGACATGGGATCTCTTCTCTAACGATTCATCATGTAAAGGCCAATTGAAGGTTTCAGTGCACTTCAGGTAAACAGAAAAGCTTGCTAGCCATCCACACTGTGTTAGCTTATATCAGTAGAGAAGTTCAAAGCTCTGTCCTTTGTCCTTGACTGCCCTCAAAATCATTTTTTAAACAAACTGCAATTTAAATTCATTTTTGGATTACAAAATGCCTGTTTATGGAGTGTTATGAATGAATATTGATTATAAAACAGTACACCATATACCACAGGGCTGCAGATATTTTTTGGTGTGGACCTTCTGGTGAAAAGATTTCACGGGCCACTGCCCTCCCTAGTTATGACTGCAGGATGCAGCTCACTTCCCACTCAACATGGGATCACATCGTCTTTCATTTGTGTTCACGTACCATTCTTGTGGCAAAGAGAAGTAACAGCTTAAGGCAAGAGGGAATATTATGAAGACATTTAGGTTGGTACTGTCCCAAGAATCTGGCTTTGGGATACTTGGTCTCATATTTAAATCAAAAGTCAAACACAGCTTACTTTGAGCAATGCCAAGCAGTGATCAAAATAGCATCTTTAATTTACTTCTTTTGACACTACTGTTATGAGTCTTCCCTACCTCCACTGACCTTCACCAGTCACAGACTTTAAAAATCTGTTTTATGGATAACATTTTGCAGGAAACTTTTTTTTGTTGTTGTTCTGAAGTGGCTTTTTGCTTTGATACTTGCAAGTATCAGGGTTTTTGTAGAATTCCAAACCATTTTGGAACTGTGAAACCTGACATACATAACAGTACAATGTAATTGCTGTTGGACAATGCTAATGCTACATTTCAGTGCAGATTGACAATAGCTTTACTCTAGAAAGTAGTCTTTGTGGGGTTCTGAACCCCAATAACATCTGATCAATTGTTAAAACTAACTTTTAACATAGGACAGCAAATTAGCCTTCTGTTAATAAAATGAAATAAAGTTCAATGAAATGAGAAATCAGATAAATTTGATAAACGCTGTATTTTCTCAGGCCACTTTAGTTTTTACTTTTTTTGCATTTACCTGAAGCAATAAAGTCAGAAGTGTTGCCGTTATGCTAAGAACCTTATAAGAAGTCATCTCGTGGCTCCATTCGTTACTTCCCTTAGAGCTGAATTTCTTCATCTGTTGTAGGGCAGGCGCATTGAAGATTTTGAATATAAGCTCAGATGACTGAAAAGGTGTTCCATGTTCTTTTCTTTTAAGAGAACATTGAGCGCAGCTGCTCCAACTGGACATTGGCTTGAGGAATGTTAATTTTCATGCTTCAGTACAGAAATTTCAAGTTTCCGAGGTGAATTAGCTGTTAATGGATTTCTAAGAGGTACAACCAATAGTATGGGTGAAGATAGTCTGTGCTAAGACCAGAAAACATAGACAATAATCAGACAACTTATCATTATAATAAAGCCAGTGGATAATACCGTGCATTGCATGGTATTGTATTTGGCCTGCCCCATATCCTACAGATTTTAACACTATAAAGAATAATGTAGCACCTATCAACTATTTATAACGGCTTTTACTTGCTCTGTATTCTAAGTTGGAAGCTTAATATCAGATCTACAAATGCAGAGTATGTAAAAAGTGCCCTAAAGTAATGTGTTAGTCTGCTTTCACAGTCATTTCAGGGCATTGCTCTCTGGCAAAGTTCAGGTTGATTTACCTCGTAGTGGATATATAATCACGTCATTGACAAAACACTAGCAATTAAATCATTTTTTTCTTAGGTTACTGTTTTGTGACCAAGGACAAGCTAAAAGAAGTCAAAGGAAAGCACACAGTCTGCTGTTTTTCAGAACATGGCAGGGGAAATGTGTAGTTAAGTTAAATACCTAGATCTTGTGGGTTTGGAGCGGGTGGTTTTACTTTTTCTAAAAGGAATATTTGGTCAGTTATTGCCTACCTGTTTCTCTCTGATCACTATGTATCCATGGCTTTTTGGGGGATTGTATGGGAAATGCTGGGTCATGGCCTGACCCACTGATTGAGCACCTGGGGAAAGGACCCGGTCAGTCTGGGAGCACAGGTGAGGGTAATTCAGCTGTGTGAGCAGAAGGGCTGCAGCCTGGCTGCACCTCTCTTAGACCTCAGTTAAGGGCTGACTGCCAGTGGGGAAGGATCTTTCTGGAGATCCCTCCTTGGTGAAGCTTTTCCTTGTGAACCTGGAATCTTCTGATATAGGTGAGCAATCTTCTTCCATTCCTTTATAGCACCTTTCTGTTGTGCTGGTCCCTCTGTCGTCACGCCTTTGTTGTAATGTCTTTCCTATCATATTGATCTGTCCAATTGATACAGAGATAGACAATTTAGTTGTAGTTTAATGTGCATCTCTTTTTGTTCTACAGCATATTGCAAATGCTTATTTAAATGAATTTTACAATACTTGTGTGCACTTTGCCACCTTCTTGACGTGCTGGAACTTGTGTCTCTGATGCTATTTTATTAACATCTATGCTCTTACGACAGTTTTTTTTTTTTTTTTTTCATTTTTGTGGGTTTTTTCTTTAATTTCTCTGTGTTTGTCAGTCAGTGACTCCCACTAACTTTTGAACTTATCAGACTAGTTTCAACCAAATCAGTTTGAAGTCTCAGTAAACCTCAGTTCCTCCTAGATTACAGAAGGCTGGCTGGTATGCAGAAGACAGACTCAAATTAGTGCTCTTGCTTCAGGAAAGGTAGGAATAACTCAGCTTTTGCATCTGCTGAGTAGCTGGTTGGTGCCAGTTGGCGTGTGTGGCCAGCCAGCTGGGTGGCAGCAGCCTAGCTCCAAGCTGGCACAGCATACGCTGCCTCCTGGCCTGCTGTCACGACAGTGTGCAGAGTGGGAGCACTGGGAAGTGACTTCAGGCACAACGGATAGGATTGAGGATGTGAAGAGAATAGCGAGGCGCTTTGGGCTGGGTAGGCAACTGCTTTTGTTACAAGGAGTGACTGTGAGGGGCACACAATGCAAACTTGCTCTGATTGTGTGTTCATATTCTAGCTTAGCCTAATTATTGCTTTTGACTCAGCTCAACACATAATGTTGCACGTCATGCTGGCCTACTTTTAATTTCACAGCTGAACACATTTCTATTGTTCTAATCCTGCTTTTTGAGCCTTGTTTTACTCCATCTGGAGGACGTGCAAGGTGTTTGACTCTGACCTGCGGTACTAATAGTAATATCTTCAGATCACCCTTCGGGGAATATCAGTAGAACTGTATAGACCAAATATTTCCCCCTCAGGTGCTGACTATATCAGTTTTCTGTAAAACATTACCTCTGCCAGAGCGAGGACTGGTGTTCTTGAATGTGCGATATCATTCAGCAAAATGATGTGATAGGGCAGTGAACCTGGTGAGTGCATTAATAAAAACAGTTGCAGCCAAGAATGTGAGAAACGGATGAAGGTGCGATAACTAATTTTGTCAGAGGAGAAAGAGTTTAAATGACCTAGCGTTGAGTCCGATGGCTTCTTCCTGAAAGTGATTCGAGATAAAGTCCCCTCATCAGATAGATAACATGGTGGGGTTGTTTTTGCAAATCTTGCAGTTGGTTCTCAGCTTTTTAGGCGTAAGAAAAATCCAGTTTAGTTTTCACTTAGCAGAACTCTGAAGTTTCTTCCCCAGCAATTGCTGGAGAAGCAATCTTGCCATTGCTAATGTCTAATCTAAAACCATGTTTTATGGTATACAGAATCTGTGGCATATGGTAACCTAACAAAGTATTTTCTTTTAGTCTGGTGCAGATTTTTCTGAATCACAAAGTCAGGTGGTGAACTTACACTGATATCCATTTCTTCGGAGAATTTTCCAAATTGCATTTCAGCATTTTTCTTGGTCATTTGATGGCATTTTCTTGGTCATTGCTGAAGGCAATACTCCCCCTCTTTGTCAAACACAGTTTGGGAGGTTTTTGTGTTTAAAATGTAGTTTACCTTAGAATGTGGATAAGTATAACAAAGTTTGCATGCATGCTCTACCATTAGCAGCTGTAGGTTAAAATTCTAATTGAGGCATGGTAACCCTTCTTAGCTAGCCATGTGCTCATTAACTAGGGGCCATTATAAATGTGCCCTAGAGGCCTGTGCTGCAACTGCTGTGCTGCTTGGAGCACATCATCAATGTCATCAATGCAGATGCCCTTTTCAAAAGTCTGGCTGGGTTTCTGGGGAGCGTGTCCAGTGATTCTCATGGAAACCCTTTACCAAAAACTTAATCCCAGTGATGGAAAGAAAAAATTTACACTGTTTACTTCATTGAGGAGAGTACCAGAAAATACTTGTGTGCTGATATTATTTATATCATAATATAAGGTTCATTAAAATATATGGCTCTATTTATTGAATTGAACTACTATCATTTTTAAGATTTGTTCTTTGGTATTTTGAGAAATGTGGCATTTAGTGCTTGAATTTAGAAAGAAAATAAAAGAGCAAATCTTTGACAACAAGTAAGTAGATATAGTACAAGTACTGTACAAGTTTGTGCTTTTGAAGATCTGCAACAGAATGTCTTTATATATAATAATTATGTAGTTGCTGCAAGATTTATGATGTCCTTAACAATTCATGCCTTAGAGTTTGTGATTTATAAATTACATGTTGGTTTCAAAGAATACCTGTTCCACTTTATTTTTTTCTTACGACTGGTGCGTTTTTGTGATGCAATATAACATGAATACAATAGAACAGCATCCACTAAAAAGTCATTCTCACTAATAATTATTTAAAAGCAATCTTTAAAACACTGCAAATGTGTGTTGTTTTTCTTTACTTTTTTCTCAATAGTAGCAGTTCTTGACAGAGATCTCTCTGTTGGCAGTCTGAGGGCAGCTGTTTGTTTTTGTGGCTCTCATATCTTGAATTTATTCTCCTCAATTCGTCTGAATCTTGAGCATGGTGTTCTTATAAATACACAGCAAACCTAGGAATTTATAAAAGGCTTTTGTCCAAGAAGAGTTTTGAAGGCAAATGTTGTCCTGGCTTGCAAATATTCCCTGATACTTTCATTTTGGAGCTTAATGTGCTTGAAGTTGTATTTTCAGCAAGAGCAGCAGAGTTTGGGTGGTTTCTGCTCGTGTCCCAGCTGATGGCCTGTACCTTTGTCACTTGGCTGCTGGGAGGACATTATTCCCTGGCCTCAGTGGGTCACACCTTGAGTGCTGAGTAGGAGCAATATTACCTAGTCTAAAATGGGGGTTCTGAAGAGTGGAAATTCATGCTTATGAATATTTCAAGTGAGAGAGAAGTCCTCTGAAATACACTTGTATTTGTAGAAGGATACAACTGCAACAGGACTTCGGCAACACAACCTTGGAGCAAACTGCTAGTCACAGATTTTATGTGTTGGTCTTCACATGCATTGACTATGTGTTTTAAAGAGCATAGATGCCTCTTTAAGGTCACAAGGAGGAATGGACTTACCACAAAAGATGCTGCCTGCTCTGCAGTATCATACTTGTGTGCCCTGAACCTGTCATTTTGCAGAGAACATGATTTTGTTTGTGGAGAATAGAGCTGTCATGGCTCCTGGTGATGGAAGGTATTTTGTGAGAAGGATAGGGCCCAGATGCTGCATACCTTTATTATTGTATCTTTTGCCAGATTGAGCCTCTATAATTCATAACTCAGTCATATTTTTCGGGAACGTTTCCTTAGACTTTCTTCAAAAGCCTAAGTCAAGGGATTCCCAAAAAATCGCTTGATTTATGTATGTGAGCAAGTAGCTCGTAAAAGGAGTTTACTTTAAAACTTTTTTAGTAATATGCACCAGAAAACTCCCCATATTCGTTACTCAATTAATATTCTTCTGTGGCCTGTCATGTATGGATGTAAGTGGAATTCTCAATATTTTGGTGAACCTGCATGGCCAGGAGGTGACTGCTGATTACACCTTTGATTTTGTTCTATGATTCTAGTGTTTTATTGTCAGTGTACCAGCAAATACAATTCCAGTACTCAGGTTTACTTGATGCCCATCTGTAAGTGTGTTGCTTATGAAACTTTCCTTTATTTGTGGATTGAAACTGTGCTTCAAAAATACTATTTCAAAACCTTGTAACATAAAAAAAACAAATCCTAGTCCAATACTTTATCATAGTTCAAAGATTTATCTTTTAAAAAGTCAAATACTGTCCAGACTTATTTTTCAGCCCATCACTAATCTTTAGATGAGTGAAATATAGTCTTTCTAAGGCTCAGACTAGGTGACTTAATGTTCAACCACAGTTTCTTTTTGAGGTTTTCATTCCCATTGAAATGGACCTTTTAATGTCATCTTTAATTTAATCAGATAATGTCATCAAAATAACATTTACTCTATTACTGCAAATTCACTGCATTATTAGCTAGTGTAACTAGACAAAAAAGATGGTATGAACCCCCATGGAAATATATGCTTCCACTAAAAATGGATACAGTTCATAGCAGCTCAATATTTAATTTGCAGTTTCAAAGCACTCTCTATGGGAAGATTTTACGATTCTCAAATAATTTTAAAACAGGTTTTCATAGAACCTACAGCACTCGCCAACTTCCTCTGATTTGAAAAGTTATTCCTTTGCACAGTTTTAAAGTAAGCTGAAAATATTTACGGAGTTGCAAAAATAGTTCCTGAAGCCTGCCATCTTTAAATGAGAGGGATTTCTGGCTTGGATGAATATTTGTATCAAAGCATTGAAAGTCAAATCACTATATTTTTCAGAACTGGTTGTATTATAATTTGATGTCCTTTTACTTTTTGTCTTAGGACTTTACACCAAGCTTGTTGGGTTGCCACATAGCTAATGTATTTATCTTTGTCCCCTTTTGTAAGCGTTACTGACAGCATGAACTTCCATCGTTGCCATTTTCTGTCATTTTGTTCCTTCTCATCAAGATCTTAATTTTTTTTTCTGTTTAAAATAATGTGAATTACGCTCTTTAAAAATTCCATTACTGATGAAGAAATGTTTTATAGAGTATGTTTTCTGTCATTTCTCACCAGAAGTAATCTCAGATATCTCAAAGAATTCCTGAACCCACATGGGACTCTCCTGAGTTTATTGGCATTAGCAAAACCAGGGCACACAGAAGGGAACAGAAGAATCTTCATTTGCTGAGGAAAGAAGGGAAAATTGGTTTGCATTTAATAAGAACAAACTTTTAAGAAGTACGCACTCGGCCACTGGTGATGTCCCAATACTCCTCTCTATGTTACTACACGCTTATGCAATTTGTTATTCATTCCTGAAGCACTAGAAAATGTAAGATTTCAACAACAGCAAAAGTATGTTTAACTTTAAATTCCATCTGCAAGGGGGAGATTATCAAAATCTACTAAAACCACATTGTGGATTTCTATCCCATTTCTTACTATTGGAGAAATCGGAAAAAATATCCGAGCATTTGTCTTCATTAAAGCTTTGTAATATTTGATCAGTAGTTTTCCTTTATTTTCGTGTTTCTAATTGTCTCTGTAAATGCTTTGGTTTTTTTTTTCTTTTTGTTTGTTTGTTTTTAATTAATGGTTTCTTCTCTCACTTTGAAATCCCGATTACTGAAAATAAACCCACTATCTGTAGTGGTCTATAACCCCTTGGCAAAGAATTTGGGCATCTTAGGGGACTGTGGTGATTACAGTAGTTACCTCTTGATGGCTCTAGACGTGGTTTTAAGCTTTTCATAGTGAGCTGAAGGGAGGCATGGATTTCACTCTTCTTAAATGCCTCTGAAAAATGAGACGTGAGTTTGTAAAGGAAGAGTCTCTGTAATGAGAATAACCTTACTCCCTGTCATGCAAATCTAGGTATTGTCAGCTTGAGCGTTCAATAGTTTCAACTTCCTCAACCTTTGAACACAAAGTAAAGAATTCTGTAATAACAAACACAGAAAACACAACAAAGGATTTCTCAGTTCAAAACGAACACTTGGAATTACACCAGGAAACAAATTAGCAAAGTCTCTGAGGTCCGGCTACTGAGATGTATCAGAAATGCCACTTAGCAGTAACGCAACTGCCATTTCCATCTGGTTTGTTAAGATAACCTGATGTAAGGCATATTGTGGCAGCAACCCATTATTAAGGTGAGCAATAAAAAAGGCACAAAAAAATAAGTTTTTTCCCTCAAACTATTACAGTTAACGTGTGGATACTGTTTAAAAATTGTTGTATCATAAAATTGTTCAATCAGAGAACAACAGCGTACACAGACTCTGCCTCATTGCTGCTGTGGTTTGTTATCCCATAGGGAATAATGGTTATTAAACCAGAATCCTTCATGGCTGGAATTTTCTCAGGAGATTTGAGTTGGCTCTCTTCATCTTTAAGGTTATGTACCTTCAAAGTGATCTCCTTGTCCTTATCTCAACCCGTGAGCTTTCTTTTATCGTATTTTCTCCCCCTGCCCTTTTGAGGAGCAGTGAGGAGTACAGGATGGTGGAGCTGAGTTAGCCATCAGTGTGAAGCCACCACATATGAGGGTATAAAATGGAAAATACTTCTCAGGAAGTAGAACCATATAGAATCATTAAATCCTGTAACCTGTGCTGCCGAGCAGATGATGCTTTCCTGCAAAAGAAACCAAAGGTTACGTACGTACCTAATCACAGTAGCGAGCCCATATAAAATTAAGGTTAAATAACAATGGCTAATAGCAGTTTCAAGTCCCTCAGCAGTGCAAAAGCTTTTTTTTTTTTTTACATGACCACGTTCAAACCAAGTTTTTGTGAGCTTTATGCCCATTATTACTTTGCAGTATACACGAAGAAGAAACCTCAAATGCATCGTATACACAGTACATTTTGACCAAACTTCTTTAAATATACTGAGCGGTTGTTATTGCTCCTTCATAAGAATTGCCTGTAAATAATCAGAAACCCAAATAGGTACACAAGGAATTTTTATGTTTTTCACCTTTTTTTTTTTTTTTTTTAATGTTACTGTTTTACAAATGGCAATTCAATTTCCTGATTCCTCTGCGTGGTGGGGAACTTCAACCTTTTGCACTTGTGTTACCAAACCAGAAAAGCACATAAGTTCAAGTCTAGCTTCAATTTAGTCCTGTTAACATCAAGCAGCCAGCTGGATGAGTCGCGTGCCTCACGTTGTATAGGTGTTGGCTTTGTTGGCTGCAGGGCTCTGTGGCTGGACTTTCTTTACATATACTTTGTGATTAGCTTGATGGTCATGCAGTTTCTCACGAGCTTATTGATTGGTAGTTCTCTTATAAAAGAAAATAGGATTTTTTTACTAACAACATCTGAGAAAAATAGGTTTATTTTAAGTGTTTATTCAGGAACAGTTGATCAAATTTACTCAGTACCACAGAAATGCTGGAGGGTGGAAGCAGTTCTTTGTTTTGTTCCAGAGTGTAAATAAAAGAAGAAAAAAATCTCACAGCATATTTGGTATTTGGGTATTTCACCACATATATATTTGCTTTTCTGGCATATTTAGTACCTTGAAATCATATGATACAATGTATTGAAGCCCGTAATGTGTGAAACCCATACCATAACTGTTTTCATATTTTCAACTGTAATATTTTAGTTTATCAGAAAGGAAATTAGACAAAACTGGGAGCTCATAACAAGCAACACTAAGCTGTTTCTGTATTAGTACAAATACACCAGAGCATTTTTGAAGTAGTTTGTATGAAAAAGAAAAGAGAATGACAAAAAAGGAAAATAAATAAAAATCTCGAGTGTGCAGAGAGGATCCAAGCCATTTTACTGTCCTTCCTTGGGTTAAGATAAGTTGCTTCTTTATTTGACTATTATTTCTCTTTTCCAAATAAATATGAACTGCTTCTAAATTGGAGGATGATAGCAGGTGGTCTCTCAAGCAGAAATTATTTTCAAGCTGACAAGTATACTGAGCACAATATAACTACATGTATTTCAGGAAAACATCATGCACGCCTGTTTAAGGATTCATTAACATGGTATGGATTAAACCATTGAAGATGGCACAGATTGTTTCATTTTATTACATTCAATTGGATTGGATGCGTGCCATTTGCAAAGAGCAATATTACCACAAAAAAAGAAGTCTGGCACATTTGTCACACAATATTCCCCTATTGAGAATGAACTGTTTCCTAACATCAAAAGGTAAAAATCTGTTTTCCCCTCACCCTCTGCCATATTAACTGCAAGAAAATATGACTGCATATGTCTCGTTATCAAGTGTTTGAGTAGCACAGTTACTGCACCCAAAGTCGTCTTGTTAAGTCTAATAGGCAGACCTTTGTGTTCTTCATGATGCTGGGATTCAAGTTCATCAGCCTGCTGACATGCTGCTTATCCCACATCCCAGAGCTCGGACATCCCTGTCCCCTGAGCCCTGCTGGGGATGAGGGATCGGGCACGGGAGGAGCAGGCTGGCTGCATCCCCGGGAAAGGGGACACCCGGGTGAGCTGCACAGGCAGCCCCTCACCCAGATGAAGGGAAGCAGCTGCTGCTAGAGGGAAGATGGTCAGACAAAGAGTGAGATTTAAATTCATATAATGTTGCTGTTTATAACATGAATACTTTCGACATCTGTTTAAAGTCTAGTGTTCTAAATGAATGGAAGCCTTCCAAAGATGGGGCTTATAAAGCTTTATCTGTACACGAGTGCTGCAGATTGCAAGGATATGTCTTAATCATCTATAGCTTGTGTCTTGAAGTAAGTAGTAAAACTCAAAAAAATAGATACATGAGGAAATAGTGATATAAGCAACAAAAATATTAATAAAATAAGAGCTGTGTGTGTGTGTGTATACACATATATATATATATATATATATACACACACACACATGCAAAATATACATATTACATTTATACTCCTTTTCATTCCATACCCTTAAAAAGTCCTTGTAGTGTGAGGTGGGGGAGGAGAAGAGAACAAAAGCAAATTCGCTGTCATTGGCTCATATCTAAGTGTTCCATTTTAAATAAAATGGTAACAGAGTTGCAGCATAGCCTATAATGTTTTTTTTTTCCTTTTTTTTTTTTTTTTTTTTGCCACAATATCCATTTAAAATATATTTTACATCAGCTTTGGATTAATCTACATTATTTTTCGGGACCTCAGCCACACTTACTTTTGTAATTTATATTATTTGTTGCTGATTCTTGAACTAAGTAATTGACAAAAACTGCAGGTAGGACACAAAGCATTTAATTCATAGTGTACCTTCAGTGAGATGCACTGAAGAGTTAATGTATTTTATTTTACTTTTTGTGTGTGTGTGTGTGTGTGTGTGGTGGTGGTGCAGTTGGGACTCAGCTGTTGTTTCCTCTGGGATTAAACAGCTGTCAGCATTGTTAATGACATCAAATTCATGCATTAAAATTCTCTCATTCCTCTCTGTATAAAATGTGGATGTGGAAAGCGCTGCCATATCCCTCTTTGTGAAGGAATGAAAATCCAAGGAAAGATAACAGCACTTATTACAAAACCACAGACCGGAGCTTCTGTTGATGGAATCTCGTAATGAGTAATTAAGCTACTTTGCAGAAGTCAGCGCTGTCACGTTTGCAATTGGGTATTTCCATTCCCCTGTGGATACAGCTAGGAAAAGACTAGTAAGATGATAAAAAAAAAGAAAAATAGAATTATTAGGAAATATCATCTTCGTGAAGCTTGGAGGTTTCAATGCAAAAGCAGCTATGAAAAATTAGCCTACAGAAATAAGCCGTCTGGTATGAGAGGTTCCTTTAAAACATTGGTAACTCATACAATCTGATAAACAGAAAACAATGAGATTTTTGTTATCCTACGTTCTCACAAGGATGTAACAATGGCAAGTTTATTTCTGGTTTAGAGCTGTTGGCTCTTGGATTTTGTTCTGATCCTTTTGCTCCATACATGAAAGTTTTCTGCTCTGAGTGTTTGGTTCTGTAGTTCTGAAAATATTTCAGGGGCCACGCAGACTTTTGAGGGGAAATTATCATTTTAGGGGAGAAAAGGATTGATACAGATTTTTATGCTACAAAGTTCAAAACATGCTTTTAAAATGATGCATAAGTCTTATGCCCTTAAGAACTCCAATTATTAAAAGTAGTACTGAATTTTCACCAGCTTGAATGTTCCTATTCTCTTAGTTCTTTTCTATGTGTTTTTTTTATGGTTTGTTAAGCAATTAACTTGCTCTTAACTTTCCTCTTTCAAGTAGCTTTATTTTTTTAGAGGCAAAAAATTCAGCTGCAGACGTAGCTTTCTAAATGTCTTTATCCCATTTTCAAGAAGCAGTTTTTATGCAGAAATACACTAGTTTTGTAATATTCCCATACATCAGCTGTTACAGTGAAATCAAATTAAATTAAGTCCCAGTGAAGAAACCCGCCTGCTAACAAAATGAATTGATAAAGTAGTAGTTTATTGAATTCAGTAAAACATACTGGAATGTATAGCAATAAAGCAGTTAATAAAGCATGTTCCAGTCCAGGTGATGAAACAAGGGTGTTTGATGGGTCAAATATATTAACTGGGTGGTAGCTGGAGACTTTCAAACACGCTATGCCATCTTTAAAACTATTCCTTTGAAAACTCAAAGAATTTATTTTGTCAAGGCCGTGTATTTTGAAAAAACTCCATTTTATTAGCAGAGCCATAGATGGTGATGAAGACACAATTTATTTTGATTTGTTGAAACATTAACAATGTACGAAGCACCCCACTGTACTGAATAATATACGTTAGTGTTCCCAGTATTGTAAGAACAGGTTTGTTTAACATCCTGGTGTGCAGTGAGATCCCTACATGACTCCCAGTTCAGTCAACTGTCAAGTATCTTTCCCTAGTTAATTTAATCATGGTTGGCCCAGAAATGGACCACGAAGCTCTGCAGTGTAATTTATATATCCTTTTTCATCATTATTGAAAATGTGCCCTCCTGGAACTAATGCTCACTAGCTTTACAATTAACGAGCAGTAATACCTTGTAAAAATATTTTTCCATTAGCTTATATTTTCAGAAGAGGAGGAATGAAATGCATGGGAAAAATACCTCTGTGTTTACACGAGCAGTAAGCAGGCCCTGGTGATTTTGAAGTGCTCTGTGTTGAAGGAGATGAAGGCTTGTGCCAGTAGCTGCAGTTCTACTTGGTCTTCTACGTAATTATCATACTTGAAAACGAAGGGCTTGGAGGGACACTCTGGTAGTGGTGTCAGAAGGAAGCACTATTTTCCTGGAAGTACACAGCTGATCCTCCCATGTGCTCGGGCTGCTGTCACTCCAGATGTTACACAATGTCATCTTTTTAATATCTTGGGTATGTAAAGACTAGAAAGTCCAGGGGCTGATAGGGTATGGTGGGAAAATTTAATGGTAACATCTACAACCAAGAATCTATAAGTGATTGTAACCCAGGGAGTGAAGAAGAGGTTGTTTCCTTTCTCCATCATAACTGGAGGTGTTCTCTGTCCACATTTTACAACCTCTGAAAATTGTCAAATACAAAAGGTGGCAGCATGGGGAGATTGGGTGGTGGTGTGAACACCCTGCATGGTGCAGGAACACAAGGCCATGCTGGCCAGTGCAAGTAAGGTTACAGATGCTCTTTGGCATTCAATTCACCCATTTCAGGCTGTAATGAGAAGTTTTTGTAAGCCAGCATCCTTCCTTCAGCGGTTTAAGTGTTAAAGCCTTCTCAGGTTAATCACTTACTGAAATAGTTTTGAATCATAATTTGGAAAAAAACAAGAACTTTTCTTTTTAGTCTTTAGGAGGGAAAAAGGAAAAGCAAGTCATGATTATCTATATTGAAATTCATGTCTAACTTTAGGAAATTTTGAGTAGCTGTTTGTTTTGACAATAGAAAGACCAAGAGTCCATTCTTCTGAGTACAGCACTAGTTTTACCTGTGGTCTGCGTGGTGTACAAATGATGATACCATCTCAGTCTTGTTAAAGTTGTTGACTTGGAGCCACAGAGGAGCAAAATGAGTAATTTGAGGTTGTGTTTTCAGTGTCAGGTGTAGGGAAACCAATTCCAAATGCTTTCACATCAAGTCATTAAGCCTACATACAAAACCAGTCTCTAAAAATGACACTTTTATCAGGCAAGCCCTATCAATTAGAGCAATACATCCAGGAAAAATACTCACAACTAGCTGAGTAATTGTCAATTATTTTTCCTCATACTTAGCCAGAACGTTCTTATGCGTAGGAGTACACCTCACTCAAGTATATGTATCTCTTCTTGGTGAATGGTATAGTAGTTGCAAACCTTTCATTATCTCAAAGACTTGTATTACTCTGAAAGATGTATATTTAAAAAGATGCTGGCAGTAACTGCCTCTGACAACCAGCCCTGTTTGAAATAGACTCCCTCTGTGGCACTGTGTAGGGAAGGCTCTGTACATTGATCTATGGATTTTTCATTTGCTTTCAAATAGTCCTACTTGTGTGTCTGCAAAGAGCGAATAAGCAAAGTTTGAATCAGTTTGACTTTGGAAGCATGATTCTGAGCAATTACCTTGGGAAAATACACCTCCTTTCGACTAAATAGATCTGTCAGAAAGAGCCAGAGTACAGCATGCTGCTGCTGAAATACACGTGTGCACTGGTAAACCGGGCCCAGCCAATTAAACATCAAAATGTTGGCTGCATTTAGTTCACAGAGAGACTTATGTAAGTTCATTTTCATAGTGTGCGCACGTGAATGTGTCTCTAGACTTTAACTGACAGATTCCCACAGTGAATAGACTGGGGAGTTATCAATTATATGGTTAGCTGTGCACTGCAATTGTACGCTCTGCGGCTTTCTGACAGAAGCAGGCAGAAAGCGATAGAAGTGGAATAATTGTGGTTCAGCAAGACTGTTAATGCTTCAGACTAGGAACCTAAAATCATCATGAAAAGATGGAGAAAATGGTCATTTTAAGCCCAGCCACTGCAATTTTGTTTGATAAGAGTACGTGAAATGATAACGACTAAGTTTTACCCCCAAGTAGGAACTGCGGTATGTTGAGATAGGGTATTTGGGGTTCATTGGAATCGTTCACCTCTAGAAGCACTGAATAACTTCTCTCTAATTACTTGAAACTACTTTGAGGCCCAATATATACAAATCCATGTGATTTGTTAGAAAATAGCTGTAGTGTCTGCTTTTAAAATCATGTGTGTACTCCAAGCACAGCCTTGAGCTGTTATGAGCAAGTCTGAGTGACTTTTATTGCTCCTGTTTTCTACCCTTCTGTACGTCAACTTGGCAGAACGTTTATGTTCATTAAACGATTGCCATTTCAACAGCAACGTGTAATGTACTGCTGCTTCCCAGCCATCACTGATGTGTTACTTTGCTCCTGACAAGGAACCCCCTGCCTGGTCTTGTCGGAATGACCATCAGTGCCATTATACTTGTTAAGCAAACTAGACAAGAACCTAAAGGACTTATTTCTGATGGATGGTTTGTGTACCTCACATGCAATCTTTCCTCCCACTGTGGATGGCTCCTAAAATTCAGGAAAAATAAATAAGCAATCAAAATATATAGCAGATTGCAGCTACCTAAAAGTGTGATACTGCAGTTTAGAATGCTCTTGTGTAGTGCCCTGCCTTCAGCTGGTTGGATTCCCCCAAAAAGCTGGCTTTCATGCCCCTGTTAATGCAATCTGGCATTGTCGATGCATGTATATGGATTCATTTCAGTTTTCAGATTTTTTTCCTTTTTTTTTTTTTCCTTTTTTTTTTTTTTTTTTTTGTTCTCAAGCTTAAAAGCGTGGCAAAGCGGCTTCTGAGATTTCCAGGAATACTACTGTACTTGTTTTCTAGAGTGCTGGATGCCATGTGGGTGTAGGCAGTAAGCAGAAGATGACTTCAGGCAGTCCTTAACAACAGACTTAGTAAAATATGGTTGTGTTATTGGGTAACCATAAGTTTCATACTGCAACAGGAAGCAATTTCGATTACGTATAAAATTAATACTTCAAACTGAAATGAGATACCAATATATTTCTGCTAAAAAATTGTGGTGAATGGACTCTCGTCTTTAAGGGCTTGAATCATTCACTGGTATTTTGTCCTATTTGAGATTTAAAACCCTGAAGGCTCTTGACTTGAAGATGTGTGAAGAATACACTAAAGATCTGCTTTCTTGTTATTCTTATTAAGAACTTCAAAATTCTTGGGAGCCTTGTAGAATATTTGGCTATTGGATTTAAGTCTGATCCTAAATTGTCCCTAACCTCCTTATGCATCTAGACAACAATTATTCTACCATTTTCTAATTCAAAGAAGTACAGCAGTGTTTCATTTTTTTTCATAGAATCATAAAATGGTTTGGGTTGGAAGGGACCTTTAAGATCAGCTAATTCCAACCCCCTGCTATAGGCAGAGACACCGCCCTCTTGATCAGATTGCTCACATCCAGCCTGGCCTTGAATGCTTCCATGAAGGGGGCATTCACAGCCTCTCTGGACAACCTGTTCCAGTTGCTCACCGTCCTCACGGTGAAGAATTTCTTCCTGATATCTAGTCTAAATCTACCTTCTTTCAGTTTCAAACCATTTCACCTTGTTCTGTCTCTAGTCTATTTCAACAACATAATATCGTACTCTCCTTGGAATAATTATGACTTGTGCAAAATGCTAAAAGGAGTATTTTGTGATATAATAGTGATATATGAAAAAATTCATATGAGCCAGGACTTAGCATACAAATTTCTAAGTGTTGGGATCTCATAATTTGGCTCTGCCAGCAAGTTAGAGGTGGACTAGAGGCAAGTGCAGTTGTCAAGGTTTAGGATCTGTGCTTTTAGTTCTCTTGTTCCAAGGTGCTCTTCTCTGTCAATTATATATTTAGATTGTTTTTTTTTTTGGCACTTTTGAACATATTGTTAGATATTTGGCTGCTAGCCTTTTCTGGATGTTTTTGGTTGGTCCCCCCATCCCACTGCTGATGGATGTTACAGAAGTGCACCAATGTCATTGCTCCAGGCTGTCAGTACACAAAGGAAAGGCTGGGGGTAAGGTGCTCAGGTTGCAGGGCGACCCAAAAACCATCTCTGTGCTCCCTTCTGAGGAAAACAAAGCTCAGTTTTATAATTATAGTAGCTGGAATATTAATGGACGCTCTTGTTGTTTCTCAAATTAAAGATGGTTTCATTGAGAGAGGATCTTTGTCCTTCACCATCATGTGTGCACTTAGGATCCTCTATTCTATTGGGGATCTTACAGCTTCTATAATCTCCAACTCACAGCTGATAGTGACAGCGGGGGAGGAGGGGGAATAAGCCATCCACCTGGAGACCCACAAACATTAAGGCTGGATTTGCTGTAAGAGGCAACGTGCCTTTAAATGCTAATTTATGGAAGTCCTTTCCTTTCAGCAGGAGACACATCTCCCATTGCTGCCCAATGAGCAGCTCGTGCACTCCCCATTTGCTCTTGGACCTCAGGATTTTTCTCTCCTCCCCCCGCTTCCTAATTTTTTAATATAAATGCACGTTTTCTCCTCCTTTTGGGGTAGAAATGTAACTTTTGTAGGAGAGCAGCATGTGTTCAAATGACACATTTCCCAGGCATTACATTTGATAATTTCACAGAGATACCGGAGTTACCTCGTAGCAATGAGTTAATGCGACAAAAGGAAATCAGTTTGTTTGCAGTAAGCAGAGGATAACGGTGCCTAAACTTTACTATTGGAGAGGGGGGAGGCGAGCAGGAGGCACCGAAAATTGCTTTTTATAATTAAAAAGGGAATCTCAGATGTTTTATATCTTGAATATTTACAATAAAACCTTCAAGTGCTTGTCAAGAGGGTAATGTGTCATTAGCAGGAGCCTTTGCCTCTCTTCTCCTCTCGGACATGACAGTGCAGCGGGATAAGAGAAGAGTAATTATAGTTCAGCAGGGCTGCCAGGTGTGATAAATGAGTAATCAGCACGCAGGAGCCCCGGCCCTCAAAGGAGGACTATTACAGCCTTATCAGCTGCGGGCCTGGTGCGCATGGCTTCGCGCTGAGCCCGAGCCAGGGCTCGGTGTGCTGGATGCGGCCGCCCGCCTGCAGAGCTCCGCAGCCCCGCTGTCACCGTGCTGTCACCCGCTGCTTTGTGCCGCTGCCATGACAGGGGATGGGAGGGGGGAAGAGGAGGGAAAGCAGAAAGTGGGACTCTTTACATTGCCAGTATTCGCATAAAACTCTTCCCCGCTCTTCAGGTGAGAAGGTGCATCCCTGCCTTTACGGCTTCTCACGGCAAGGTGTGCAAAAAGCAAGCTGTCTGCGCATTATTTAATTCCTCTTCCTGCTGCTTTGACCTTTGTACGTGTCTGTGTTTGTGCAGGCAACACCTCTATTCCAGCTTGGCTGCGCCAGGGCAGGGCTTTCTCTCCCAAACAAACTTGATAGCAATCAGCTTCCCGGCGGAGCTGAGCTCTCATTAATGTTGGATCGCAGCGTGGAGCTGCAGCCCCATCCTCCTCCCCGTGCTGGTTCTGCTGCCGTGCTTCAGCCGCGTTACTGCGGGAGCAGCCGCGTATCGGAGCGGGGAACCATCTGATTAAAATTAGTCCAAACCCAATGCAACCAATCAGCGCAATGCCCATCCTCTACTTGTCTATTTCCCTTCAAGTTCAGTGCTACTCGTGGCAGGAAAAATTTAAAATAATTCGTAAAATAATTCTTGTGAAAAAGAGAGCGCCTGTAATAAATTGTTATCAAGAAAAAAGGACATAACGTGCCTCGGAAAAACCGGAGGGCCAACACTTGTGATGCAAGGTTATTTTTACAATACTTGCATTTTTATCGGTTGATGTATTTTAACTGGAGCCCTGACAATAGTCACAAAAAAAATTATTGCTCTGGCATGGAGCTACTTATCTGACAAATGCAATGCGAATGGTCTTGTTCTTATCAATGAGATCAGATTTCAAAAAAAAAAATGAATACAAGGAACGAGGCGTTGCTTTGTGAACAGATAACCTTGCAGGCATGAACTCGCAAACCTGAATAAAAGGATGTCTCTATGAAATAATCTGTGCATAAGTGCAATCAGGTCAGACTGTAATAGACAGCGGGGGGTGGAATCAAAAGGGGGAAAAACTCATTTCATCACAGTTAATGGCAAGGAAAAGAAGGCAAGGAAGGACTTTGGAGCGGAGCTATTGCGACAAAGACCAGGGCTTCGGCGTGTCATGCACCATTTGCTGTTGCACTAGCGCTCTTTTCAAGAGCTGTGAAGCCATTATTGTAATGTGAAAAAAGTAGAAAGAAATACTCCCTCCTGGTCACTGGAAGGGCAAATCAGGTGCAGGCTTTTTTTTATTATTTTTTTTTATTTTTTCCTTTCTCCACTATTTGTGCAGGGAGGTTTCTAGATTCCCCCTGGTAAAACTCCACTGGGATGCAGGAAAGATCACAGTGCCCTTATAAACAACACTTCTTGGCACTGTTTACCTTCTTTTGTGACTTTGCCTCCTGAGAAGGAGGATAGGAGTATCAGAGGTCCAACTGCAACTAACATTTACCCTGCTTTTGTCTTTCAAGAGGCAGAACTTCTTTAGAAACCTTTAGAATATTCATTCTCAAGCAAAAGTTTTTACAACGTGTTTCAGTGGTTTGGGTTTTGAATTAAAAAAAAAAAAAAAGAGCTCAGTACATTCCTGTATGGTAAAGTTATCTAGTGGTGATAATAAATCCAATAGTCTGTGGATTTTGTGTGTGTTATTAAAAAGGAGAAGAGAAAGAATCCTTTGTTCGTTGGCATAATACAATCCTGTCTCTGAACAGTTCTAATTTGCAAACCAAGTACTTTGTAAATTGTGGAAACCTGGTTATAACTTGGAGGCTGAATAAAATGGGTCATCTCAGAGCTGAAAGATAAATATAGATGTAAAATAGAGCCACAAATGTCTTTTAAGCAGAAAATAAATAAATAATAGATTTGAGAGCTGGCTCATTCCTGTATAGTTTATGGGTAAAGCAAGATTACACATACAGCCCTGCAGCCGATTCCCAGGACTGCTAAAGTGTGAAGAACAGGAGTGACATTCTAGTCTTCAATAAATCACTATAAAAATGTTTATGAACCCTGCAATTTACTGTCTTTTAAATGCAAATTGAAAGGGGCATCGTTGCAAATGTAAAGAAGACCTGCAGTGGCCTGAAGGAATTATAAAATGTTGCAAAAGGCTTCTGAAATTGTGTGATCTTAAATGGTTCTATTTTAAAAACTGATTTCCCATTTATACTTCTGTGACAGCTTTGTTAATTTATTAAAGGGATCTCTCTGAACTGCAGGAAGGTGTTTATGAGCACTATGCTTCACAGGAGCTATTCACAGAGGCTTTCAAGGAGTTGCAGTTTGATTTGGCAGGCACTGAACTCTGCTGTTCACGTACAAATAGAGTGGAAGGCCACGGGGGTTCAAAACTGCATAAAGCAGTGATTGCATCTGATAAATGATAAAGTATTGGAAAATATTGGTAAAGTAGCAATGATTTCCTGACTTTTCCCAGCTCCTCAAAGTGGTCATCTGCTGTGAAATTCCTAAATATCATAAATGAGTGTGGTCCTTTGCTCGAGGACATTTCAGTGTCTTCCAGCCCAGAGTTAGTGAAGCCCAGGCTAACTGCAGACCGAGTCCTTTGTTCAAGCTCTAGCCATGCTTTTTCAGTTGAAATGAACTAATTTCCTCTTATACATTTACCATTTCAACCAGAAAATATTCCTCGTGGTAGAAACAGGAGCATTAATTGCATTGGAAGAGTTTTCATTAATTGGATGAGTTTGGGGTCTTTTTTAGTTTTGTTGATTGGTAATTTTTTATTTATTTATTTAAGTTAAAAGCTGCAATTTTCTGCATTCAGGAAATGCAATTACCACCAAATCTAACTTTTTGTAGTGCACTTAGAGCGTGCGCATGGAGACAGTGTGGGATATGAATGTATCCAATTGGACCCCTATAATTGTTTGCCTTGCTTACAATCCCCCACAGTATATTTAATTATGTCAGGTTAATCTAATGACATAAATAAGCATGAAAGGCTCACACGGTATTCACGCTGTTCATGAGGAGGCATAACCTGTATGGATGATGTGCCAGTAATAGTCTTCCCAATTTCTACATCTTTGTGCTCCTTAAGGAAAAAGTATAGCTGCCTGATCTCTGTCGTCTCTTGAGTTAAATGTGTTCCTTTGGCCCTGACTGATCCTTCAGCTGTTGGAGGAGGATGGAGAATCATAGAATTGTTAAAGTTGGAAGAGACCACTAAGATCACCAAGTCAGCTTGTCCCCACCATGCCCTCTATGTCCCTCAGTGCCACATCTCCACGGTTCTCTACCACCTCCCTGGGCAGCCTGTGCCACTGCATTGCCCCTCTTTCAGAGAGGAAATTTTTCCAAATCTCCAACCTGAACATGTTATGAGACTCCATGTCAGTGGAACATCTGCTTGCCCCGCCTGGGCAGCTTCCCAGCGTACAGCAGTACGCTGTACTTTGGAGCCCAGACTGTACATTTGGAGCATGTGGGCATTTGCGTGGTAAATGTCACTTGGCTCCATCACACTGAAGACTTTCTAACCTGTAAATAGAGCAGTCATGGTTTACAACTCAATAGCATCCTGAATGTATTACTGCTGATCTTGTTGTCATGCAAAACTGCTGAAGCACTGTACCTCTACCAGCAGCCGTGTGTCTGCACGGATATTTTTTCAGTAACTGAGTTTAATGTGTAGGTATCATTGCCTGACAGGATTAAAAATGTTGTAATCCAGTGTTTTCAGAAAGAAACTCCCTGTGAGTGCTCACTGAGCCTGCTGTTCAGACCTGCTTGTGCCACATACTGACAGCCATCCTCAACTTGAATTGGTGTGATTTGAAATCTGCCCCTCCCTGTCACTGTCATCACAGTATGTCTTTGTACGCAGTAAGTTAAGGGGACAGAGCTGTGACTGTTCAAAACGTGATGGTAGACTGTGTTTCAATACCTGAGTTTTGGAAAGGGCAGGGAGGTGTTCTCTGTAATGTTCCACGCTCACTTTGACAATATCGACTCGTTTAGAGCAGGCTTTGGCAGAGCTGAGCTTGTCCCCAGGAAAATGGCTTATCTCTCCATCTTTGCATTGCTAATATACCCATTATCAGTGCCATCTCAGCAACAAATGTAGACACTTAGGAACTGCACTACGTATCCATAATCTCACAAGCTTGAAACTTATGCAAAGCCCTCAGAAATCATATCTATGCTCCTTCAACACCAGGAAGGATCAAAGACTCACCTCTGCACAAAGAATCCGAGTAGCACTGGATCAAATGGCTTGTCACTGTCTGTACAAGGCAGGCACAATGGTGACTCAAATGGTGATGGGTTCGTTAGCTCGTGAGCATTAACACAGAGCTGTTACATTCCCTTTCTAGCGTAAGACCTTATTTCTGTATTTGAAGTTAAAGCGTTCGTTAGTGAAGAGGGAGGAATACACATCTGTTTTGTGGTTACTGATGGCAAAGGTAGCTGGCACGTTTGCTGTGCCATGGTTAGACCTGACAAATTGAGCTGCAGCATGGGTGTCTAGGCACACTTCTGCACAGCGGGGACATCAGATTCCTTCAGGTTGCTAGCATGCATAGAGCAGGGCAGAAAACTGCAGTTTTAGTTCCTTGGTTAAAATTAAACAGCTGGATAAAGTGTCTCAGTTGGAAAGTGCAGAAAATGGCCTTTTTTTTTTTTTTTTTTTTTTTTCAACTGAGGTGGAAAATGCTTCCTTTGTTAGTCTATCCTGAAAACGTACTTGATGGTATGAATCTGATCTATCTGCGTAACGTGGTTTGTTTAAACATATAAATCCAGTTTCAATAATACTCTGTGTGCTTGTGGGTAGAGAGGATCTGAGAAGCTACGTCTGGCCCAGCTAGTGAGAGGAGATACTTCAACTGCTTGCACCGATTGCTTACATCCCATAAGTAAGCCTGGCTCCTGGCTGAGCACTGGCAATGAGCAAGGAGGCTGGAGATCTGAAAACAAGAATCATGCCCAAAAACGAACAGAAGGAAGATTCAGAGCACAGCCTGTCCTGTTTCCTCTCACTCCTCTCTAAGATGAGCAAAGGTTGCTAAAACAACACTGATAATGAGGTTTGACCCTCCCATTACCCTCGACCTCAGCCTACAAACCATCTATATTGAAAATCCTTGGACTCCACCCAAAGGGTTTGAACTTGGGAACTGTTAACCTTCCAAATACGATGTGCTTTCTGGCATGACTTGTTTCCTAGCCCTTATAATACTTTAATCTTTCAGCGTGCCACAGCATTTGACCCAAATACAGAGGCCTGCCAGCACCAAGCCATCGTCCCTTCCTCTTGGATTTCTGTTCCTCTCCCTCTCCTGACCATGAAGTGATCCCTGGCACAATTATAAACAGGCTCTGCTTTGTAAAGAATGAGCAGTACGTACATGAAATAAAAGAACTATAAAAGGGAAGAGCAGCTTGGGGTAGCTGAGAGCATTTAGGAGACTCTAAGTATCATCATCAGTATACAACTGGATGGAAAATCCAGAATGCAGTCTTCAACTCAGTTGTTGTTTCAGAAATATAGCTTCTGTTCTGGTGTTCCTGCCAGGATAACATATTTACTCTCTTCAGCATCCCCAGGTTTTGGGACTCTGTGTTCAAATTCTGTCCAAAATGGTCTTTGCCTTTTAAGGTACTCCGGCTCATTTCTGCATGTGTAGGTTGAAACCGTGCTTCTGTTTGCTGTCTGCGGACATTTATGAGTTCCTGGCATTTGTCATAAGTAGAGGGCTTTGCCCCTCTGTCCTTGGGCAAGAATTTCCCTTCTGCTATAAATTTGCAGAATACTATGCGTCGTTTCCATCCTGGCTGCCACCCTATACCTCATAAGTGATTGTACTCCAGTGGGGAAGTGATTTGTATGTATATTTTTATAAAACACTTTGGGGTCCTTGGGGAAGAAAGTTGTTATATAAATGTATTTCCCAGGGGAAAGTAGTGGAAATCTCATTACTTGGAACATACAGCATATTTAAAAGTAGGTTTGACAAAACACTAGGAAATAAAGGAAACAATTCTGAACTGGCATTGGGATGGGCTAAATGATCTAGCAGATCTTTTCCATCCCTGAAGTTTGTCTCATGATTTTATTTAGTGCATTGGAAAAAGGGAATGAGGAATGCTAAAACCATGCACATATAAAATATCCTTCAGCAACACTGTGGCTTATTTTAATATAACCTTTAGCAAAACACTGTGGTTTGCTTACTTGCTGATTTATTTTAGGTAGTTCAAAATATTTCTATTAGTGATCTCTTTGAATTACTTGAGGTAGTGCAGTGGATTTGTATCAAAACACAGCATGTAACTTGAGTGTACTCTCTGAAGCCAGTGCTCTGTGCCAAGCAAAATTTGTATGTGTAGCTTCTGTTTTAAGCAATTATATGGTGTGTAATACACAGTAGAGAAATTAAGTAGAAGTACATTTTGCCCTAAGGGATTACTGTAGCTGTTGGATTTATTTTAAACAAGTTTTGCCCCTCATACGGTAAGGTTCCTGTAATAAATCACCTATATAATAATCTACAGTATATTAGCCTAAAAAAGAGTAAATAAATAAAAAAGAAGAAGAAATGTCAACTGAAAAATGAATAGTAAAAGTAAAGGTATGCTATAGCAAGGAATCGTGTTTATGTCTTTGGAGGAAAGCAGATAAATAGTCGCTGAGATGTCTAACAAATCGAAACCGTTCTATAGCCAGACTCAATAACATCACTGCAGTAAACTAGTTATGTAATAAACTGCATGGATGTCACTGGAGTGTAACCAAAACCATCCATCTGAACTGTTTCTCAGCTTTCTTAAATTAATGGTGATCTTTTCTGTGAAGGAAAAAAATCATGAAAATACATCAAGAACATCCATGCAGAGATGTTATGAAATAAAACTGGTGTGGTTGTTAAAGTTGAGCCATTTTTAAGCTTGGAGAAAGAACTGTCTTCTGGAACTTCAGCTTTTAGAAGTTAGTTATCAGTCTTCTGCCAAGTTATTTTAGCTCCTGTTTACTAGAGAAATAAGAAGTGTGCGATGAATAAGAGTCTTACCTACCTGCCATATAAATTGGCCAAATGGTTTTCAAGACCATTTATTTTTAGGAAGTCTTGTTTTTACTGCTCGAGCGTATAGTTTTGTATTCTTTCAGATGATATAGTAAAATGACAGCTACAGCCAATCAAGCTGCATCACTGTGCAATATGTCAGCTCCTTTCACCAGACCTGATTTGCAGAATAACCTTTTCCCTCAGACATTTGTTCTCCTTTGATTCCAGCAATGAGACTGAGAGGAATTTCATTCAAAACAGTTGTGACTTCCAGCTTTGTGAAGCCATACAAGAAAAAAAAGGAGTGAAAAATCTTGGAAACAATTACATCGATATGCAGATTTCAATTTTGATTTGCAGACTCTTTGAAGAATCACTACAGAGTGTGGCAATGTCAGTGGTGCCCTTTGTACTTCAAATAATTTGCAACTTATTCACGAACTTCCACTTTTTCTGTTCTGTATTGTATTTCAGCCTGTACCCAGTATGCAGAGCAGCAGTATAACAAGGAACATCTTACAGGCTTGATAACAGATAGATTCTTCCTTGCTCCTCTGGCCTGCTGGACATTTATTTATCATGTGAAATCTAGAAAGTCTCATAGCTCCCTCTTTTATTCTTGTTTCCTGGCTCTGTAGAAAATGCCCACTTTTAATATTTGTTACTATTTGCCCACAAGCATTCACAAAACTCTTTCTAATCTGTACCAGCAAAGTCTTTCTTACACATGACCAGCTGCCTGGTTATTACAGTTTTTGTAAGGCTTGGTGCTTTCCATAAGAAATAAAAATTGGAATATAAGGTGGGATTAGCCTTAAAATTATAGTCTGTGATGTGCTAGTGCTCACTGAGCACATGGGAGTTCTGTACTTTTCATAACTATCTGTTTTCCTGTTAGGAGTTCCTCTACACCACATCCTGCTCCTTTCATACTCTTTCTTTCATTCAGCTTTTTAGCACTGAAAAGAGATTGCAGTATAAAAAAGATAAAAGTGATCTCCTCAGATCTCAGTCTTTCAATAGATTTGGGAGGTCCTCCTCAATGGGACTCTTTAGGGATATGTTTCTTTGTCAGAGCTTATTGCATTTAGGTCTTCCACTGAGCTGAGATCTGCTTTTTAGCATTTTTTGTGGTGTAAATGTAGACAAAGATTTCTCACTTCTTTACAAATCTGTGGTCACTCCAATTACTACTTTTAGCATTTTAGAGAACTGCCAGTGGTAAGTTATATAATTTCAATTGTTTCCATTCTATCTCTGTTTCTGTTTGAGTCTTTCTTTGTTCCTAATGAACGCTTTGGTTGTGGTCATTATTTCCCTTAGCCACTTCATTTTCTGCCATGCTCTTGGCTGACAAAATCGTACTTATACTGCAATATAGAAGTAACACTTGACAGCAAGTACAGAAGAAGCTTTGATGTAGAGCTCAAAGATTTTTAAGCTCTTCTTTGGTAACTAGATAGATTTGCAGTCCACTATTGCATTCATTGTTGATAAAACACTTGCATCATTTGGAATTAAATATCTTATGTATTATGCAAGTTTTTTTGTGTGTAAAACTGTACTAATTCCTTTAGAATTTCATCTTTCTGCTTTGCAGTGCTTGTGAAGTATAGTGTATTTGATATCACCTGCTCCTGATTTTGTTCAGTTACAGAGGGCTGTGGAATCATATCTTAGACACACACTGTCTCTTTCTAAAGGTGTTTTTCAAAGATGGTAAAAATTTAAACAAAAAATATGGAACTCCAGAGGCAGTCAGGCTTTTTTCTTCATTAATGCACCATCTTGTGCTGGGTTTTTTATGTGTGTGGTTTTTTGTTTTTTGTTTGTTTGTTTTCTGATCTATACCTCTGCTTTGCTTTTTTACACTAAACTCATTCTTCGGTGTCTCTCTATCCTGAGTCTTGCTGCACAGCAGGCCAAGTAGAGTGTTTCCTCACCCCCATTTAATATTTACTCATGTATTGAATGCGCAATGTGAAGACCAATCTCAGATTTAAAAAACAAAACAACAACAAAAAAACCACTCACATAAAAACTGTCACACCCATGCAATAAGACAATGATAAGGAAAACCAAAACTTGAGAATGTCCTTGCAGATTTGAATGCTGAATGGTGACCATGCATGCAAACCACACCGCTGCAACTGGATCACATGCCCCAGACCAGCCATCCATGGCACTCGTATTTAATAAGGAAAGAGTGATTGTCCCACTAAACTCAATGCAGGTGTTAAATGAATGTCTCCATCCCTCACACCTACTGCCTTTATCATGGCTGTTTCACTTCAATTAACTTTGCTTCTAAAGCTTAAATTAGAAGGTTCTTCTTGAAGTATTAGAGGCTATTATACTGTTAAATACCTCGCAGAAAACACTGTCTCTCTCTTTTAAAATGATTTTACCTGCTTTAAGTAGGCATAGAATAAAATAATCCCTTAAGGAAAGACACACCTGAAAGTTTTACTCAGCAAAGCCTTTGTTGGTGTTATTTCTTTAGTTTGATAATTAATACTTAAGAGCTCTTAAACCTCTAGGGAAGTCTGTAGTCCCTCGAAATTGCCTTGTTTTGTACAACCTGTCTTTATTCACTGTCAATGAAATTAGGGGTTTTACAAGGCCTGAGCATCACAGGTCCCACTGTTCCTCCCAAATCAGCAGTGGTGTTGGTGCATAGAATGTGTGCACACTGTCATATGTGTCACATTTATACTAGAGCTTTTTTGTCTGAAGTGCCACCAGAACCAGTTTTGGAAGGAATTCCCATTTCCAGACCTTCCAGTTCTTATCTTGCTCACGCGTTGTGGAAAACAAAACACAAATCCTCCTAATGCTAACAAAAGTTCACAATCCCCACAACTAAGGGGAAGCGCTATGAGTGACGGTATTCCTATTTTAACTGTGAAAGTCCTCTTCTAACAGCCAGCCTGGTCCAGCTTATGGCTGCTGTGTAATGAGCTGTATCACCAAACAGGCAACAAAACAACTATAGGTCCTACTTTGTATGATTCAGAGAGTAGATGTGGGATGTCATTGCCTTCCCCACTGAAGCTGTTTCTGTTTCCTTTCCCTACTTGCTCTCTGTTCTGTAAAATGCAGTCCCATGTGAGAAATTCAAATCTTCTGTGAACGTGGCAAGGACATTATGGAAACCAGGCAGCATATTTGCATATTTTCATAACCATAAACATGTTGGATTTTTTTTCCATTTGTGCTGTGATGTTCTCCATTCATATTCTAAGTGGCAAAAGCTTTTAGCTGTGATTGGGCCTGGTCCTCAGTGGCCGAGATTCTACTGCATCACGTGGCATTTATTAATCTAAAAAAGTTGTCTTTCAAAACATATGGGAGTTATGCGGAGCAAAGCAATTGCAAGTTCATTTGTTATTTCAACAGGCTCATTCCTGATGATTTCAGTTGTATAATAGATGTGGAACTGTTTGCAGGTTGTTTGTAGTCATATATTTTTCATTTGATTGCTTGGGTTAAAGAAACGAAAGACTGAAACGTATCATCCCCTCAGAGGAATGGATGATGTTACACAACCAGTAGGGCTTTTTTCTCCTCCTCTTGTTCTTTTGTCAGGCAGCACGCAATATGCTTTTCAGGCAGTAATTTAGAGGCTGTCAGTTCTGCAGTGGTCGCTGGGGTTGGAGCCATCATCTGACTCGCTGCTTATAGTGTTTGGGGTTCTTGGCTGGCAAAGGTGTAGGTCTGTCTCTGGAAAAGCATTTACAGGGTTAGTGAATCACTGGGCTATGTCAAGTACGAAAGATTTTCAGCAGCTTGCTCAGTAATCCTTTACTCACAATTGCCCTGAGATGGCCTGTTATGTTAGTTACTCCTACAATGGATTTATGAAGTATTGTTAGTACACAAGAAGATATTTATTCTACAACAGTTCAATATAACGCATTTCTCCAAAGCATATTCTCTGTTACATCAGTGCTCCCTAAGGAGAGAAGATATATCACATATTTGCTGCTCGTCATTTTTAGTTTTATCTCATAGTTTTAGTATATATGTTCTCTCTCCAACCTTTTCCGTGTAGAATAGTGTGTGCAATTTTGTAAGCTGAGGACAAAGCTGTGGTTATTATAGGTTGCTTTTCTACATACGACAAAATGCTTCTACCTGACGAGCTCCTCTTCCTACTTAGCAGTGTCTTGAGGGAATGACCTTCATGTGATGATGTTGCTGGTGAAGATCTGGCTGTTGCACGGTGCCAAATCTGTATTTACATGTCAATTTTATCTAGATGACAAAAAAGGAACTGTACAAAGATATGCTGCCTTAAAATCCTTTTTTCCTTGCTGCCATTAACTTTAATTTAAGATAATGCAGGTCAATATGATGGATTGAGTGGCTTATTAATTATATTTTAATGCACCAGGAGAGAACTCAGGAGGTCAAGCTTATTAAGGGTGGAAAGAATGAGAGAAACTGAACCAGACCAGTTCTGAGATAGGAGCTGCATGGATTTTATATTGGTAGAAAGCATGTGCATGGAGAGATGAAAAGTTCCTTCATCTGGCACCAGAGCTGGTGGGAATGTTTGGGCAGAACAAGGGAGGAGGATGGGCTGCAGGCACCAGCACATCCACAGCCCATGAGCCTGTGTGCATTAGGGACAGTGATGCTTGCTGCTCTTGGCTAATAACTGGAGAATAACCATCCGCTGGTCTGTGGATTGAACTGGAAGTGTACATTTTTTTTCTCTGAAGAAATTCTTGTTAGCTGGATTTTGTGTGGGAGGGACATAATCCATCAACCCTTCTGTAAATCTGGTCTGGATTATTTCTTTCTTGAGCGTGTCTCTCAGGAAAATAAGAATGTGATAAAGTGGTAAATGAACAGATTATAGCCTTAATTGTAATTCTGAATGGCAATAGAATTCCTATAATTGGAAAGGTGGTTGGATTGCTGATAAATATTTTGAGTTTGAGAGTTTTCTGTACACAGGAGAGCGCTACCTGTGTCCATCTTCTCTGCCATAGTTTGCTATAGGCATTTCATGCTGAGCTGACGATTCAGTGGCTTTTGTCAGAAATAGCCAGTCAAAAATAGTTATTGTGTATTCTATTATAGCCTCATTTAAAAATGAGTAAATATACAAGAGAAAAAAAGTGGCTTGATAAATCATAGTCGTGCCAGCCTGATACACCGTTGGGTCCGCTTCGCTAGAAGACATCTTATGTTTCATTATCTCGTAGTAGATAGTCATGTTTGAGGCAGCTCAGATGTTTCACTGCCTTTTTATTTATTTTTAAAGGTTGTCAAAAAATCCCATATTTTTCACCTATTTCTTTTCTTTTTCCTTCTTAAAAGGGTGTCAGAAACACCGTATTTCCCATGCACACTCTAAACCTTGGCCCAGGGTGGCCTGCCATATCTCTGTGTCTTACCTGTCAGCCGTGCTGGGGCTGACATGATGTACTTCAGTAATGCGGATGATTTAAGACACGAACGGCCATCCATTAAAAGGGGAAACTGAGCTGCAGGGATTAACATTTTAAGTCAGTCTTTGAAACAAACCAAAGGCAAACTGAAGCTTAAAAATAGCTAAAGGAAACAATGGGAGCTAAATGCCCAAACAGCAGGTGTCATGAAGCATCAAACAAGCTTACAACCCAGTTCTTGAAAAGTTGTCCGGGGAGTCCCGTTTCACTACTTCATGGATGAACATATAAAACATAGAGAACAACAGCTGTGCAAAGAAAAATAACAACCTGATAATCATGCTGCTGTTGTCATTAAATAGTCGTGAGAGTCCAGTACTTGGATATCATAACAACAGCGTAACATAAAATATCCCCCCATGGCAACATAAAATTCCTCCAATCTTTAGGAAGGGCATAGGGGAGAGCTCTCATGATCTTCTGGTGATATCCTGTACCATTATTATCTTATTTAATCCTAATCCAGATGCAGCTATATTCTCATATATTATCTAGGCACCTGAGCCTGTGTGGCTAAATTAGCTCTTAAGAGTTTGGGTGCCATGCGCATATAATATTTATATATAGCTCTGAGCCTTTATGACAACAAAACATGCAGTTAAAGGACTGACATTCTCACAAAGCCATTACTGACCAACATGTCGTCTCTTCTGTCCTTGCAGCATGCAGGGCTGTGATAAACACAACAAAGAAATTCCAAAAGGATGTATCTTAAAATTGCCTCAATGCTAATACTTTTTTCTTTTTCATATCCAGCATTCATAATACGTACATTATGAGTAGGCTGAGTATTTGTTAGAAAATTAATTCCTGTAAGTACGTGTGAACCCTCTAGTTCTATTATCTTTTTACCTTTATTTATCTTTTTTGTTCATCAGTGCAAAATGACAGTAAAAATGACAGAGTGAAAGAGCAAGAATTTTTGGACTGAAGTTTCTAACTTGATCAGTTCCAGGACTCTGGCAAGAAGTATGGGCTAGACTAAGAGTGAGTAATCACATCAAGAAAAATCATGGCTTTGGACTTGACAGAGTTGGAAGGGCCTTGATACATCACTAGAGTTATGTCATCCGAATATCATCTCTATTCTACTTTGTTCATCCCACTCTGTCAGGCTCTTGAAGCAACGAGACCACATAAAAGACACATGGAACCCCTTCTTTCAAATGATAGAAAACTAATCTTTAAATCTTCTAGCATTATTTGTGATATTTTAGCTTAGAGTGGAACCGAGGGAGAAAAAGCAAGATGGTTATCAGAGTTGTGTGGTATTAACTCCCATTACTTCACAACCTGCTGTTAGCAGAAATACTTAGATGTGAAAGCAAACAAATCCCTGCCAAGAGGGAGGTATTTCAAATACAGGGGTGGGTTCAGTATCAGAAAAAAATGCCTGTGAAAATTTATGCATAGGCGATGCTGTAATGAATGGATATTTTTCTGCAAGTCACTTTGTACAAAATGAAATAGTTTTATTTCTAGAAGTTAACATAGATACGCACGCACAAAACAAACAAACCCAGTGATTTTTCCCTCTCCAATTGAAGATTGATATATTTATCCAATCGATATGCCCTCAAAAATACGAGGACCATGTAGTTAAGGGTACTGTGCACTTACTGTCTTTAAGATGTTTAACAGCAATTATAATTTAGGGCTACTGAAAGTAAATCCGGGATTATTGAAAACAGTATTCTTGTTGATTCAGTAAGCGATGTGCTGTTGATACTGCTCTGCCCATTTCAGGAGAGCTCACTAAGTACACATATACATATTCTTCACTAATAGATATGCTTAGCACAATTAGCGATGTTGAAATGCCTGGAACTTCCTCTGACAGCTGGGCTAACTCAGTTGCAGGTCTTAGGATTTTTCTGTCAGGGTGGGAGTCTTCCTTCTTGGCTTAAAGCTGTGCTTGAAATTGGAGGGGAGCCAACTCAAGAATATTAGAAGAGAAAAAATGAATGACAAAAGAGAAGGAAAAACCTCAGCCCTACAAGTAAATGCCATTTGCTCTGCACATTGCTAACGGTGAAAAATTGGAGGAGTGAGATTTTTAACCTTTTAATAACAGAAAACAAAAGTGTGGGCCCTTATATCATGCATTTAATAGAGGAGATCTTCGAAATTGTATTCTAAAATATAAAATACCATTTAACACAGAAAAAGATAAAAATTGGTGTAAAAAAAAAAAAAAAGGTAATAAAGAATGCTGCTTAAAAATGTATTGTGTTATACTTCCATATAAGTGTTATACTGGAAAATCTTTAAGAGAGGTAGCCTGCCCTTTAAACTTTTAGGCATTTATGGCCTTAATTATGCTTTTCACCAAGATTTTGCATATTTAATATTTCCTTTTAGAGCTTTCAAGAGTCTCAATTATTAATTCCACTGAGGATTTATAGGTCTTCTGAATATCCCTTAAGTATAAAGATTGTAGACTCATCAAATACTGTTTTCTTCCTTTAAATTTTTACGATTTCTATATCAAATAGTTGACTGCAGTTTTAGAGCTGAAAGTGGAATATTTATCACTCACAGCTCACTCTGCCTTTCCAAACTGAAGCAATTCCTACGTGATCTGCTCTGAAATCTTTGTCTTCAGATGTGGTGACAGAACGCAGAGAAATGATCTCTGTTCTCAAGACCAGGTTGTTATTTTTCATATTACATGGCCAAAACAAAGCATCTCACCTAAAGATGCTATTTATAAAGTGAGCTGCCTGAAATGGAGAACAGTGTTAACCAGAAGCCTATGAATAAGTCATGGAGCCTAATTTTCCGTTATTACAGCCGTTGTTTAAAAATGCATGCCTACCTAGGACTTTGTAATGATTTTGTATTACTTTAAAAAAAAAAAAAAGAAAGAAAGAAAAAAACTTTTACAGTTCTTTTTTCCCTTCAGTTATTTCATTACTTCTTCATTAACTTTGCTCTCCCACAGTGTTTGTAGGGCTTCTGAAAACCAATCTGACTAAAAATAAAATAATATCTCTATCTCTCTCTCTCTCTCTGGATATATTTATAAATTGCCCCTGAGACTATCAGTGCTTTAGATACTTTTATACTTCTTTCTTCAAATGCTTTCACCATGTTATGCTTTGGCATCCGTAGCAAAACCCATTAGCTGTGACAGGTTAAGATGCCTCTGCAGACTTCACCACAAAGGAACTGAGTCAGTGCCAACCATTATTTCTTACAACATGCCGTACCATCTCTCAGATGAAGGCCAAATCTATAACTCTGCTCTTAACTTTGCGGTCCTGTGGGGGTAGCTACTCTGAAGAATGTTCTCAGTTGCCTGGTTGAGTATTTTTCAGTCCTGGCTATACCATGGTTTCGGTTCATTAAACCATAGGCAACAAGGACATCCTTCAGCCACTCAGCAGGTCCTTTATCTGCAGGGCATATGTAATTGTTACAGAATCAGAGAGCTCTTGTAGATGAAAGATACGGTGCATAGCTAAATTAAACTTCACAGATTGGGGAAATTTTACCAGCAGTACAAGCCAACCTATACTTTCTGTGTCTCTGTAGTGCTAAACAGAAGCTAACTAGTCCTTTCCAGCATTTCTAAGCAGGCTCCCAAATTATTGGATCCCATGCCATGTGTTGCCATGTGACGCCTGGTGGGATTTGTATTCCAGATCAGAACATCTCACGTGAGGACTATGCCTACACTGTGTCCATTAGTGTCACAGACAATGAATGAGTGTAACCTCATAGATCCTCATGATGTAGATGTCATAAAAGGTCTGAATTATACATTAATCTAATAAAGCCCCAGAATCTTCTCGCAGTTACAGATGGATCGTGTGTTTTTATGTTAGAGGCCGTGTTTGGCAGAACATTTTTGACGTGGGCTCTGAGTAGTAAGGTTGAATCAATGGCATTATTGGGGTGGAAACAAGCAGTAATTTCATCATTCCAGGAATGATGGTTTTATTTAGATGAAGTTGTGACTGAAAGCACTTGTAGGTGTGCTGAATGCAAAGTTACTAAGGTTAGGAAAACTAATATATTGGAAACACAGGAGATAGATAATAGTATTACTGAAACAAATCGATCAGATTACCCTTTTCCTTTTCCTGAGATACCAGGTTGGTCCTTACTGCTTTTTTGCAGGTAGCTAAATTCTGCAGTACACTGTGTTATTTTGGTTCCATGTGAATTATGGACCTAATCTTCCAAAATTAGGCCAATATTTCCTTATGAATTTGAGGGTGCACCATCTGGTTTCTGTTGAAAAACCAGCTGCAAACAAAGCCAATAATATCACTGGTAAGATAATACCTATACATTTAGTGGGGTTTCTTCCCTATAAATCTCAAATAGCTTGAAAAGGTGAGTGAATATTATTATTATGACTTTAAAGAGGGATCAGATGAGGCATAGGAAAATTAAGTGATTGCAGGTGAAACAGCAGCAGGACTGGAAATAGATTCAGCCCTCCTGAATCCCCATTCAGTTGCATTACCCACTGGACCATCGTTCCTTTCAGGCTTCTCATTTTGAACCCCTCCTACGAAAGGATTTTTTTTTAATTTCTTTACAGTGATTATTCAGCTTAGGTATAATATTGCAGTGGTTCCTTTTTGTAGCACTGAGTATCTGGTTGCAGAGGCATTTACACTTTGCAGATGTTGCTCCTCTGCAGAGAACCATGTGCTTTTGGTTGGAAATTCAGTGCAGCTATATCCTTCTGTGGTTGGCTGTGCCCATGGAAATGGCAGCTGGTGCTGAAAAGATGCAGTCTCAATCAAGTCTAGAAAGCATGAAACATGCCACTATTTCCTAGTCTGCCCTGTTCCCCGAATAACAAGGAAAAGCTAATTAACATGAGATGGCAAATGAATTGTGGTATCTGCCAGTTCAGTGATGCTGAGTCCTCTTTAGCATTCTCTATGCTTTCCTCCAACACAATAAATTCAGATTAAGTACCCAGTTGAAAAATATTCTTACTTTTAGTGTTACATAACTTATATTTTGACTTATCACTTAAGATTTTTGTACAGGGTGCCCTACAAAGCATTGTAGAAATATAAGAACAGGAATTAGGTTGTGGTATCACCTGTCCAATCCAAAATTTTGACAAATATGTAATAGATTGGACTTCCTCTTTAGGGAAGGTAATTTTTAATTATCCATCCTACTGATATAATTAACTGCCTTCACAATTGTAATTCTAATATCCTCACATTACTAAAAATCCAGTTAATTTTAATTCCATTTTTCAAATCTTAACAATGCTCTGTTACCTGCCATAAAGGGATTATTTAGTAGTATTAAAATTATATTGCTGGTATTAAGCTCCTGGATGGAGGCCCTGGAGTTTTAAAATGGGCAGGCCAAGCTGAAATTCATTGACAATTTAAGAATTACTGAATTTAAACCAAATGTAAAAGAGCTACCTTGTTTTTAAAAAAATATCTGTTTCTTGGCATTTTGTAGATAGAGCTCTTACTCAGGCTTGGATAGTATCTATAAAGAAAGGGGAAGCAGAGCTAGACAGAGGAAGAATGAAAATTTTTTTTCCACAGACTTTTGTGAAGTCTAAACTCTCAGGAGACCAATCCTTGGACTCTCCAAATGAGCATCATGAACAATCGTTACACAGGAATGAAATCTATTATCTCTTTCTGAAACTGCATTCAGCACAAGAGGCATTCTTACAGGTCTTGAACCAGTTGTTAGACAGCACGTTATTCTTTCAGCAAAGCTTTTATTCTGAGTGTTTTCTCTGCTTCAGCCAGTTTGGGCTTGCAGTGATCTTTTCTCCTTTTCATTCTGAAATTAAAGTGCTGTTCCTCTTTACTTCAGGGGATAGAGCGTAGCCAACACCTCCACGAGGATGATGTGGATTGCCTTCTCTATAAAGCAGGTGAAGAGTAGCCAACGTCACAGGATCATGAAATGGCTCAGGTTGGAGGGGAGCTTAGAGATCATCCAGTTCCAAAAGTCCATGACAGTTGCTCCCATTCGTGTGAAAAACTACAAATTGTAATGGCCTGCAAGGGAACAGGTAGGGCAGCTCATGTGGTGAGATGAGATTCAGCTTTTGGATTAGAAACTTTTAGTTTTTTCTTCCTACTACTTTCTGTTTTCAGTTAATGTTTAAAATGTGCTAAATAATTAAAAAAAAAAATAAATGCTTAAGCGTATTTTGCTGACAGTGCACTGAGTCGGTAGATATTTCATGGCCAGGACTATGGCCTGAATGCAGATGATTCATGCAGACTTCAGTCACGCTTGATCCGTGAGTCCTTAAAAATATTGAGTCCATTTTGGCTCAGTAGTGCTATCTAAAAGTTTACAAGGTGCGAAGCGTTTCTCACAGTGTATGAATGGAGAATTATGTCTGAGGGTGACAGTGGCTACCTGAAGCTCGGCTCCCTGTCAGGAGTGCTGTGAGCACAGCAGCCCATGTAGCACCTGGAATGAAGGGAGCTTTGCTCACCTTTGCTCTCCCTGGGGAGCTAGAGATGACTTTATCTAAACACAGGTGAAGTCTCAGAATCGTCTTGTTTTGACATCCTTCAGCCTCTTTATTATATTCTTTCCTCTTTACTCATCTCTCTGTGCTCGCTTTTTGAGAAGGCATCTCATTGCTTCAAGGAAGGGAATTTGCAGTGTTTAACAAAACATTTCCCTGAGAGGTACAATAGGCAATGATGGGATATTTTTATTCCAAGATTTCATGGATTCTGTTCTGCTAGACTTGTCAGTACAAAATCTCTCCAGGACATGTCACTACATATCCATGCATGAAATTAGTTGCATTTAACCAAATCAAATGAAAAAAAAGATATGTTTTGAATACAATGTACTAAGAAAAAGTGGACTCTCGTGCGATCCATTTCCAGGTTTTCTATTTAAACATGAAGGATTTGACTGGTCTGCTGGCCGTAGAAGACTATGAGTTAAAGTCATTTGGCTACACTTAATCCATGCCCTGGAAACAATCAAGAATTGTTCCCCACAGTATATTTTGTAGTATTTTTGTCTTGTGATTGAGGGTAAGCTGCAGTCATGAGATAACTGGGTGCAAGTTCAATTCACATGCTAGCTCTTATTCCCGGAAGAGTAGTGTGGAGACATTATATTAAAGCTTTCTCCTCTGTCTATACCTCCGAGCATCATTACCAGGCTCTAGAGAGATGTGTGCACAGCTGCCTTCTGCTGGAGTGAAGGCTGTGTCCGAGGCTCACACAGCAAAGTCTAAAGAAAGACAAATTCAAGAAATTTCTTCCTCTGCTTCCCTTTGCTCATTAAAAATTTAATGATGCTTTACGTTAAATTAAACTTCATTCAGAATTCTCAGAGTACCTTGAAGTCCCACCACCACAGGCAGTTGTTCATCATTCAGGTACACGAAACACTCACAAAGCTATTAAATGGAATTTAGTTATTTTCTATTTTTAATTATTATTCTTTAAAGAATTTAATTACAAATGTGCTAAAGAGGATTTTTAATTGATGAACCTACAGTGTTTTCCTAGCTTAAAAATAAATGCTTCAATCAGAACTAGGATTCCTATGGAAGAAAAACAAAAGTGTCTTAGTCCTGAAATAGCTGTCTAACAGACAACATGTGATGTCTGTCTTGTTTACATGATTTTAGAAGATAGCCTTGACCACAAGCCAATGTGCAATTGTTTTTCACATAGTTTTGTCTGTGTTTAGCGTGGTTTCCTTTTCATTGGCTGCATGGTAAATTATCTGTCTTCGTTATTCCTTACAAGCATGCCTCGCCCATCAGGACAAATTGCAAACTCATCTGAGCCTGTGCAGTCGGATGACCAAATCACTTTTGCAGAGTAGGTAAACTTTCAACCATGTCTGACCCTTTACTTTTGAACATGGGAGTTTATTGACTCTATTTCCTAGCAGCAGTTACTAGCAGGGCCTTCTTTGCACCAATCAATCCATATTATTTTGCAAAGAAACAGAGCATGCTGTTGTTGAGATTGATTTACACATTATTTATCTTTTTCTGCCCAGTTTAAATTGGTCAGCCTGATCCTATTCACATGATAAAAATCATAATGTCTCAAATTACTTACTCAATAAACTGTGGGTTTGTCTATTATTAGTGATCATTAGCGTTATAATACAGCATGAAAATTTAGAGCAAATTAACTACATATGCAAGCTGCTGGGCTCATCTGCAGTTAATCACAAGCATACTGTTCAAGTGGGCAGAGGATTTTGCAAGAATATTTCCAGGAAGAATTTGTGGGAGGAGAACTAAATATCCTTGGGTTGTTATATTTTTTTTTCCTCGCCATAATCTTGGTCTCCCAAATGAATGTTTATCTGAGACGTAGTCAATGACTGAAAGTACAAAAGAGAATTATAGCTCAAATTAAATCAGCTTTTCATGCTGCCAATTCCAAGGCCCCAAATTTTTATGACCATAAATAATGAAGTTCCGTGTTGCTGCAACCCCCGCAGCCTCCCCCGCAGCTTTGACAAGGCTCCTGGTTCAATCGTTCCCCTTTAATAAAGGCTATCGAAACGATGCGGTGGGATGTACAGCCTCGCGTGTTATCTGATGATGACACACACACCGAGCACCGTGAGTTATCACTTCCAGTCACTATTATTTCATATGAAAATAATAGCTTCCAGTCACCGTGGGTTGCTCTGAGATTGCATTCATACTGATGTAGATTAAAAGTGAAGGGATTTCTTGATAATTACTGATTTGTCTGGCACAAGAAGGCACAGATGGAGGGAGGTTTAGTGTAAAAAATCATTAGAAAACAGTCTTAGCTTTCTGTATTTGCTGTATCCATTCCTTACCTTTGAGTATCGTTGAGAGCTCCAGCTGGAATTTGGTAGCTGGAGCTAGCTGGTCATCCTGGAGACCCTTAAAATAATACAGTGAAGATGCAATATAAATGTGCATTAACTTCAACAGTATGTGCACCTGAGAGTGCTTCTCACGGGATGCAGGTCTGTGAGCATGGCCTGCATAGGCTGGTGGCCACGGTTGGGGCTTCTGTAGGGCCATGGTTTTGGATGCTCTGGACCTGCACAACACAACTCTGTAGCCTATGAAGCCTCCTGGCAGTTTCTAAGGAGAGCGGCCCATTTTCTTGTTGAGTTGCACAGAATTGCTGTGCGTGCATGGCAGATCTGCACAGGATGAGCTAATGTGCTTATGTGCTTGGGTTATTTGCTGGCTTTTTTTTTTTTTTTTTTTAAATCTGCTAGATATCTATGGTAGCAGTATAACTGTAGATGCGCCTGCCAGGTAAGCACCAAAATCTCCAAAATAATTAAGGATATTTCACACACTGTGCTGTCAGGAGCTATATTATGATTCTGCTTAAACCCCCAGGCTGCAGAGAAAAGCAAATCTGTACATGTGTGAATGCTCATTCTGAGATGCACGGATTTGCAAAGTATTTTTCCTTCCCATATTTTTAATACTACAAGGCCAGGCTCTCAGCTATAGAGCAAAGCTGTCCTGAAGCAGGCTAAGAGGGAGCAACAGGCACATTCCTCTAACTTACTGAAATGTGCAGTCACAGTATCTCAAGACCTCTCCAGTCCATTCATCCCAGAAATGAGTACCATTAGCACAGTTCTTGCTGGAAGCCCCGGCATCGTGGTTTCCATCTCCCCCTCCCATAACTGGGCACCTAGAGAAACAGCAGCAGAGGAAGGAGCACATCCTTACCACCACCTTCATTAGATTTCTTCTTTAGCCAGGGAGCAGTGCATGAAATATTTAGCTCTCAGCGGAGTAGGGAGTGGATGGATGGCAGAACACCAAGTCAGCTAGCTTTATCTCCGAGCTTCACACGCACAGGCACTGATTCTGCATTTCATCCACAGGCAGTATTTCTTTTCCTGCAGACATCCCACTACAGTGGTTATCCGGCTTTGTTTGGGAGCTGAACAGGGGGTTGTGTCAGGTGGGCGAGGGTGGCTCTTTGGCACTTCTTCTTTATTGAATTCCCTTGGTTAAGCTGAGGGGAGCGTTCAGCTGCAGCACTGGCACCATGGCACAGATGGAAGTCCCCGGTTCGAAGCCCCTCTGCCAGCCCTGCACACATGCTGTTGCACCTGGATAACAGCTCTACCTGTTTACAAATTACCCCAATTTTCTGCTTGATTCAGCAGTAACAGCTTACCCTCCCCCGTGATGTAATTAGGCCTTCAGAGTTCACGTGTGCCTATTATGATCTCTCTTGTGTTTTGTCTTTTTTTTTCTGTAGCCGTAATCATATATATATATATATTAACATTTCTTATCAATTGTTCAGCTAAATTATGCACAGTGGGCCATGCTAGCCCTCCATTAACATAAAGTATGCTAAACAATGTGTTTTCTTCCTGATAATTATACTCTAAAGCACCAACTGCTTATTCTAGTGAATTTACCTTCCTTCTAGTTTGTCTTGTTTCTTCAAACTTTTAGCCATCTTCACGGCAGGGCAAGTGCTCCTTCTGCTGTCAGTGAACCAGCCTAATTATCTTCTCTTATTATCATCAGAACTTCCAGCTGCCTAATAGCTGGCTACTTGGTGTTGAAACAAACTATAATGGTCCACCCACGATGATTGTTTTCTGATCACATAAAGACCTTTCTAGCAGTCGCAACAAAATACTGCTTCCTAACCCCATCCAGGAGCTAATTGCATGATACATGGGGCAGAGCTACAGAGGGAAGCCTTTTGAAGAAGTCTTTCTGCCCATTTTGGGGCATGCCACTGCCATCTATGCTAGCCTGGCTGCAGCTCTGAGCTTCTGCTTTGTCAGGCATCACCAAATGTGTGCACAGTTGTGGCCAGCGGTCAGCAGACGTTCCTTAAAACCGAGGTGCATGAGCAAAATGCTCCCAGCACACCACCTCCTTCTCCTTGGGCTCTCACAATGCAACTGCCCTACTCTGAAGACCCTACAGGGGCTGAATGCATGAAACAATGATGTTAAAGTCCAGGCAATATTTCTAGCAGTCACTTTATCAATAGTTAATTTAGGAAATGTTGACATGTGTCTTCAGATTTCAGTGGTCATCTCACATCAGTACTTATTTACCATTTTCTAAACGTGTTTAACTTCCTGCAGGCCTTGTAGAATGAAAAAGTACACTTTGATACAGTGCACTCTGCTTTTGAAGTGTTACATAGCTTGCATGGCTAAAAATAGGCAAAGCAATTCTTTGGAAAACTGTTAAAAGTAATGGTTTCATTTTACCTTAGATAAGGATGAGTAACAACCTTAAGAAACTGGAACAGTCAGTTTCTTTCTTTGCCCACAAGATCAAAACAGACATTATCTTCAAGATACGTACATATATTTTTTCAGTTGTGAATGAGCTAATGGAAATATTATTATTCTTTAATAGAGTTTTTGCCACAGAACAAGAATGTCTGACCATGGAGAGTGTTGGTGATATTTCATGCACTTATTACCTCCTAGGAAGAGCCCACAGCACCACCTCAGCAAAAACCCGGGATAGGAAAGTCTTTTTTCGGTCCTTATTGTACTCTTCTGAAATCTCTTTTTATTCAGAAAAGAGTAATTTTCAAAGAAGGAGGGAATTGTTGTTTATTGTACAGAGCCTTAGACTTCTAATGAATGCTCACATGATTTGAGACAAGAGGAAAAAATAGCGTGCTGCACACTGGAAATTACAGGCACTTTTAGAAGAAAGGCATCTAGATCAGAAAGAAGCATCAAGCAAGCAACCAAACCAATCTTTTGATTTCTATAAAGAATTATTTCAGACTATTTCAACAGTATCGCTGTAAGATTTATAATGAGGCTCTTTTGGACTTTTCGTTTTCATGCAGATGACTGAAACATTTTTAGCTTTTATAAATTTAGGTCAAGATTTAATTTTCCCTAGTTAGAACAAAAGCAGAGCTGTTCTAGCACAGTGGCAGTTGCAGAGGCAAGGAGCTGACTTGTACTGCAAACACCAGAAAATAATGTGAGTGTCAGTTTTGAATATGTAAAGTTGTGTCAGTGTGTGAATGAGGATCCAATTCATTTTTATGAAACTTTAGATTAATTCATTTTATTAATTTGCACAGTAAGGTAATGTAAATGTGTTGCTGCTGCTTGACTTTTTGCCTAATCCTTTGAGTGGATATTTAATCTTTTTTTATATATTAGAATTAAAGCAACTTGGAAGATATGAATAATTAATCTAATTATATGCCGATCACTTTAATTTCTTTAATGTTTCAGATAAAAAAAGAAAAACAACAACATCACAAATTGGTTTAGGTTGGAAAACCCTTTTAGAGGATTTTGTGTTTCATCAGTAAGTGCAATTTAGGGGATATAAGCTCTGGAAGTGCAACATTAAGTTTACCGTTATGCAAATGGCACCGTTAATCCGGCAGCTCTGGTGACCAGGTTCTCAAGGTGTGCTTCGTGAACTTAGAGCTGGAAATATAAGAAGTGAGATTTGCCAGTTAAGGAAAATGAGCAACCAAAGAGCTTTAAAATACTGAAGCCTAGCAAAGGGAAATGTTGTAAAGAAGCAGTAATCTTCTTATCTATTGTGTAGGCTGAAGGACAAAAAAAAATTGGAGGAATGCATTGCCTGTGTCTCACAGGGGCTCTGTCTTGCAGAGTGGAGGACAAAAAACTGTATGTACAATAATGCTAAGGTGTAATTCTTAATTATATACAGGAGGAACATGAAGTTATAGATAAATTGAGAGCTACCTCGTTTGCATACATCTGAGCGTGTCACGCATATGGAGTGCTGAGTGCTTAACTTGTGGAAAATGTAAACTCAGTGGAGATCATCACAAGTGTAGGAGTTTGTATCTGTCCTATTACGGTCGGCTATTTTTGGTGGCATCTACAGGCACTTCAAATTCCTTGGCGTTTTGAAAAATTTCCATTTTATTTTAATTTAATATGCATCATCCACCATTTGTGGGATTAACATCTTTGAGCTAACTCCCCAGCTCTTTCCCTGCAGTCTGTTATTCCCTATTATATGACTTTGTCTTCTGGTTGTTTTTTTTTGTTGTTGTTGTTATTGGTGGTGGTTTGCTAAGGGAAATGAAAGTACTGATCATTACAGTAGAATTAAAAATAGCTTCTAACAGCTTAGCCTGAGGTACAAAAATAGGCTCTCTTCCGGCTTATCCTGTCAAATATAGTGGGAACCCTAGTAAGGTAACATCTGTGAAAACCTCATTCTGGGTTTGTCTCTCTTATTTTTTTTTTCAGAATCTTTCCCTTGTGTCTGTGTAACATAATAATCGAAATCATGCTGTTGCTTTTTTTCCTTTCAGATAGTTTGCCATTGAGCTTCCAGGAAAGGTCATTGGTTTTAGAGACTTATTTTCCCATATGATGCTTTGGTATTTTATGATATATTTGTGTGCCAATGCCTAGAAAGAAACAGACACTCTAACTGTAGAAATTTGTAGACAAATACATACTAATATAAATGTTGATCCTCCTGTGCATAAGATTTCCATATGTCTTACCCAGTTTGGTGTCCTAGTGACTAGGAATTTGTCATTCACAAGGGCAAGCTTAGACTTTCTGTCCTGTGCTATTTAAGTTAAGGCATCATGCTTGACCGATGGAGAAGTGCAAAATGTACTGGTGGTGGTACACCAAGCCAGTATAACTTCTCACCCCGCTTCTCTGGAAATGTCTGTGACATCAGGCATAAAGTGAAGAGGTAGGCAATACTCTACATTTAGAGGCCTGGACGTGCCAGGGCACACAACCATCATGGTTTTCTGCTCCAGTGCCAAGTCTCTAAGGTCATATAGAACCTATATTCTGTGATTTGGTGCCTGAGGGGACTGAAGAAATATTTACCCACAGAGCTAGAAACACTGCTGGTATTTCCAGCACTTCCTCTCTCCCATAGTCTTTATTTTTTCTAGAGTTTGAAAGTTTTGGTTTTGTAGGTTATCTCCATAAACTGGAGCTTCTTGCAGAGGACTTTAAGACATTGCTGTCATTTAATTTGAAGTGTGCTATAGGCAGATCTAGAGAAAAAAAGGATCGTACGTTTATTTGCTTGTCTTCATTTTCACATGACTTTTTAGAACGTGGTAACGTCTGCCGGGCCAGGATCCTCCTGTAACTCAGTACTTGCCCTTTGAAGCACAGAGTCCTCCCAGATGAATGGCTTATTTGTGAAATCAGTTAATGCCACAGCTGAAATTGCTCTATAAGCCCTGCTATCAATATTTGTCTGTCCCGTCTACCAGTTTAGTGGCTTCTTCCTTCATCTCCCTTAGCTTCCTGTGCCTTTGTGAGTCTTCCTGGAGGCTATGCTTCCTTCTTCCGACACCTGGCATTATTGGGTTGTGCCTGGGAATTTCCCACTCTCCAAATGAACTTCCCTGCAGAGAAAAACAGTTGTTAACTTCATCATAGTAATCATTCGGTCAAAGCACATTAGTTCAGGTGAATGCTGCCTGTTGTCTCTAGCCTGGTTAGTATGTCCTAAAGTTGTTACAGCAAAAGCAGATATACAAAGCATAGGGGCTTCCTATGATACAGAATTTTGTGAAACAGTTTCACTATATCAACCACTGTTGCACATAAACAAGTTCTCTATATCATCTTTTCATTTGAATGCAATAGAATTCCTGTGACTGCTTAAGGAAAAGATAATACATATGACTGGTATGACTCATGATTCCATTCTGTGGATTTCTGAAACAGTGTCCATAGCACTGTATGGAAGCCCACTCCTTTTAAATTCTGTAGGATTTTGCTGTGAAGACAAGTGTGTGCAGCAGGCTTCCCTATAGCAGGTTAATGTTTCTGTATTGTCACCCTGACTGAACCCAGCATGGGAGCTGAAGTGCAGTAGAAATCAATGAAATAGCATTAGGATGCAATTGCCACAAATTATCAGAGAAGAAGGAAGACAACTGTAATTCACTAGAAGTAACACTTTACCAACTACTCTCACTAAGCATTAGTTTAGTGTGTTTTCAATTTCAAGGCACTTTCTCTGAAAAATACTTGGTCCGTAATGACCATTATTATCACCTTCCTAAAATTTGTGGAATTTAACCTAAACAAATTCCTCAAAGCTTGTACTTAGTTTTGATCTGCTCCATCCTATTTACCACCAACTTCAGTGGTACCTGTGCTATGAGGATTATGCTTTGTGTCATGAATTCTCCATCACTGCCAATATAGCTGCTATGAGCTGTGTGAGAGCACCCTGGGCTTGGGCAGGCAGCTTTTCTGTGTGTCCTATTTTACTCACAGTGCCCGGCAGGACAAGGTCAGTGCAGAATTTCTGAGAGGGCCGATTCTCTTCAGTTTTATTGGCATTCATCACACCCATGCTTTTGTAACATCCCTGTGAAAACTGAAAGTGATCATAGTGCCACGCGTTTACATGGCACAGCATCCAAGATTTTACCTTTTCTTTGTTCTGTTCCCTAGAAAATGCAAACTGCTGGGACAATACAAAATGGCCACTAAAGGCAGATAAATATTACCTAATTAAAAATGCATTTTCTCCATACGCACATATACACATATATCTAAACTTGTGTTGGTTACTGTGATGATTCTCTTTTTGATGCAATGTAGCCATTGCGTTGTCATTCATACAAGGTTTATTTTCAAGGGGTAGGATCACTCAAGGGACCGGTTATGTCTTTCATTTCCTGGTTATCCATTCAGCTCCTGCTTGTGCAAGCAGGCATTGAAAGCTCTTATCAATACTGAGAGCAGGATTTATGTGAAACAAGGATGGGATGTCAATCAATCGCCTAATAGCAAATCGTTCATATCCCAGTAACCACCTCACAACTATCACGTTGTCCTGGGGCTCAGCAGAGGATCAAAGTCTAAATCATCATGAAAGCAAAATTAATCTCCATACCAGGTCAGGATGGAAACCCATGAGGAATGTGCCCACGTGCAAGGCAACATGCAAATGAAGACGCAAGTTTTTTTTGAGCATGCTTTTGGTGCAGCTCTGCCCCAAACCAGCCACTCAAGTCAGTACGTCTGCCAAGCTGCACTGAGAGTGCACTTATGAAAAAAAGATTGTTGTAATTAATAAACATTGCTTTGTATCTGATTACAAAAATCTCCCTGCACGAGAATGAGATGAAGATTACCATGTCAGGAAGGCAGGGGTGAACCAGCAATCAAGTTACACGGACTGAGACTGAAGACTGAGACTGCTTGACTGTGGGTCAAGCAGTAATGTTTTGGTTGCTTATAGTGGAGAAAAGGATAAGGATCACTGGCCAGGTGAAGAGGAGACTGGGGATTTGAAGAATTAGGGAGATGGGTAGGACTAAAGAAACCAAGGAGCTATTCAGATTGATAACTGCTATGGTGTGATAAAGCAGCTTATGTGAGAGTATCATCTCATCCCAGCTCGCTTCCTAGGCTGCTGCATTTATCTCTGGTCAAACTTATCATCCGTTTCCCTTAGTGTGAATAGGGTGGATAGGTCTTTAGTATCTCTACCACCCTGCTGGACACAATCTCAGCTAACTCTTTTGTCAGTCTTAGGGCTTCTCCTTTTTCTCTCTCCTCTTAAAAACAAGTTGCAGTGCCTGCTTTCCTAGAGATCCAGCTTTAAAGATCCTCTGGCTACAACTTTTGTCCCTTGGGACTTGTGATATCCGAAGAAGGCAGAACCTTGCCAAAATGAATCACCTTTATTTCAGATAGTGCATGTCAGTGAATCCCTTTCTACGCCACTATTGATTATTCTTGAGGATCTGATCACAAACCTTTTGATTTAGTTTCCCTCTTTGAGTGTGTAGCTTCTTTTCTGAATCCCGCTGTTTCACATCATTTTCAGCCAGGCTTTTTCTAGTCTTACTTTACATCTACTTGAATATAAGTGTATCTTTGCCTTCCTATTACCTGGGGAAACTTCCCCTGTCTCTGCAACGCTATCACAGGTTTTATATCCAGTTTCATTGTTGTAATTGCAGAAAAATTTATTCCTTAAAGTCTGATCCACTTTGGAAAGATGTGACTTACCTAGCAAGTAATTACCCTTCAGGTAGTCAAGCACAGTAAGCCTTTAACATGAATCTGTTCTTGGATAGACGTGCTGGTATCACTTTCTTGTCACCTTAGCATGAATAGCACAAGGCAAAACACTGCAAAGTCAGTCAGGGGGGATGAAGACTCAAGCAGTTCGTAAAGTAAGAATATAATTAAGTGCTTGAACACAGACAGATTCCTGAAAGCATGACAGAGATGAGGAAAGGAAGCAAGTTTGATTTGTTGAGAAATGTGTTGAGAAGGAAGGAAAGATGACAAGTATGGCAAGACAGGAGGAAGAGCACGTGTATCTCCTTCATATGTATTTTTTTTTTCCCTGAAAACAGAATGCTATCTGTGAAGGATCTGGAATATTGAAGCAGGGGTGCTTACTTTGGGCTCTGTAGAAGACGGGGGGAGGGGCTGGTATATGACAGTGTGGGAGACCTCAGAGCAGTCTGAGCTGAGACGTGAGAAAGGCAAGAAAAGTCCAAAAGGATGTGCAAAGTTTGTAGAGAAATAACAGCGAAGATTGATTTAGTACCAGATGTGTTCAGGAAGAAGATTAGAGAGAAGTGCATGTAGGAAGAAAATCCAAATATCAATATGCCTGCAGCTCTAGGAGTTTATGTTAGGCTACTGAGAAGATTAATCAGATTTCAAAACACCCAACCAGGAGAGAGCACATTGTAGACTATTCCACAGCATACAAGTCATACTACAGAATGTGCTTTTTGCAAAAAACAGAGTTATATATTTATGTAACTTCTATTTTTCTGGCCTTATTTTTAACCCATTTAGTAACCTTTATGATCACAGTTCAGTCGACTAGCAGCAGTCATGCTAGTAACAGCATCTCAGCTGGGCTAATGAATCCACACGTGATTTCAGGAAGGAATATATCTTTTTTGACCCAATTTCAACCTTGCCCATTTCAAGCTGTTTAATTATATGATCTTTTGGTTGGAAACAAACACCTATTTATGTGACATTAAAAGTTTAAGCAAATTCCAGCTGTAATTATTTTAGGCACCGAGTGTCTGTGATTGGTTTGTGTAGGTAACAAATTAGTCTGTTAGCAGCAAACTTCTAATTTGTGGCACAGTTGATAAATGCTTTTCACAGAACAGATGCAAATAACCAGACTTCTATGTTCCTTGAGTCTGCATGATAATAGGTTCTTTAAGCACCCTGCTAAGAATTAGGAAATTAGTCAAATGGGATCATATTTAGGTTGAGCTAATACTGCACAGCTGAATTTACCCACCATTATCTATGGGCATAATTGGAGACAACTGTTTTTTGGACCAGCTGTGCAGGTCACAAAAGGATAATAATGGGGGGCCCAGCCTTACCTCGTCAGATTGACAAATGTTTATGGCAGTGTGAGGTTGGAGGAGCTGGCTCTAAACAGGTACTATTTAAGATTTTTATTTTTAATTTAAAGAGTCCTAGAACTGAGTATGCCAAATCAAATACTGTGTTGCTCATTATTTCTCATAGTGAGAGTTGGTGCAATTCGTAGGGAGAAAAGGTGTGGTAAGAGGAAAAGTAAGAGATGTCAGATAAAAGTTTTCCACCACAGTAATCTATTTTACACTTTTCTGGTAGATGCTTTTCCTGCTATTTTTCTCACCTTCCTTTCCCTGGGTGGGCAGGGAGGTTTACATCAATTTGCGCTGATATTGTGGAACTTAAAGTGCCATTTGTGCACTTCTGAATTTGTTGCTGGCTCTTTTTTAGCGTTTAGGCTTAATTTGTTTGAGTAGCTGTTCCTGTTATTCTGACAAATACTTCTTTTAAATACTGCATCCAAGTATGGGCCTTAGCTGCTGCTAACGTATAAATATCTTAATAACTCCAAGATGTTTAGAAAATACAGTGTGATATTAATGTGAAGTGTATCTCTGCTGTATCCATTAGTCATAAGCAGGTAAACAAAAAAAGCACATTCTGATTTTAATTGCACTGAAAGTGTTTCACGCTGAATGTCCAAAATTCACTGTTGGCAGTGAAAAACAGAGAAAGTTTAGTGTCTTCAGCAGCTGTTGTTAAGGTCTACATTAACAAAGCGTTGGTTCTGCTGAGTGCTCTCCTGCAACACAGATCAGAATTCTTGTTCTAATGTAACAGAAAGGGAAGAGGTGGGAGGAAAGGTGACAAAGAGGGTTTTCATTTTGTTTTAAATCATCCATCAGAATGATGCTCCTGCTAGTTTTTGTGAACTTACAGGATTACATCTGTAGCAATGGCCAAAAACACAGTAAGAGAATCATTAAGATTGGAAAAACCTCTAAGGTCGTTAAGTCCAACCCATCCCCACCTGCCCACTGCTCACATCCCTCAGTGCCACATCCCCACTGTTCTTGAACACCCCGAGGGACAACGGCTCCCCCCCTGCCTGGATACCTGTGCCACTGCATCACAACTTTTTCAGAGGATAAATATTTCTTACTACCCAACCTGAACCTCCTCTGGAGGAACTTAAGGCTGTTACTCTTGTTCTACCATGTTCTAGAGAGCAGAGCATGCTGCAGTGATGGTTCTTGCTTCCCAGTGTGTCCTCCACACTGAGTTCTGGTGTGTTGGGTCTCTGAGCCCTGAAAAAATGCAGGGACTCTCAGATAGGGGAAATCTTTCCCTACTGATAAGGGGGAACTTGCTAGAAGGAGAAGTTGTCAGCCACGTGGTGAGCTGAGGGCTATTGCAACAGAACAGAGCGGGCAGCTTTTCTCTCTTGCTTCTCATGGTCTGATTTTCTCCTGTGTGGAACCAAGAGTTGGACTTGTTGGTCCTTGTGGGTCCTTTCCAACTCGAGATATTCTGTGATTCTCAAACTTAGGTGCCATGTGGCTGGATGGTGTGTTGCACCTGGAGTGTGTGAACAGAAAGACATCAGCTAAGGATAATTACACGTTCACCACCATCTTGTCAGGTGTGAAACAGAGGTAAAGAGTGGCTCAGGAAGCCTTGCCTCTGGAAGGCATATTAACTCTACTGCTCCATCCCAAAATGATGCACTGCAGTAGAAGTCTTTGTGAGAAGAAAGCGTTATGTTGCCAGCTCGTTACTGGCACACAGCATGCACAGAGTGTGCAAATGGAATGCTTGAAGGGTGTTTTATTGCCAAACTAATTGCTGTGTTTTCCAGATTAACGTTTATTAGTGGAGTAGGCTGAAATCCTCACCAGTTATCTTATCTGCAAAGGGAATTTTACCCTTGAGGACTCCGTGGTACACGTTCACTGCAGAGGGTGTAGTGCTGGCTGTTCCCAGGTGGTCGGCCTGCACAGCAAATTGGTCTTGCCTTCTCTCTCCTCGAGGCACTGTCTGCCTTCCCTCAAAGTCTGAATCGCGTTAATGACACCTGGAAAGCTTTTCTACACTTAGAATTAGTATTTGCACTGGATTTTCAAAGTGGATCTCCACCCTTTTCCTTTCAAACTAAGGGATGCTCCTTGGTGGAGTGGGAAGAGGAAGTTAACAATTGTGAAAATGTTTTCATTGAAACTTAAAGGCAATTATTTCTGAATTCCCCTTTCCTTAATTCAAAGTGTCACCGATTTGTATTTATTCAGCACTTAACGAGCATTATTGTATAGCGAAAGAGCCAAACAATGTCTGTAATAGTCTGGGAGAGTTAGCTGAACTTTGTTTAAATATAAAGGGAGTAGTGCATCTGCTGAAGAACTGAGCCCTTTCAAAGTTTAGGACACTCACCAGTGCCATACAGCATAAATCACAGTGCAAACTGTGTGATTATACCCTGCAGGGAAATAGACTGTGTGTTTATGGGGCTCTTCACCAAGCACTTAGGAATAATCTGATATAAAGCAGCAGGGGAGGAGAGTAATGACAACTTCAAATTAGTTTAATGAATGTTTACATTAAAAAAGGCTTTTCTGCAAACCTGAAAACACAAAGTGACAGTTTCCTCTCCAGACAAAAAAAAAAGAAAAGAAAAGCAACAGCTCTACTTTTCCTTAAAGTGCTGGCCATCGGGAGGACGTGAATTTAACTCTTTCAGCACTGTGGATCATAGCATTTTTATGTTCAGTGTTTCTCTGTTGTTAGAGTTGCTAGCAATCCAATTATAAGCACCGATTGCTGATTTGTAGCCCACTTATTTTTAAATCACACTGATCTGAGGGAAAAGCAGAAAGGGAATTTCATTCTGAAAGCACGACACTGCTAAGTGAGCTTTTGTGGGGTGTGAGTGCAACAAGCTCAGTATTTCTTTGGCTCTATTCAAGAGGAACACAGTCCCAAAGTAAATCATAGAATCACAGAATCATAGAATGGCCTGGGTTGAAAAGGACCATAATGGCCATCTAGTTTCAACCCCCCCCCCTGCTATGTGCAGGGTCACCAACCTCTAGACCAGGCTGCCCTGAGCCGCATCCAAAATAATTTGACACATTCATTTGCACACCCAAGGTATTGTCATTTATACTTCCAAATTCCCAAAAGTTCAGTATATATAACTTGCATTTCTGAAGCAGTTGAGAGCCTTCTATTGGAGAAATTAGTGTGTATTTCAGCTCTGGTATCGCAGTGTTTTTTGCTGCAGCATAATTTGCTGGTTATGCAGTTTTAAACTTACTTCTGTGGGTCAATTCAAATGGCATCAGGTAGAAACTTGCTTTTCCACTTTCCAGTCTAGCTGCAAAGTTTTCCATCAACAAGATGTGTGTTTAAAAGATAAAGACAGTCTCTTTGACCTGTAAGTTAGCAATAAAAGCTTCCAGTGTTGTGAAACTTCCTCAGCAATTATCTGGCTGTGAAATAGTTCTAGGTATGACTGTGTCCTTACAGACTCCTACTGAAATATTTTTGGCTTTTCCCCAAGGATGTGAAAAATTAATAACCAATCAAGTACCTGCTTTTATTAAGGGGTGCACGTAGTTCTTAAATAGCCAGAACAAATGCATGGGAAGCCCTGACTTGAGGTACTAATTTGTTGAGTGCCGCATTTGCTAAGGGCTTTTTCTTGATGTGCATCCCACAGCCATGCTTTTTGTTGTAAGGCTTTCTGATGGAACTAAGTGAAGTATTTTTAAGCATCTGTCACTCACATACTAAATAATGTGTGATGTCTGTTAGTTCTTGCAAACATCCTTGCGATTGGCATAAAGACTTAGCGCTCTCCCGTGATGGAAAGAAAAGCCTATGTTCTTTTCCAGAAATAAGTAAATCCATACAGTGCAGGCCGTGCAACCACTGCTCCATTTATCATATGCTAGATGTGGTGCAGAGTATCTGCAAAGCAGACCAGATGCAGGGGAAATGGGCAAATCAATAGGGCTTCTGCGATGAAGTGTGATTGACGGTTGTAAAGTTGTTAGAAAACGTTGCAAAGTATTAGGAAAAAAAGTGTCAATAATGCGTGTCATCTCCAAAGAGGGATTAAAAGGAGATGACTGAGGCTGGGTGCTGCTAACCAGCAAGCTTTGAAGTCCCTCAGGCTGTGGAATACAGTCAATGGAATAACAACAGTTCCTGCATAGGTGGGAGGTGCAGTGTGTGTTCCTTCCAGTGGATTTCTGTGTGCCCTGGTCGAAACTTCCTCAGCCACTGACTTGCCACTCAGCCTGACTTTCAGAGATACTGAGCATCCGTGTTGTCACCTATAATCAGTTGAGTCTGTATTTCTGTTACAGAATGCTTTTATGTTCTTCATAGGAATTATATTATTTTTGTACTTACTGCTTGCGTTGCAGTCGTGCCTTCAGCTGTATGCGGTCCCTACTGTTCTAAGCCCTAAAACCATTTTGGGGCCAGCTGAGCAAAGCACTTAAACATATGCTTGTCTGGTTACTGAGTCAGGGTCACACTGCATGAAATTCCCTTTCTGAGCAGGTAGCGATCTGGGCTGTAGCTCCAGCCATCTCAACAGAGTCAGCAATAAAAGTGATGTTATTTTTCATTGGCTAATGGGGATTATCCAGTACCCTCAATCCCAGAAAGCTCAGGTCCCATGTTAGTCTTTTATATGCAAAGTAACAACGTTTTGTGTGCCCTTGGTCGTTATTTTAAGGCAAGATATGGAGTCTCCATCTTCTCAGGCATGTAGGGAGGAAACTTAAAGCAATCAGTGTGTGTTCCAGCCTTTGTATTTTGGACAGCCTTGTGTATTTTGTCTCCAATACACCTCTCTGTGGGCTGTTGGATGAGCATGTTTGGATTAGTTAATTTTAATTTCCAATTATTTTAACAGAAGAAGGTTGCCTATATTGGGGTTAACCCATTTTCTTGTGATAAGACTTCCTCAAATATGACCCTCTCTTGTATGCACATAATTTAGTGTTATAATTAAATATAAATTGAATTACTGTCTGTATGTTTTACTTGCTATGTCTACTTCAGTTTAGAGCCTAGCGAATAATGTAATGATAATTTATCAGAGGATCACAGAGCCTTGCAAATGATCTCAAAATGAATTTTGCTTTGTAGTGTTTTTTGTTTTTTTTTTCCCCAGAAATTTTTATACTGGAGAGTTACTTGTAGTAAAAGAAGGGAGATATTTTCTGACTTAGTACATTTCTACTTGAGACAGCATGTATTTGAGCATAGAAAAAACAGCATGTAGCACCGGCATGAGAGCAAGCATGATGAATATCATTTCGAGTTGCCAGTTCTTTTACGCACTCTGTGTAGACACTGTAAACTTCACATTAATCATTACCAAGCTGTGGCATGACCAGCAAACACCGACTTCAGTAAGAGAGCCAAGTGATTGGGAACACGTTCAAAACAGCTTCGTTTCACTGACAGGCAGGGCTGCTTAAATAAAAAACAAAGTTCTAAAAAAATAAAAATAAAAAAAAAATCCTGGTTTGCCATAAAAACATTTCATATGTGGTTTTATTATTATTCTGTCGCTGCATAAATCCTGAAGTATGCAGAGCAGGATTATTTCTCTCAGTTTATTGATAGGTATTAGCATGCACTGGGTATCCATTTAATAATCGTTATGTGACCGTTGTGCCAATATGAGCAGTCCCGCTACCATCTGATGAAAAATGCTACCGAAAAGACTTAACTTTGGGAGAAAAATCAATTAAACATTATCTGCGTGTCAGTCTAGTTCAGGAAGGCAGTAAACATGAAGCAAGCGTGGTCAAGTATTTTCAGATACGAGCATGGGAGAAAATTGAAAAATGAAGTAGACCTTTGGCCTGTGTGTGGGTTACCATCTTCAAGTAGTTAGTGCATGCACACGAGGAAAGTCATCTTGTGCTGTTGAGATTTGGTTCTCTTTTTCTCATTATTGTTGATAAAACCGTTTTGACAAGAGAAACAGGGAAACATGCTTTTATCCCAAGTTTTTGCAAACATCAGTCTCTAAGGCCTGCTGTTTGATACAGACACAGAAACAAGACGAGTCCTTCTCAGGCAGGTGATGTAACGTGTCCTTTTGTCCTCTGCGCTGGGGATATGCGGTGCCTGGTGTGTATTAAATCATCAGCCCTGCAGCCCGGCTAGCCCAGCGTATAGATTTACCTGGAGGGCTCCAGGTAGTCTGGGCAGGTGAGCACGGGGTGTTGGGCATCGGCCTCCAGGCTGCTGGCAGGAGACTGCCACTGATATAAATAACCTGAGCGGATCGTCTGCCTGCTGAGCTGCGCTTTTCCCATCCATCTCGTTTTAGTAAATTTGATTTTGGGATTCTCTCAGGAAAGGGAAAACCCTACTCAGCAATAATCGATCGGTGCCTTTCGCTGTGCGCATCCAAAGCTAAAATGTTGCAAAATAGAAAGTGCTATTCAAGAATCCTTCACCTGACTTCTGTGCTCGGTTATTCTTGGCACCTGTTTTGCAGACTTGAAGCAATATGAAGATGCAGAAGAGCTCAGGTAACGAGGCAGGTAGAAAATCCCTGATTCTTCTACTTGCTGCTGTTTCAGTAACTTGTGAGCATGAAAGAGGAGTAAGGGAGGGTAAAGCTTCTCAGGAACAGTCACTGGGGAAAATTATAACAATAGCTGCCTTTTGATAATGCTGGAAAAATTATGCTTAGCCACATGTCTCCATTTTATAACTTGTAAATACAGCAGGGAAACTACAGGAGGGAGCTGTGCTGTGTATGTGTATAACCCTGCAGAACAAAGTCAGACATGGTGCCAGGCCAGGACACCTTTAGGGTATGCAGCTCCTGCCTTTGCTTGTGTACCCTGCTCCCATGGAGGCTGATGGGCTCTCTGACACTTCTCAGCAGCTCACTCCTGTCCTTGCCATTAGGAATTGGCCGGCAAGCATGGTGTAAAGGAAATTCTTTAACTGTTTCCTTCTTCCTCAACAAAGTGCATCCTTTTCTCCTTTAAAACAAGTGTAAGAAATGTGATGCCCTTCTTTAACTGATGTGCTCCAGCCTGGGTGCACGCACTTAATTTGAGGTGCCAGAAAGCCCCCACCCTAAGAGCTTGTGGCTCTTTAGTGCAGCCAGGGAAATCAGTGCCCTACTAAACACACAGCTGCCAGCCAGGGGGCCTTGTTTCCTTTTTCCACCCACTACCATAGTATAGAATCATTAAAGTTGAAAAGACCACTAAGATCAACCACTGACCACGTCCCTCAGTGCCACATCCCCACAAACACCTCCATGGACAGTGACTCCCACACCTCCCTGGGCAGTCTGTGCCAGTGTTTCAGCACTCCTTCTGAGAAGAAATGTTTCCTAATACCCAACCTGAGCCTTCCCTGGCTTAACTTAAGGCCATTCCCTCTTGTCCTATTGCTGTTACCTGGGAGAAGTGGCTGACCCCCACCTCACCACAGCTTTCTTTCAGGGAGTTGTAGAAAGTGATAAATGAGGTCTCCTCCGAGCCTCCTCTTCTTCAGGCTGAAACCATCTCAGTATGTAGGACCTGAAGCCAGGTATGTACTCAGAGTCGCATAAAACAGTCCCTGGCCATTGCATGTGATTTAATTTGCTGTGGACTTGGCTGGGTTTGAGGACTTCAGTCCATGTTTCAGGCTGACATTTCAAGTTTCTCATTTGTAGCTTTGTTTTAACAGTTCCAAGTCGTTGCAAGATGAAAATGTGCCGTAGTAATTTTGTCAGGGAGAGTTCTAGATGCTTTTAAGGGCTGAGAGCTGTTGTACTAAGGGCTGAAAAGTTTCCTGCTCCAATAGCATCCGGATTAAATAGCTTTCACTGCACTCTTTCTTGTGTGAGTGAAGCGCCTGGAGTAAGCAATGGGTATTTGAAATGCAGACACAAGCAACTGATAAGGAAAATACAATTACAACTAGCCCTAAAGATATTGCACTTAAAGGGGGAATCACACTTATATGCATTTAGAAGACAATATTAATAAAACACTTAAAATAACTTCATATTAGGGAATTAGGCTGTTATTTTTTAATGAAACTCTGGGGCCATTTTACTCAGACAGTGTTACATTTTATTCACATAATAGAAACCCAGATAAAACAATTGCATTTCTTTAGTCACCGGAAGCTGTGAATTTTAACAATCGTATTAATAGTTTTAGATAACTAGAAATGTAGATTTAATAAATTACAAAACTTTCCACCTAAAAAGCCATCCTCGTTCAACTAGCCTCCCTTTCCCCCTTGCAGGGACTTTTGGGAGTGGGGCAGCTGTTTACCCACGACACTGTATTTTTAACCACTCATTCACGTAACTAAGCTTCTGGTTTTTATTCAGCTGTCTGGTAGTGCTTTATTCATATTTCTGAGTATTCAGATCAGTTCTTGACCTTCTTTTCTCACTTGTAGGAAGGGTGGTTGCTTTCTGCCAGCTCTTCAGCACGCAGCAGACGCTGACTTGCGCAGAAGTGCTCTGCAGGTACCAGCACAACACTGCTGTCATGTGGGGAATTTAAATGGCACTTTTTATGGTGCTGTAAACAATTCCAACCAGGAAATTTAATCACTTCTCCAAACTCTTTCAGCTGAGAAATTAATTAAAGGGGAAAAAAAAAAAATCCATAACTTAAAGGTTTTTTTTCCCCCAAATCATTCAACACTGGGATAAGTCTACTGCTCAGAACTTAAAGGTTATGCTTGACTCCATTAAAACAGTACTTGATGTCGCTTTGCTCAGCATCCCTGTGAAAACCACAGTTTTTTTCAGTGTTCCTGTGATATAAGAGAAATACTTGCTAACTGCTATAGACGTTTCTTTAAAATTTTAATTGTTGCAAATCATGACTTTTTCCTTTAAAAAAGGAAGCTGTGGGAACTTAATGCTCTTAGTCGCCTAGAAGCATTGGGGTTTGGTAAGAATACTGCTAAAAGGTGTAGTGTTCCTCTTTCACGCATCATCATTGTGAAATCTCACTGTTCTGGCCTTGCAGTGAAGCACCAATGTCTCCTTTCATTTTTGTGCAAACTGACAGTGGACTCCTTCCGCGTCGCAGTTGGGTGGGCGTCAGTTGCTTCTGATTTGCCTTTTCGTAGAAAGAAATCACTGCACTGAAGAAGCCCTACTCTGAAAGCCCACCCTTGCTCTTTCTGTGGGATGCGCATTGGTTAACCGCTCGCTGCTATTACAGAACACCACATCTAGAATATCATCGTTTGTGAGCTGCTTTGTGGTGGGAGAGACGTGAGAGAAATGCAGGGAGGGATTGCAAAACGTGGATTTAGCAGATGCTGTGTCATTGTCCTTCAACCTTGGAAATCCTGCACCCTTGTTTTCCATGTAGCGTAACAAATGGTGTTTGGACCTAACTTGGAAAGGCATTGTGAGCAGTTTTTCGTGGCCAGCATGTGGGATCTGGGGGCTGGTTGTGCACGCACGGCTTTATTGTACCAGCATCTTTCCTTTATGTTTGCAAATCAGGAAGATAAACGCCCACAGCTGTATACTCCTGAATATAGAAGTAGAAGGGTAGAAGCTGAGTGCTGTAGGCACACGGGGTTTTGTCTACCAAAGAAGGCTCTTAGCTGGTTTTATGTAAGAGTCCTTTCTTGTTTTCTTAAAAGCCTTAAAGTTTTTGCTGTGAGCACGGCTGTCGAGGTAACGGTGCCCTCAACATTTCTTCTAAAGCAAACAGAAGAGCAGTAGCTCTTCAGAGGAAGTGGTTGTGCTCTTGGCCTTGTGCTGTGGCTTTCTTCTTTTTCCATGCTTGAGAGCTGCTCTTTCTTTTTCTGTTCTGCCTTGGCTTCTGCAGCTCTTGCAAACGCCTATTTCTTCACACAAGCGATATCCACAGACCTCTGTTATCCAGCACAAGCACTGTGAATGCTCCTTCTGACCCTTTTTTCAGTGACACTGGGAATAGAAATTTGTGGCAGGATAGAGGGAGAGTGAGAGACCGCTACTGAAAATAGTTGTATCCTTTCTTTTGTCCCTCATTTTTTTTCAGTTTTGATTCTAACGTCTCAGATAAGAGACCACAGTTACTTGTTTGTATAACAAATAACATCTAAGTGGAGCAATTGATTTGTGGATATCATACAAATTTGTTTTATGGTGCTACAAATGAGTTTATGGCCATCAACGTAATAAATGCTATATTAGTAGCTTTAGCAGCATGCCAAAACCTGCTACAAAACTTGAATGGAGGTAGTAGATTCATGTTGCTATCTAGCTTTTGCTGTTGTCCATGGTGTAATTGTCCAGTGGCAAACTGAATGATGCACTGTAAAATTAGGAATATCAGGAAGTCTAAATATTTTTGTTTTCTTTTTTTCTTTTTATCCATTCCTGGCTTTCACCTCCTATTTGCCATCTCTGGCACATGGAACAGTAATCTACCACTCATCTGCTGTGAGCAATAAGCTACTGTTTGCCATATGTCCAGCAACCTACGCTTCTGAACTTCAGGTATCACAGTCTGTGTGTACAGGGCAGCTCCATCTCACGTGAGGAGGAGTTTATTCATGTGTGGCCTCAGCAAAAAAAAAAAAAATAAAAAAAATTAAATTTACCTTTCCCTAAGAGTGGAGAGACAGGCCAGGTTGGGAGCTGTTCGTAAATGGCTCCCAGTGAGGATGAAGGAGCTGGCAAGAGGAATCATAGCTTCCTTGTATTGTCTGAGACAGAGTTGCTAACTTTAGGCAAACAGTGGTTAATCTTTCCAAGTGTGTAGATTTATAGCTGGGCTTCTAAGCATTTGAATTCATTGTTACAGCTAATGGACATCTCATATTGTCTTAAATCATTGGCTCTTTAGTGTGCCAAATAGTAATAGAAACCATAGAGCTACCATTATTTGGCACCTATGCTTCAAACCAGTTGCCAGAGGAACTTAGAGGAGGAGAAAAAGATCAATTGAAATTTTTTTGAGTGCTTTCCGTGTGAAATGTTTTGCAAAGCTTGAAGTCTCAAATATTATATGCAGCATGTGGTAATTTAACAAGCTCATGCTTCATGCTAGCTACATGATGATTTTTCCAGGTTAAACAGATTTATCAGATTTACCATATAGAAAGATAGATATTGATTTGGCTGAGCAAATGAAAAAAACAGTTTTAATTATTTTTCTTTTCCCCTGGTATAACATGATTGTTATTATAGGTAACAACATAGTTAGAAACACAGTTGACTCTGTTAATGGGCGATCTCCTGTAGAAGTTACATTAAGTAAAGCATGCTCAGTGATTTTTGCATGGCATGATTTATGAATCTTTTTATCCATAAGCAACCTCCTACTGTGCCAGCAGTATACGGCATCATATCTCACTTTTCATTATGAGAGCATCGAGTATTGAGGCCTTTGAGTGCTGAGCTCCGCGTCATGGCATGCAAACCTCTGTGGAACCAAGAGAGGAAGTCCCATGGTCCTTGGTTTCCAGTTGTTGAAATCTGAGGAGAGTTTCTCATTGTGCCCTAGGAGACCACCTTACTTTCAATTTGCTGTTTTAGAGCAGTAAGATGGGGGCTCTGCCCTTCCTCGTGAGACCAAATGCATTCATCCACAGAATCTGTCTTCCCACCATCGAAGCTTACATGCTGGAAAAACACAGGTCTTGGCTGACTTCGTGGTAACAAGCACAGGGAGATTTTTAATGCTAAAAGAATGGTCTGGACAGTTTAGCCTTTAAGGAGAAAGCCTGGGAAATTTTGCAGGAAACCCATGATTTATCTTGCCCAGCACTCACTCATTGATGGCATAGACTTTTTCCTATTTAAGAAAGACCTTTTCTTTGTTCTGGGAAAATACCAAGGTGATCATCACACTGTATGGCAGATTTTTCTCTTGAAAAACTGTCTTGCACATGATTAACTTTATGGTATATTACAGAGAGAAAGCTGCAAGGTGATGGTTAATGGCATTTGAAAAGCCATTGTTAACCTCAGCTTATGGAGATTTAGTGGTGCTGCTTAATATAATCAATGTGCTGATTACATTCTTATAAATAAGTGTTTATGAATATCAGGTATTAAATGGAATGAGAAAACGTAAAGTATACCTATCTGAAAAATCTCCACCTTCCTCATCCACATTTATAGAAGTGGTTACACTTGGCAAATAGATTTTTCTACTGAAAAGTCGTCTTATGTTTTGTTGAAGTTTTCCCAGTATGATTTGTTTATGCATATATAACTATTTATACACACAAGCACACACGTGTTTGTTTATAGCTCTGTACTTTTGTATATGTAGCTCATTTCCCATACCATTTCAATAATTGTGCGGGTGGCTGAATAGGGCAGAGATCAGTGATAAAACAATGTGGGAAAACGCAAACGTGACACACGGGGGAAAACAATGAGAAGCCATGAGCACTGGAAAAAGAAAAAGCAATCACACCAGGAGTTAAGTGGTTAAGGAGGCTGCTGCAGCAGGAAGCGGGTATAGCTCTGTTTTCAGTGTGCTCATGGGAACCGAATTGGAAAGTGTTGTGGTAAGTGTGTGGAACAAAAAAAAAAAAAAGTAAGAAATATGAATCGAGCTATAAATGTCTGTTTTTCTTTGAAGTTTTGTGACCAACAATTAATGTTACTGGAAATCTCATAAAGAGCTGTTGTTTTATAAACTCTGGTTTGGCTGAAGAGTACAAAGCAAAGATAACATTAGCTCATCTCCAAAGGCTTCTGGTGTACGCAGGGATTTCTGAGCTCTTGGGCAGGTACAGCCTAAGTGCAGAGAAAAGCCTTGTTTTCCTTCCTCTGCTCAGTGATGGGCTACTCAATTGTTTCTAAAATGAGACTATAACCCCATTCAGATCCTGACGTGGAATAAGAAAATAATTTAAAAACAAAAGTATGCAAGGACTGTGTTGATGTGTGACGTGTCCTGTTAGTGAAAATGAGTTGGGGCATTAATTTTCTGTTTACCCGCTCTGGAAATTGGGCCTTCTTGAAGAAATTAACTCTAAAAGAGCAGACTGTTATCTAACCTGTTCTTTTTTCACAGATTAAAATTCAATAGCTTTTAAATGTGCAGTAGTCCAATAAATGGACTTGAAGGTCACTAATTATTATTCAGGATTTATCTGGAATATTTGCCTGGCTTGCTGGGAACGAGAAGGAGAAAAGATCATTCTCATCTCTAAATATCTTCCTCTACCCTAAATAAGCCCAATGCAGCATGAAGATTTTTTATTTTTTTTTTATTTCCCTTCTCCCCCTCCCCCCTAATAAATACCTAGCTGTTATATTCCAGTTAGGTGTCACATCTCTCCTGTAAGGGAGAGATGCCATTACCAGTGAATATGACCATATTAAAAATCCATTTAAAGCTGGTAATGATGTTGGAAAGCTGGAGATTCTAAGGAAAATAATCTCTTATCACTTTTACATTGAGCAATTTAGGTGGATCTTTTACAACAGTTAGCGTTGGCAATTGTAGCAGCTTCCATTTATTTAGTAGGCTTTGTCTCAGTGTTCTACAAACTAATGGATACCCATTTTAAAACCGTATGCAGAAATGCATTTAACTCATGAGTGTAATTAGTAGGGTGCAGTTGTTGGGATTTCTTTCCGAAATGTCTCTCCTGCCTGCAGAAGGATATTGCCAGTGCGCTATAGCTTGGTACCTGTTCACCATCTATCTTTCTGGAAAGGAGGAACAGATTCTATCTGATATTGTGTGGCCTCATCATAGAATCATTAAGGTTGAAAAAGACTTCTAAGATCATCTAGTCCAACCCCAACGCATCCACAGCATGCCCACTAAACCAGGTCCCTCAGTGCCACGTCAACCCTTTTCTCGAGCACCTCCATCATCTTGACCTTTCCTGAGGGTTCTTCCCACTTCAGGGTGCTCATAGGTGAAGGAATGTAGGTAGATTGGTATGGAGAATGAGGATATCCTGGTATCCCTAAGCCAGATCCAAATCCTCATCCCTGGGAGAAACCATGGCCAGAAGTGCGATCCTTTGGTGCTTTCTGGCCAGAGTGCGAGATTGGAAAACAATTGGATTTCCAAAGCTTTCTGTAGGTGACGCGGCTGAGCATGTCGTCTATAGATCCACTGCAGGTCTACAGAATGTGGTGGTGCTTGCAGGCCAGGCATTTATTCATCAAGGTGTTAGGTTGATAATGGAACGCAGAAGAAACTTGGCTGAGAAAACCTCACCAAATAGCCTATTTTTGACCTTGCAGGAAGATGTAAATCAAGTTTTGTGTTTATGGTTTGTGTGGTGTTTGGCTACTACATAGGATGTGTTTGCTGGGCTTCTCATGTTGGCATTCTACTTTTTTGTGAATTGGCTGCACAACTGTCAGCATCGTGTCTGGGTGAGTTTCTTCCTCCAGTGCCAGCATTATGTGCTCTGGGGACCCTTGTCAGCTCACATTCAGCATGTTTGCAGACAAAAACTACCAGCAGGGAATGAGCTGTGATTAAAACTGAGATGCTGAGCTACTGTACTGGCTCCCAGTGCGAGTGGGCTGCTTTATATACAAGTGTCTGAGCTCTCTGGGACAAGCTTTGCTGTTGTTTAAATAAAATTCATTTCTAATTGGTTTGCTGAAAAGCTCTATCTACTGTCAGGGCTCTGTTTTGCACTCGGATTATTAAAAAATTAGCTGGAGGCTGTGGTTTGGAGTTTAATTCAGTCCATCACTTTTCCTCACAGTTAGACATACTTCCCCCTACAGCTGCCATCCGCAAGAAGTAGCGTTAGTGCAGAGATGTGCTGTGGTCTAGCTGAATCGGCCTCAAATGTGAGGAGAGTAGGTTTGATTCAGACTTCAGGAAAGAAAGAACTTCTTGAGACAACTCTGGATTCGTTTTCACCAGGGCGTTGTTGAGTGCTGCGGAACTGAATGCAAGGGAGTGAAGGAAAAGCAGCCTGGGACTGTCTTCTAAGCACACGTGTCCTGTGCTTTGCCATTAAATACAACAATTCCTCCATCGCTCTCCTTTTTTATTTTTTTATTTTTTAAGAAAAGGAGAGCTTTAAAGGCCTGAAAGAGTGGCATTTGTATGGATGAAACCCTTTGGGCAAAAGTCTGACTGTATCAGAGCCCCTGGGAACATTACAGCTGCTTTCACCGTGTTCATGGATTTCTGTCCTCTGTTGTTCTTTTTCTTTTGCTTTATTTCTTTTTCTACATAGCTTCTCCCAGCACTGTACTGCTGACTTGTCAATGAAATACATAGTAGAATGAATCACCAGGACAGAAAAGTCCTAGGCATTTTTGAATGCACAGCTAAGCACCTTATCTGCTATTATCTAAATATGTTAGTGAGAAATGTTTTGAGACAAATGTTAGTGAGAAACTTTTATTCTGGCAAGCTTAGTCTATAATTCCCCCCACTCAAGTTTTACTTTTGATGAGTTTGCACACTCACTCAAATGTCCTGCGCTACTGTTAGGAAAGTGCTGATTTAATTACCAGGCAAAATACTGTTCAGCATCAGTGCTTGTTTGGGAAGCGGTGTGTTCAATGCGTGCTCCAGTGCTCTCAGACCACGTAGAACGTATAGTTTACATTAAATGCAATTGTGAGGAAAGAAATAAAATGAAGCCATTTTAGTAGGAAGAGCTTTGGGGGTTTTCATTTAATTGAGTTCTTTCCAATGTTTTGCGTGCTACGAAATGACAGTGACAAAAATATGTACCCTAGGACTTTGTAAAGCTTCAAATATTGTTTCTGAAAAAAGCACAGACGTTTCTTCCTAGAAATCCGGTGGTATGATGAGTGTGAATTTCATAGGAAACAGTATTTGCATCAAGGAAATTTTGCAGGTTTTTTTTCTGTCCACAACACTGATATTATCATGTTGAAAACATCATTGTAGAAATTACTCAGGATCATGATAAACTCAATATGTTTGTGAAAATAAGCATATGATGCGGTGTCGGCAATAACATGGATATGAGACTTCTGATGGTCCAGGAAGTCTCCTTCATTCCACATTTCCATGTCTTCAGCGCAAGAAAATGTGGTTGCCTTGTTAACAGTAAGGTAGCTAATCCAATTCAGTTATTTTGATTTTTAATCCTGTCGGAGACAAGTCTCTCTTTACCCTGGAATACAAATCTCAATAGAAAATACACTCTTATGGCAGTGAAAACAAAGATTTTGACTAATTGAATTCCAAGAAACGTTAATACTATTTTTCTTCTATGCTTGCAGAACAATATCTTAATTCTTGATGCTGATCTTCAGTTATACTCTTTGTTGCTAATGCTGAGCAAATGGGAGATTTGATTGAGGAAGAACAGCATTCCTTTATGACAGATCTTTTTTGTGTATAGCCCTAAAGCTGGTCTTTCTCAGCGTGTGTCACTGCAACCCAAGGCAGAGGGGCCAGCAATTAATACGATTCTGAAGTAATAAATTAGTTCATCTAGTTCTGTACAAGATAGAGTCGTTATGTGGTGAAAAACGGAATCCATACTTTTGTTTCTGGTGGACTGCAGTGGTATAATGTGCACTACAGGGTTCTTAATATCCTTTGTTTGCATTAGGAAAAACATAACGCTCTCCTGCTGAGAAGCAGAGATCCCCTCGTGTTCTTGTGAATGTGACGCTCAAAAATGCAGCTTACAAAGATTTTGATGTTGGTGAGGAGCATGAAAGAGGCTCCATGTGCCACTGCTATCCCTAGAAGAAAGGAGCAGTGCTAATCCTGGAAACTTCTTGTTCAGAAGCATTTAAAAATATTTGAAGGTATTTCACGAGGCCATCACCATATGGTCTAAATCTTAAAACATCTGAGCTAATTAACTGTTGGTTAATTTGACTGGCTCATTTGTCCTCAGTGGAAGGGTACAAGTCCCATTCAGATTTACGCTCCGATATTGGACAGGGATGGGACTCTCCCAGAGATGTTTGTGTGATTTGGACCCCGAAGGCTTAGCTCTCACCTGCAGGTTAGTGACAGACCTAAGGATTGCAGCAAAGTGGATAACAGGACAGTAGTAAGGAAGCTCAATGACCAGCCCAAGTGAACCCGCTCAGGGGGTCTGGCAGAGGGGCAGAGTGGTCGTTGGAGCCACTGCCTTCCCTTCTTTGTGGCAGATGTTAAGTGTTAAGATTATGCACCAAGAAAACAGCCGTGGGTAATGCGTGGGGGGAATACGTAGGTTGGGCTGCTTAATATACACTTGGATTGTCACCCTCATCTGAAAGGAAGCTATGTCTTTAATTAAAGTTAATGAAGATTCTCCTTTAATTCCCAGATGGTGAGAAGGGAATATGACTTCATCATCACACATCTTTGCATGGCCATCACTACTTAGTTACAAACACAGCTTAAAAGGAGCGTCTGTAGCCTGGCCTGAACCTCAATTCCTGTAGTCTGGTGTGCTCCACTATGTATCACAAGTAGCAGGTATTTTATTCCAGAGGAACTACAGAAATGAGCCCTTAAGTTCAGAGAGCATTGTAATTGTAAAGGCCTTACATATTATAACAGCAAATGTTTCAGTCTCATTAAGAGACCATTTTGCAGTTTTAATTGTTTAGAAATGCACTTAATAACTACGTATCATGTCTGGGAAAAATTAATTACTGAACAATTCTTGTATAATCCATGTGATATCTCACGTAATTCTGTCAGCTAGATATTGCAGGCTGGTTTTAATAAAATAAATACAGACCATTCAATATGTAAATGAGCTAGTTAAAAACATACACTAATGGATCATTAACCTCTCTTGAACTTATATTCTTAGTGAAAATCACATTAAGTGAATATAGGATTATGGCAACATAGACCTGTTAAGAAGGATTCTGGTAACTGCACTGAACCAGGAAGTACCACACAGGGACACCAGAAGGATGGGAGGGGTGGCATTTCTCATGGGTTGATGGAGAAGCTGAGATGCTGCTCCTGATGGCCCGGGAGCTGCTTTGGTTGGGTGGCAGGGGTGGGCATTGGCCCCAGTCTGGATGGGGCTTTGAGCAACTTGGTCTAGAGGGAGGTGCCCCTGCCAATAGCTGGGAGGTTGGAACTAGATGACTTTAGAGGTTCCTCCCAACCCAAATCATTCTACGATTCTATGGAGGAAAAAAAAAAAAAAAAAGGAAAATTGCTGTACTTTTTTGAATTAGCCCTCTGTATGGGCTATTCTCAGCTCCTTAGAAATGAGAGGGTAAGAAGTTTGGCTTATTACTAGCTTGTATCAGCGTGTCAGATCTTTATCCAGCTTCCCAAGCATAAATCCTTCATGGCAGCTCTGTATGCCCCTCTGGGGAAGCTAGCACCCACCCCAAAACCAGCTGGCTTTATCTGCATGGAAGAGACCCAGCTTCATGGCTGGAGCCAGCAGACATTTGTGGAGCTGAGCTGTATGCACTGCCCCTGCCCACACACCGACTCTAACCATTGTTAGCAGCCTTTCAATTTCACAAGCACAGGATTTTACTTCTAAAAATAGCTTAAAGAGAACAGTGTAGACCCACAGCAAGTAGGACTTCTTAAGCCACTTTGATCACTATCAGCCGTTGCGTGGGTTTAGAAGGTACAAAGTAGGTTTTTGGTCTCAAATGTGCTTTAGGCTCCAGTAGTGTCTCTGGAAGGAAAGTGCCACATGTGAAGAAGAGGTGTGCTGACCCCGAGCCGTGCCACCAGCTCTGCGCGGCTCAGCCAGAACTGCATGGAAAGCCGTCTGGGTGAGGCACCCAAAGTGAAGTTATTTTGAAGCAGGGCGATGTATTGTAAAACCGTAGCCTGCTCTGTTTAATTCTTCACATTTTAAAACGCCCAATTCATTTTGGAAAGCATTCTTCAGGTTATGGCTGGGGCTTGATGTGGAGTAGTGCCCCCTAAGCCATTGAGGATAAAGCAGTGGGGACTGCAGAGTGCGGCTGGCTCTGTGGCTTTAACCGGCCTTTATTACCATAGCCATAAATAGCAAACCGCCCCAAATATTACAGGAGTTTTGTTGGCTTTAACCAATGAAGTAGAACAAGACCTCTGAATACCCCATTAGTTCCAGTGCTGTGCTTTGACGACTTTGCATTGGCAGCTCTTTTTCTATACAAGTCGCTAGCCTCACCCGTGTCTCTTAACAAATACCGTTGACAGGCACCATTGCAATTTTTCTGCATGTTCTGACAGTTTAATTCAGTACCTCCTGGCTAAGCAGCCAGAGCCTGAGGGGGTAATTCAGCACCTTGGCATCACACTGCAGCAATTAAAATAATTAAGGGAGTTGGGATGGGCTTACGGAGCTTTCCTTCTTCTGCAGCCTTGTACGGAGAGTGCACTTTCGTATTCCCTCATGGAATGTGTACAGGATCTTCCTCTACAATATGCTGCAGTGAGAATTTTTAAGATGCTTATTTCCAGCCTCTGTTTGCAAAGCTGTTGGCATTTGTGCCGAGCAACTTCTTTCATTTTCTCCTCTCTTGTATACAACCTGATTTCCTTTTCTCTCCTTAAATATAAGGGGACAAATACTTTGTATTCTAGCTGTGATTTCTTTTGATTAAGAGAAGTGAGTAACACCTTGGCTGCATAATTTTAGTCAAATCATTAAATTATTTACTTTGGTGCTCAGTAAGGACAACAAAGCATACGCTGAGTTGGTGGGTCTCATTTCTCTTACTGAGAAGCAAAGTACGGAAAATGAAAGCTGCTTTTCTACACCTTAACTATGGGAGGCAAACATATGGGAGAGCTGGCAGGTTTTTGTGCATCTGTGTATATGTTTAGAAAATTGTAGTGCGTGTGTGTATAATGCACATGTATGGTAAAAAGGATTTCTTGGTTTCCCTTCATTCACATATCTCATAAGGTATAAACAGTATTTTTACTGTTTTCATGTAAAAGAATCCTACAGTAGCGTGTTTTGCTGAGGTTGGTGTCCCCTATCTCTCTAAAGCAGGTGATGTCCTGTTCTCACTGGATGCCAGGTTCCCATTGGCACATATGGGCCCATGTTTCACCTGAGAATTCCCAAGGTTTGTGCTCTAAGCCAGCTCCAGAGTGTGTGGATAAGCATTTGAGAAGAGCTGCGATAAATATCAGAACTGTTCTGTGCTGTGTTCAGCTTGTTGCTCGTGTGTCAGAGCCACCCTGTCTGTGCGCCCTGGATGTGTGCCTGGTACAGCCCTTCCCTGGAGAATTCGCATCAAGCACAGAAAGTGCTGCTCCTGTATTTTTTTCAGGCCCTGAAACATTAATCATACAGAGGAAGAAAAAAAAAAGACTCAGTCAACAGTATTGTGAGAGTATTGCTGTGCAGGTTCAGGTCGTGGGTTTCCCCAAATCCAGAGCTGAGCACAACCCAGACTGGCAATCCAGTAACACTGGGGTGGCAATCAGTGCCAGCCCTTGTCTTTGAACTTGGCCCTCCCCAGGACATGGGCCCTCTCCTCATCTTTTTTTTTTTAAGGAGCTGTTTTGTGCCTATCCCTTTTCCTGGCATTCTTCCATTGCAGTTCAGCAGCACTTTGTAAGGCCAGGATCTGCTGGACCCCACATCTTAATGTGATGGCCATTAGGGGTTGGGGTCTACAAAAGTGCTTGAGCTCCTTCAAGCAATAAAAATGCAAAGGCAGACTCCTTGGTACAAATTATGATGTGTGCCAATGGTTTCCTTTGGGTTTCTCATACTGCAGCCTGACCTTTGCAAAGCTACTGACAAGAAAACCTGACATAAACAGCTGCTTATCCTTGTTTACCTGCTATCTTAAACTAAATGATATTGCTATTTATCACAGTGATTTTGACAGATGTATCCTCACTGTGCACTGGTGTGGGCTGGTTCTCCCAGTTCAGCAATGCATGCAGTACCATCTCATCCCACCATGCAAAACCCAATTGTGGCAGCTTCAGCTTTGGTGCTCTCCAGTATTTTGCAACAGTCACTTCACTCTTTCAGGAGCAAGGAGGAAGGAAGTGACTTGTACAGTTCTTATTTGTGATTCAGGTTTCTCTTTACACTTACCAATGGTTTATGTATTTCTGCCAAAGCGCCGTAAGGTATTTGGGATAGCTGACATAAGAACAGTTCTGCAGATGGTGTGGATGTAGATAACATTTCTTGTGTTGTCCTTAAGTGATGCTTAAATACTGAAGTTGTAGTTGAAGGGGAGCACCCTAATTGTCATGTACGTTCAGCCTAGTGTTGCCCCTACCAGATCTGCACGCGTACCGAGTGCACGGATTTTCCTTTTGTCTTCACAAAGGTGCATTTAGGAAATGATATCTCACCTATTTTACAAGTAAGATCGTTTGCCCATTTCCTGCATACTGAGAAGTCTCCTTGGTGTCAGCTGGTGATGCGGTGGAAAGAGCAAGTGTCATCTGCCATGTTCATGGGCCTTTCCTGTGCATGGTCTCCCTGCTCTCCAGGAAAGCTGCTACAACTTTCAAGTTCAAGAAAGATTTTTGCAAATAATCTACATCTGGTAGCTCAGCTGAAATAAGAGTGTCTCAAGAGTTTAATGGATCAAACAGCGCTGATGGGTTTTATGGTTCCTTTTCACTTTAGGGCTAAGGAAAGACAGAGCAGGGCGGGTTGGTTTTAAATTCAAGGATTTATGTTGTTAATCCTCCTGGCTAATTATAATTTATGGGATCCTGATAAATTAATATGCAGTTGCTATTCAAATGCAGAGAACAGTGTAAGGCAGGCATAAACAAGTCTTGTTCATTTTTAATTTATTTTCACCAATGGAGAATATTAAATAAAATGAACACTGGGGCATTTCACGGGAAGTTTCATTTTCATTATTTATCTTCAGATTTATGGGCTTCATATAAAAATTTTCCAAACATTTCTCCTTCTAATGAAAAATCAGTGCTTTCAACGTCACAACGTGAAAGACCACGAAGAAGCCGTAGTTGTGGTGTACCCTTTAACGTGTATTTCAGGATCTCTGTGGGGAGGGGGAGGTGGCAAGGAAAAATTCTCGACTGGCCATTTTTAATGCTGTGAATTTAAGTATTTATTAGAATGAGAGGCTGACATCAATAGCATTGTATGCATTTCTCTTTGAAGCCCTTGAGTATGTTTAAGCCCCGCTTGGCACAGGACCAGCTATGTGTTCTCTCTGGCAGAAATCGTGAAGCGTGTGAATGTTTGTAAAATTATGGGATGGGTCTGGAGCATCAAGGAACATAAACGTTGCACAGAATTTGTCTTTATCCATACTTTCAACAATTACAAGGTCAGACAAAGTAAGTAGAATCAAAAACACTGACAGATATCTGTTTGGATGCATAACAGGTATTGTACAAGGCGAAAATCATGGCGAATCAAAATATTCCATGTAGGATATAGGGAGGAATTCCCAAGTCAGGAGTGAATCCCTGCTCCTGCAGAGTTTGCTTTTCTCCATACTGCCTTACCTCCTCCTGTCCCTGGCAGCATAGAAAGCTGTTGGGAGATGGCATTAGTAAGGTGTAACGAAGACTCAATTGATAGAAATGTGTTGACAAATGAATGGCACAAAGTGGCTCTACCAGTCTGTTTTCAAACCAAAGGTAAATTCTTCACATTGACAGTCTTCTTCAGCCCTTATTTGCATTTTTCTGCTTCCATAAATCTGGCTTTTAGCAGTGTCTTGGTTAATACTGAGTAAATCTGACCATGTCTAGTACCGAAGTATGTATGATTTCCCATCAAGAGTGACTACATTTTCTGCCAAAATGACAAGGAAGGCTGGATCAACGTTATTTTTTTTTTTTTTTAAGTAGTAAAACATATACAATGAAAAAGATTGGATTAAATGCTGGCAGCACTGGGGAACAGAGCTGTCCAGCTTTTAAATGCTTTGCCTTCTCTTAAGTGATATGTGTGCAGTCCTGAGGGGCCTTTGACACCCAAGGCTCTGCAGCCTGGGCTGGTGGGGACTGCTAGGAGATTTATTCTGAGGAATGGGATGATTTTTATTTTTTCTAAACAAATCTGATGTTCTGCATCAAAATTTGGTCGGAAGGTTTTCGTGAATGAAAGTAGATGGGAACCACCTTTCCCCAGAGAGAAACAAATCCTCTGGGTATTCCTGGATCTTCCTTGGTTTTCTCAGTATTTTATTAGGTAATCTGTACTCATCTCTCTTTTTAGTAGAAATGACTTAAAGTGCTAGAATTATTTAGCACTGAAACATCCACTTGTCCAGTAGGGCACAGCCTATATATTAGACTTTTTTCTAAAAAAAAAAAAAGAAAAACAAACCAAAAGTCTGCTGCAGTAATTGACTGGTATAGCTTCCACACCAATAAATGGTTTAGATGTAGCTTTTGATGATTAAAAGGGGGCTTTTAGGGCTTCCTTGACTAGTACCAACACTTTTCCCCCAGGAAACTGCAGTATTCTGGGATTTTTGATAGCAGGGACACATGAAAAAATTACATACGAAGACAACTTTGTTATACTGACATAAATCTCTGGTGCAGATCTGTTCTTAGGCCTTGATCAAGTTTCTTATTTTTATTATCAAAATATATGTTGCTATATCCCTTTCATACTTTGGAAAACATTGCATTTTGCCTAATGTTGTAGTCCATTCCTGCAGTTCAGAGATACAGTTTTATTTTTCAATTGACTATCTAATCACTGGTGGTTGTTTTTTTTTTTTAATGTCTTCAAAATTCATAGACTGACTTCCAGCTTGGCAAGTTGACCAGTTCCCAAGATCTCTGCAATTTTATTTTCCATAGGGAAAAGCTGGCAGTGTGATAAATAGTATTTAGAAATCAGTCCGCTCCGTCCAGTGTTTTTCAGGCAGCAAAGGCTTCTGTCCAAATATTAGATGACCGTATAATGATATCAGAGGGTTCTGGTTTATAAATGTCATGGTAATCAGTTCTAATTTTATATTTCCTGGATATGTTTGGCTTTGCCAGATTCAGCATCTCTTGAGGGCTTTGATTAGAGTTATAGAAAAATGTAAACTGAAGGGGACCTGTGGAGGTCAGCTCGTCTGTCCCCCTGCTCAGAGCAGGGTTTTGTCATTGTGTTCACTCATCAGAGAGAAAAATATTTAAAGAACCTCCTTCTGTCCAACTCCCCTCCAAAATAATAATAATAATATTAAAAAAAAAAAAACAACAGTAAACTTTGGGAAAACTAAAAATGCTTGATTTATGCTTTTGTTCACCCCCTTTCCCTTGTCCTCACTCATCAGTGCTTAGAATTAGACCCACCATCATCATACCATGTCTCTGCCCCTCGTGTTTTAGTTTATGGTTGGGGACAGGAAATTGCCACTGAGGATGGGCTGTGTGCTGAGGCTCCAGATCTGCGCTGGCGTTCATTTGCTTTACTCATTTAATCGAGTCTCCTGCTGCCTTGGTATTTTTTTCCACTAACTTGGCTTACACAGGCAAATGTACCTGCGTGGTTTAAGTGTTTGTTAAGGCTGGAGGACAGGTTTGGTAGGAAATGTGGACTTGCCCGTTGCATAAATCAGCCTGATTACCACTTCTCAATGATAGTGGCATATGAACTTGTTCAGCTCCATTAAAGTCAGGGTGACAGGAGCTGCTAAGGCTCAAATTAACACACATCTGTCATGCCCCTATGACAAAACTGTGATAGAATAATAAAGAAATGCTAAGTAAATTTAAAATCACATTCACTGTCTCTGTTAAAAGGCATGAAGCCTAACAAAACTTGTTGTGGGATCTCATGGAATTGAGTGGTTTTATTTTGCTAGGACTGTTTCTAGGATAAAGGGAAGAGAGAGAAGAATAGACAGGAAGTCTTTTCTTCTGGCACGGGCTGGATCAGCAAGGATGTCCGTTCATTCCTCATCTTTGTTTAAATACGTGAAGGCAGAGTATGGTAACTCTCAAAATAGGACTGCACATATTTAATTAATTACATAGAATTTTAGGCTACTGTCATGACTTTGACAGAATTAGGGAAATCTGCTGTGGAGGAAGAAATGAGCACAGGTCCATAAAGGCGTAGGGTGTAGCAAACAAAAAAAACCTATTAGCTTTGTATTGAAGTACAGTTGGTTCAAGAAGAGGGTACCCAGCACAGCTCAACGGAAGTAAAAGTCTGCTGAGGTTGACCAGATCTCAGTTAGGAGAAAAATGAGTGATTTAACAGTGGCTATGATCAACATGGCTTTGCCTTGAGTATGACTTGGCCACTGAACGATTCCAGCTGGTAGAACAATGTATGTTGGGATACAAAAGGATTTGCTGTAGCTACTGCTGGGAAAATAAATCCTAAACACAATGACTGCAGCAGTTTTGGATATACATTTCAGCTTGAGTTTTAGAATACTCCGTGTCATAAATAATTTTGCAGGCTAACCAGTAAATTAAGAATAGGTCCTGAGCAGCCTGGGGTGGTGTGTGTCCAGCAGACTGCACAGGTTTGCGAATAAATATTTGTGCTCTTGGCCGCATGGTGGGTTTCAAGACAAAAATATTTCAAAAAATATTTCATGCTTACCAACCAAAGCATTCTTTTCTTTGAAATGCTGCACTTTGCCTTTTTGGCTCTGTAGACAAATGAAGAAAGTATTAGCATTGTGTTTTTCTGTTCCTTGTGGGTTTTGGTGTATCAGATTTTGGGATAAACTGTTGATTTGGAGAAACTATTTAAACTGAATTCTAACGTGCTCCCTGATGTCAGCAATGGTGTCAAATCTTTATGGTTTTGCCTTAAAAATTTTCACTTGGGTGTCTGACTTTTGGGAAATTTCTGTGTTTTACTGAATTAACAACAGAGCCCATTTCCCTCTTCTTCTATTCATCTTACCTCTCTAGTCTCCATCAGTGTAATGAACAGGACTCGTGTTGCTGAATTCCATTATAAGTTACACAAAATGGGCAAATCTAATATGATTCCTCCCCTGTAGAATTAACTTGAAAATCTATCTTAAATGGTTAATGTGGCATACCTCATGCATGAATAGGGTTCTGTGCTGTTTAAACTATGTAAGCAAATACTGCTGTTAGAACTGAGTGACATTTAAGTAATATCATATTTTTTAAGGGCTTCTTTTGAACCTCCCAACGTGAATAGAGTACACTGAGAGAACGGGGAGGTGAGGGCTTATTTCCAACAAATGCTGAAATGTGAGGTAGAGTTCAGTGGGGAAAAGGAGGTGGTTAGAGCACGAGAAAGCCAGTTACTCACCAAAGCAGCGCTCGACTTTAATAATAAATAATATTGAATGTTGGGATATTAAAACAATTCATTCTTGGCAAAGCAAAGGGAGGTTTTATTCCCCCCAGTAACTCCGGCTCGAACAGAATACTACTTATAAGTTGCAGATTTTAATATAGCATCATGTTCCTACAGGTATAATAAAATAAAAACGTAAAGAGTATTAATTCCTTTAAAAGCAGTGATTAATCCCAGATGTGGAGCGTGCAGGGCGGGCGTGCTAAGCGGGTGCAGGTGCTGACGGGGCTGTTGCAGCGCGCTGCACATGTTCCCGGAACACAGCTGTTCTGCAAATCCTCTGCCAGTTGCTCCAAACCCTCTCTGAAGTTGTACTGCCTCTGGGCACAATTAAAAGCTGTATACTACATTTCATAAGGTAGTGTTAGAAATTTAGGCCGAGCCAAAGAGGAGGGGGGGAGTGAGGAGGGGGAGAGCCCCTTGTTAAAGAGGAATTAACCTCTTTAACTTTGCTATTGAAACAATAAAGAGTCTAAATGCCGCCTGCAACCCCCAGTATTAAGTGAAACGATGCCACGTGGAGCTACGAAACAAATACTATTTTTACTTAGTAATAACTTTCTGTAATTCATTAATGATACTAATTTTTATATTGGGGTTAAAATCTGCTCTACTGCCCATCCCCTTTCTGGTGTTTTACTCAAACCCCTGTTTGCTGGTTTACGTGAAATACGGCGGCTCTGTGACACAGCATTGCATGTGTTTGAAAAATGTTTTAAGAAAAAAATATTCAGCAGTAAAATACATTGAAATTCTTCTGCTTTGAGTATGCTCATGTGCAGACCATTCTGGTCAAGTTATGGGGAAAAAGCAACTACCTGTGACTTCCCCACAAGACTGGGAGGATGGAGTTGCCTTTCTGTGCTTGGCATTTGCACATCTTCTCATTGCTCACTTATTACAATGGAGGCTTTTGGATCAATCTGTCCATGGCGGCACTTTGTGCATGGATGGAGAAAAGCTGTTTCTGGTATTGTTAATTATCCTGTACAGGGAAAAACTGAAAAGAATAGCCTGGGACACCGCTGCCAGGTCACGTTCTCATTAACTCCTCCTTGCTACTTCACCTGCCAAACCAAGATTTCCAATTTTGCTGGCATTGGAAACAGGTGTTTTCTTGTGAGCACAGGATAGAGCTATGAGTTCTGGGCACCATTGTGCCTCATCTGCAGGGACACCAACCTGGAGCATGGCAAGTCCTCACGCTGAGCTTGGAGGCAGGGTAAAGGGCAGACTGACTTCTCTAGCTGAAGTAGGCTTCACAGATTTTTCACAGAATATTATATTAAAAAAAAAAAAAAAAAAAAGATAGATTTAGAGTATACTTCATAATGGTACATAAGTGCAGAGCTAAGAGTTATTTCTCCAGTGGTTTCTTCCTGTGTCAACTAGTCTTCACAAGTCTCTTTGTAAAAGGAATTTATTATAACTGCCGTTAAAGGAAAATAATTGACTTCTCAGTAGTGAAGGGAAATTTGGAAAACTCTCTCTCAATATGAACTTAACGTCAGTTGTAAAGCATAGTATTTTTGGGTAAGGTAACAGAACGAGTGTTAGGACACACAGCTATAGGCTGGTGACAAGGCAAAGAAAAATAAAATCTTGAACATACGTGAAGAAATAACGTGATCTACCAACCTTTGCTGTGAGCGGTGTGTGTGAAGAACTTGCACGTAGAAATACATTTTCACTGAAAGAGCTTTAAACAGAAAATAGTTGAAGTAATGTTGGAGTTCCAGCACTATTTGGTGTGAATGTCCTTGGGCTGTAGCTGGGACCGTGCTTTCTTTTAATCCTTCTAGAAACTAAACTTGTATTTAAATCTCACTGAAATCAATGGGTCTTAATATGGATTTTTATCATTTTGATGGATAGGAATGGCTTATTTCCATGTCCAGGGTTGAACTTGACTGAAATACAGCTTTATCAGAATGGCAAGAGCTTAGAATAGTACTATTTATTGTATCATGTGTTTATTATCCCTTTAAAATAGCGTGCTGTAATGTGGTTTTTCAGTGAGTAGTATTAGCCAGCTGGATTAGAAATCACAGCTATGAGGGAATATAAATGCCTCACAGTTAAAATAATGCATGTGCATTTAGTTTGCTCAGTTCCTGTAAAATCTATATCCATTTGTCCACTCCAAAGAATTCAGATACTCTTTGATTAGAGAAGTAAGTAAAGTGCAATCGATGCAGTGGCACGCAAGTAATGAACCGGGCGCTCTGAAAATGTTTGATTAAACTAATGTAAACGTTGCATCAAATTGTGAAAATATGCGTACCGTAAATTCCAGCTAGCTGTGATTCTGAAAAGCAGAGATGAATAACCTCCTGTTGTGGTGGCTGTCTTGCCGGACTACAGATTCGTCACTGAATCTCACACTGAATGTTTTGCAGTTACGACGTGCTTCAGTTTGACCGCTCTCAGCTTGATTTTGTAAACTTTGGCTGGAAACTCAGGGAGGGGAGTTCATAGCCACACACACTTCTGGTTTTGATCTCACTATTGTGAAACAAAACTCTTAACCAGAATTACAGCAGAATGAAAACAAAAAGTTAAATGTTTTGCTTCGTTGTTAAGAGTACACCCCTTTCCAGCAGAGATCGGAGAGAAAGGAAAGAGAGAAGTGACAGCTGATTTTTGTTTCCACCTGCTCGGTAAAATGTTAGCTTTAATAGGACACAGCAGCCCCTGTTTCTTCCCCAGTCTATTTTGAGTTTGTTGAAAGTCATGGCAAAGTCATTTTTTAAAGATAATTATGCTCTGTAAACGTTAACCTGATTTTGTAGCAGTAAACACATCTTCTGGTTACGCAGGATACAAATTGGGAACATATGTCATCTCCTGAAAGCCAGAGAGCTGCATGTGGCAGTAGCATTGATTACAGATATCTCCCATACATATTGAGTGGTCCAGAAAATGTATGTTTATTGAAGAATCTGTTACTACTGTATCTTTGTCTTTGACTCTGCTGTTCTGGATGGAAGTTGTGTGGCTGCTTTTCTCTTCAGTAGCACATAGCACTTCCATGGCTGTTCTGGACGTATTTGGTAATTTTCAGCATCTGTGATACCCTAAGAGGAAGTCCTTATTAAAATACGAGAATTTTTATTATTTATTAGTCCCTTGGGAACAATTTGGGGGAAAAAAAATGCACTTTTCCACCCATACTGTTGTCAAGTATAAGCATCTCTTCTCTGTTTCCTGTTTCCTCTGTTTTCTATATCAGAAAACAGTGTTAAAAGTTAATTTGGGGAATATGTGTTTCTCCTCAAAACCTAAGGTGTAGTTATAAAAGAAGAAAAGGATTGTGTACGGACACACTCACCCCAGCCCATAAACCCAAGCCATCCACTGACTTTCACAGACTGCTATTGATGGCAGTTTTGATTGACCAATGCACAGTCCTGGGGCTCACTAATTGCCTTGTTGATTTCAAACGCTGTAATAAAACTTTAAAATGTTTCAAGACATTGAATAATGTAGTATAAAGGCTTATACGTATAAAGACAGTTACAGGCTTCAGTGCAGACAGTCAGTTATTTCAGTGTGTTTTGAAATGAATGAGCTTTCTGCAAGCTGAAAGGCAGATACCTGAGGGAACACTACCTCTTTGATGCTGTTTTCTGTATTTGTACATGATCCAGGACTTATGACATTAGATTTTGTACAACATTATAGCCAGAGCATCAAATGCATGAACTGTTAGTGAGCTTCCTCATAATCAGTCTGACAATGTTTCCTCTTTACAGTGAGAAAGTCAAAAGATTAGCTTTGAAGGAAAGAAATCAATATGTTGCAAGAGTATATTGAATGCAAAAGCTGAAACAAATTCTCCAATGGCAACCATGCATGGGGGGAGGTCTTGATTTTTTTTTGAAAGTTTTAGTTTCACAGATTAGCACAGGAAATACAAACGTATCCCTTTGCCTAGCTTCTGGTTTATGAGCTTATTTTGATATTGAATGGATTTATGTTTTTCCTGAAGGTGACTGGTTGTCTATCACACAGCAGTTTCTCTTTCCAAGTGACTGATCTATTTATTCGTGTGTGTGTGTGTGTGTGTGTGTGTGTGTGTTTGCAATGTCCAAACTGGATGCACCATGAGTTGCAGAAACACAAGTATGCTCTGGGTAAAGCTGTGCATGTGCTGATGGCTTTCTGCAGTGTGTTGTTATCCTGAGCCATGGAAAGCAACCATCCCAGTGCTTTGCGTTATCAAGGTAGCATTAAGAGTGCTGGAGTATAACTGTCTCTGAGACAGCTGCAAACTTCTGTGTGCTAACAGATGAGAACAACTTGGAATTCAGGGTGGTTAAGCCCTAGCCAAATACTTGCATGGTAACTGGAGACAAAATAAATGGCTCTTATCAGTCATTGCCTCTCTGTTTTGCTGGAAAAACAAAATGATCATAAAGATTGCTCTGGCACAGGCAGCAAAGGATAGACTTGAATTTAAACTTGCTGTCACTCCCTTGACTAATGTTCATTAAAACAGTTAATTGCTTATAAACGTCATTCCTTTCCCTGTCTCACAAATACAGACATAAATATACAACCACATGCAGCTTAAGGACTGACCTGGCATAATGCTGATCTAGGCTGGTCTGTACGTCCAGTGCAGGCACACTATTTATAGCCCTATGAAATTAAAAAGTAATCTCACTGCAGATGCACATGCTATTGGAGTACATGATATTGAACTCAGTGGTTGCATATACACTTAGGAAGCAGCACATGGAAAAACACAGTGGTAGTATCCAGAGTCTTGCGTGCTGAATATAAGGAGCAAGTAGCAGTATTCTGTTTGTATGGCAAGCAAACATTCACTGAAAAGATAAGTTAATTTGTCTGCTGTTTAAAACCACCTGGTGCGCAGTCAGGCTGGGTTCCCCCACAGTAAGCAGCGGTTTTGACAGCCTTTTGAGTTTATTTTTTTTTTTTAATTCATTTGAACCTAAAGTTCAAAGTGAACTTGTGGGGTCGAAGTGTGAAACCACATGGGAACGAAACTGTGAGGAGGTGTTCACAGGACCCCTCCAGCCTGGCTGAGCATCGCGGCCGCGCGTGAGTGTGCTGCCCACAGTAAGCAGGTAACCCTTGGGGGAAAGCAGGGCTTGTGTTCAGCACTCAGGTTTACGGCTTAGGCCCTGGAGTACTCAAGCAGCTGTGTTTTCTATTGATTTAATTGGATCATAGGTTTGCAGCTCATTTCTGGAACAGATCTGTAATACTCACCCTGCACTTGCATGTTATCTTTCCCATATTCTGGCCTTCTGGAGTTCAGAGTCACTGCTCAAGCTATTTGTAAATCTTTAAAAGCACGTCTTAAATGCATAGAAGACTGCACCTGCAATGAATAAAGGCTGGAAAATTACTATTCTAATACCTATTTTCAAATGTTAAAAGGTTTCTAACTTTTGCTCTCTGTAGTTTGATTGAATTTGGGCATAGAAATACTTAGGATATTAAGTACGACTTGCTTTTCTTGCCTGCTGTGGAAAAAGACAATTCAGAGAAAGGTTTTAAAACTATATGCCCTGTATATCCTTCATGTTTTGTTAACAGAGCAAGCATTTTGTGATTTTGTTTCTTGGGTTTTCATTTCCATGTTTGTAGTAAAAAGAAATCTCAGCAAGGCAAGTGATAACGAGAACCAGTTATCAGAGATGAGAAGCAGAGAGAAAGCTCTGCCATTTTATATACTTAGTTTTAGAACACAAGCTGAATAAGCCCCCAAGTCTGAAGGTTACAGTGAAATTGCCAAATAGTAAATCCAGACTCTTGTGGCCTCACGCACATGGCACAAAGGCAGCATTGTGCTGCGTGGCAAAGCCACAGTCCCAGCAGGGCTCAGAAGGATGCTGCAGGGTGGGGATGGAGCTCTGTGTCCCCAGGTGGACATGGTCAGCATCTCATGGGAAAAGGCACTCTTGTGTGTTTTATACCAAAGGGTTGGGAGCTAGGATCTTGCCATTTTCAAACGAAGGCATGGATGCTGGTTTGTATCTCATGAGTGACTGATATCCCATTACTCAACTCTTGGATGGGGCAGGAGGATCATTAGTAGAGCTAATACAATAAGTGGTAGGAATTGTTTTTGCTGTTGTTCCAACTTGCACGTGTCATGTGAGCTTCCTTTGAGTAAACAGCTGTATAAACAGTAGAGTGGGGGATCTGAACGAGAAAGCTTGATGTTAACCTCTGAGCTTTAGTTTTCATATAAATATGCGTTGTACGGATTCATTAAAATAAGAAAGTATTGCCGGTTAGTAAACTCAGCTTTCTTTGAGTGTAGGAGTTGGAGAAAGAATGGTATTAAGAGGAGAATATTTTAGTCCATGCCAGCTCAGGGAGATTGCCACTAGCACAAAATCCACGAGGGGTAGAGTTGTAATGATGCAAAGCTGCTGCTATTTTCATTTTGTTACGAGTCTTGCTGATTCAGAGCATCCCAATGTGAATTACTATTAATATGGTCTTCTCAGTCCCCTAAGGGCAACCATTAGCAAAAGTAGGTACTGCTTCACGTTGTGGTGTAGGGCAGCAAAACACACACGTTCTGGTGGCTACTTGGCTGAGTCTGGGCTTGTCATTGAGCTGACTCAGGGTGGTGGGAGGTAGAGGCAAGGTTTGGTAAGGACAGCTGGAGAGGGGAGTTTTCATTAAGGAAGGAGATCTGCATGCCCACACTGTACTGAGAAGAGAGTGGTATTTCTATTCACTGGGAAGGTCATCCTGGCTCTGGACACGACTGCCTCAGGCCATTTCTCACTGAGATTTAGTCCCAGATGACACTGCAGAATTATCATCTGGGTATCATCAGTCTTAAAAAAAAAAAAAAAAAAAAAAAAAAAAAATGAAGCTTTTGCTTTTTGTTTGGTTTTTGTGTTGCTTTCAGCAAGGCAAAAAATCCTAAGTCTGTCTAAGGGTAACCCCAATAAATCAGCTGAAATTGTTTCCAGACCTAGCTGTTGGTTTGCATGTTCAGCCGCTGCTGAATGGACCCAAGAGAGCTTTTCCTTTATGATTTGGGCTATGTGACCTTGAAAACTGAAGATGTTGGAATCATGTACTTGTCTTCTGGCCAAAGCCAATGACACGTTAGGATGTTATTAAGAAAAAATAAAAATAAAAGTCTGTTTTTAAATGGTGATCTATATGAAAATTAAGATCAGGAGAAACTTTCCAAGTGTGTAGAAGCATTGGATGTTGCACCATTTTGTCCCATTTTACTGACCAAAAACAACAGATTCTGAGAGGCCACTAATGGGGAGAGCATGCAGTGGTAGTAGTTCTGTTGAAGTGAAATGGTATTTCATTATCGTACGGTAGTGATAGTTTAAGGAACAAAAAAATAAGTCAAAATGGCAAAAGCTCTATTTATTTATTTCCAATCCAATATGTAAATCCTTAAATAGTAAATGGAGAAATGAATCAGCAATGCATGCATCTGTAGGGATCTGTATTGAGCAGGATGACAAATTTGCACTTATTTTATTGGGATTAGTGCAGTCCAGGTTTTCTACTTAAGAAACTGTAAAGGTTTTTTTCCCCAAACTGTGTTACCTTCTGAAGTTGTAGAGTATTTGGGAAATGGTGCCCAGCCCCGCAAAGCCATAAGTCAGTGTTGGTCAGTGATGAGGCATTAAATGATAATCTTGTCATGTTTAATGCCACAAGAGAAGGAACTGTGAAGCCCTTGCACCATCCAGCTGTATTTGGGGCGGTGGATGAGCCAAGTGAATTTGAACTTTGGTGAGGCCAATGTCTCAAAATGTGACACTAATTTCCTTCTGCTGTTGCCCCCTAATGGCTCTGGTGGGCTGCCTTCAATGAATGACACGGTATTGAGAAACCTGCCTTCAATGAGAGCCCCTGTTAAGCCCTGAAAGAGTTAAGCAAATCCAAGGCTGCGCAAGCCAAAATTCACTTTTCAATGCGCTTGTTGTACTTACCCATCAATCTGTTTGAAAAGGAGAGTGTCTCAATTATTCCGATGGCCAAAAGAAACAGCTTCAATTATTTATCACACAAATACACCTAAAAGCATGATTTAAAACAGATGAACAGAGCACTGAATGAGTGTTTTGGTTACCAGGGGACACCAAGCGGGGGCCTCCTGGTGGGGCCAGGCCCCTTCCGTGGCACAGTGCTCTGCTTCCACCCAGCTCCTGGGATGCCCTTGGCCATTCCCTTTGCTCCCTGCTTTTGCAGAGGCTCAATGCAGGGACAGAAGTGTGCAAGCTGAGAGCAGCGGGGCAGTCGCTGCTGCACCTTCTCCATAGCTGGCGTTAATTTGGGATGGCAAGCTCTGAAGTTCCTTTCCAGCTAATTTGTTCATGTAATTAAGTTAGCAAAATCATATGTTTTATTAATCTAATAAAATGCATTTCATGGTTTAGACTGTCTTTAATCCTTTGACCTTTGAAGTCACTCTTTATAGTCTTCAGATTGCAGTAATTTATTTTGGTTGTTTCTGTTGGGAGAACAGTTTAACAATCTGCTTTCGTTCCAGTTTTACATTTTTTTCCCTTAAAGGTAAATGGGATTAGTAAACATCTGCTTCTTTTGAATATTTACAAACTTCACAATCAAGATTTAACAATGCCAACAACATTAGTAGCTTAAACGCTTATAAATATTCACAGAGAAATAAATATAGCATTGAGACACACTGCAGGTGTTTCTTATTTCTAAGGGTTTAAGCCCTAGCTGTTACAACAAGGCATATCTTTTAGACAACTTGAAATATATCTGGCAACGGGCTGCATGTGCTTTTCTAATTCTAAGTGCCTCCGTTCACCTACTCTGCTGCCTCTCAGGGCATTTTCAGAAGGAAAACATTTGCTCGATTGTATTAAATGCTAGAGAGAGTTTTGCCTGTCAGTACGACTTTAACTAAAACACGCCAGCTCGCTAACTCTATGCGTAATTAAATACACAGAGTTAAACACGAAGTGACACGTTTAAGTTTGTGTTTGCCTGGCTTTTGACAGTGGTTTGGGCTGATGCTTGGAGCTCTGGGCTTGGGAAACCAGCGCTCAGGGTGGGAGCCTGGTGGTTGTTAAACGCCGCTCGGTTGCTTAAGGCTGACGGATAATGCTACTTCAGTTATTTACATGTGTCCCAGAGGTACGAGCTGAACGTAAGGGGATTGTGCTCCTGATACCCTGAACGTTTTTGCTTTCAAAGGATCTTTTATTTGCTGACCTGGTACAGAACGTCCCCGTGCTGTGAGGCTGCCCCCAGGAGCGCTGGGGTTCTGTGCGCACCGGCACACTTAGCCCATTGTGTGCACTTCTCTCCAGTTCTCAACTGCAGTTTGACATGGGAGAAATATAAAATGGCCCTGAGTTCAGGCTGCAAACCTAGCTGGGCTCAGCAGAGCTGTCCCAGTGCCCCCATTCTCTGCTTCTTTTGCCAGCACAGGCAGCTCTGCTCTGCTCTGCTCAGCTGCACCCAGCATGTCACCCAGCCCTCTGTTTGCCACGTCCCCCTTATTCCCTGTGCTTTCATGGCAAGGAAACGTTTTGCCCTGAAATCTTTTGCAGTCACTTTTTTGTAGACTCATTTGAGTTTAAGGGACCCTTAAACGCCATCTGCTTCCCTGCAATGAACAGTGGGACCCACAGCTCCATCAGGTGCTCAGAGCCCATCCAGCCTGACCTTGAATTTCTCCAGGGACAGGGCTTCCACCACCTCTCTAAGCAACCTGTGCCAGGGCCTCACTACTCTTATTGCAAAATACTTCTTCCTCATATCCAGTCCATATCTCTCCTTTTTAGTATGAAACCATTTCCCCTTGTCCTGTCACAGCAGACCCTGCTACAGAGTCTGTCCCCATCCTGCTTACAGCCCCTTTAGCTACCGACCAGCCACTCTCACGTCTCCATGGAGCCTTCTCTTTTTCATGCTGAACAGCCCCAGCTCTCAGCCTGTTGTTGTACAAGAGGTATCCCATCTCTTGGAGCATTTTTGTGGCCCTCCTCCGAATGCACTCCAATAGGTCCACACCTCTAACATGGTTTTTCAAGGGGCAGACTGTATATGTGTATGGAACAGCAAAGAAAATGCTCCCTTCCTCTCTTAATTTGTAAAATCTTTGTGAGACCTCAGGAACAAAATTCCTTTGCATCCCACATTTATTTACACTTCTCGGGCACCCCTGCTCCAATCACAGCCGTGCTTTGTCTCAGCCTCACGATGTGTTCTGCTCCGCTTCATCCCTCAGCACTTTTTCACGGTGCTTCCAGCAGTGGCTGCATATGCTCCCAGCCCTGCCGCTTGTGCTCTTCACACCCGGATCTTAAAGTCGTAATAATAATGAAATCGTGCTTAGGAGGCAAATGCTGCTCTCTCACCCTGTTCAGCCATCTGGCTTTGCTGGAGAGGAGCACTCCAGCAAATCCACCCCCGTTTGCAGGGTTAGCATGAAGGATGCATGTAGGCTTTTCCCCGTCTACTTAAAACCTTCGGTGCAGGGTGGGGAACTGTGAAAGCCCCACAGGAGCAATGTCCGCAGCGCTGCTTTGCCATTTTCCAAAGGAAAAACAGCAAAGCCCGTGTCTGCCTTTGCACCTGGACAAACAGAGTTTATCGCAGCCCCCCACCTGCCCCCGAGTGCCAAAAGGCTGTCAGTGTTTACCTGGACGTGACCCAGCAGAGGTGGCTAGACAGCTGCTTACAGCCCAGACGTGTTTTCTCTCCTGTTGCTGTTTTGGGGGTGCTGATGTCTCAGGGAGCAGAGGTCAGAGCCTGGGGAGGATGGGTTGGGGTGGGGAGGGCAGGAGCTGAGCCACAGTACTCCCACCTCATTGAATAGCAGGAGTTGGTTCCATGGGCGTGAGCTGCAGGCTGGTTTGGTGGGGGGTTTGTGGCACGCTATGGCAGGTACCAGCCTTTCTGGGACCCTCTTCATGTTTTAAAAGGAAACTTTAAAGCTTGCTCTTGTGAATGAAAAGTTCCTATTTTTATGCTTAAAAAAAAAAAAATCAAGTTGTTCGTATAATAAACACCCATAAGCCAAACGTGACAGCAGAGCTGTGGTGTTTCTCATTAAAATCAATAAGATTTCCAAAAAAAGATGCTGTCTTGCAAGTATGAAAGTTGAGCTCAGCAGTCATCCCTTCCTTTTTTTGCAATGCCGTGCTGGGGATCTGTGCCTGGCTTGAAAGGAGATGTGTGGAATGTGAGAAGTCCATTTTGTAGATGCATATGTATACGTGCACTAAGAAGGGTGAACAAAGTATTTTGTGGTAAAGCCAACATATAGGGAGAAATAAATATTAATAGTTAAAAGTTAAGGTTTTAGAAGTGAAATTGTTTTGCCTTTTCAATTATCTCCTTATCACACAAAAATAGCAACAATTTTAGCTCCCGTTCTGCTTTCTCAAGACAGCCTGCCCACAGATTTTCTAGAAAATGTGGTTACCAGCTGGTGTGGCAGTTCACAGTGCAATTTCTGTTTTGCTTCCAACAATCTGGCATCTCATATCTATATCAAGTCACAATTTACCAGGAAATATATATTTTGTATATATACAAAGGAGTTCTAAATCATATTAGCACTTTTTTTTTAAAGAAATGCAAATACGCCATAGAATTGAGCCTAAATTTCAAGAAAATTGCAATGAAAGAATGAATAATTTAGTTCATTTGAACTTAAGATTTTTAAGCGAACACGATTGAGAAGGAAAATTATTCCTGAGCATTTCAGTGTTAAATATTCACATATCTAAACGCCTCTGAAAGCTTTCATGCTATTCTTTGGGAGCTTTCTGGTTCTTTATGAGGTTTCTGTCTATCTCAAACTGACATAATTGGCCTCTGACCCTACTCTGGAGCAGGACTGCAGATTTCTTTATAATGTGTTTGTTTGCAGTTTAATTCCTTATTTTGAACACCGCTGGCTCAAGGTTTCCCTAATAGAAACAGGGTGTCAACATTGAGAAGGGGAGGATGGATTCCCCCCATCTCCTTGAAGGAAGATTTGAAGTGCAGGTCTTAATGACTTCCAGGTGTACCCTGATGTTGCACATATTTGGCTGTAATCCTGTGGAGACTGGGCAGAAAACAAACTTTGAAGTTTTGAAGATTAAATTGGTAAAAATAAACTTAAAGGAAGTCATCATTTCTTGCGTTCCAAGAAGGGGAAATGGGCTGGCTTTTTCCAAAGACCCTATATTAGTGTTGGAAAAGCGTTAGCATCGCTAAATATTCTGATTGAAAGATGATGGCACGTATTTCTCTCAACTTGATAAATTCTACAGCAAGAAACACAACTCGAATGAATGACCTAACAGCTTTGCAAACATCTTCAGATACTCCAAAACTGTTTTTCTTGGAGTTTTCTCATTTTAAACGCCTTAGATTGCTTTCAAAGAGTCAGTTAAAGTCTATAAAATTTGATTGTATAATAACTGTAGGCTCTGTTCATAATATATGACCTATGAGCTGAAAAGGTATGCCTCTTGCATTTTACAAGCCTACAAAGGTTTCCTGATTACTCATGAACCCCACCTTTCCAGTGTGCAAGGGGATTTTTCTCACCCCGTGGTTATAAACCCAAAAAGGAACAGAGGCTTATAAATTTGTGGGCAAAGAGAAGAGTGGATGGTAAATAATGTCTTATTTTCTTCAGACTGTGTGAGTTCTTACACCATAGCTGTAAGCCTTGTGTAGGTTGGAATTAGAAGTAGGTGATGACTTTTCAGTACAGTACTACAGTTAACAGAATGTAGGCTAACCAGCTGTAAAACAGAGTGGTCGAACTGCACAGATGCACAGGAAAGGCAAATTATCATTGAATCACAAAATAATTTAGTCTGGGAGGATGTGGTTCTCACCCATCGGGGGCTGCTCTGCCCTGTAGACTCTCTGCACGCATTCCTCCCCCAATACCTGGTACCTCTTCCCTATCAGAAACTGCATCAGTGACTTGCACTGCCACACGTGTGCTCTCTCGTCCCCATTGCTCCCCTTGTTAAGGCTCTGACCGCAGAGACAACATTTCCAAGAAATATGTATCTTCAAATCCTACATGGGTCGTGTGGATGTTATGTACTTGTATCTGTTTGCTTCACTCTGTGTCTGCTCTTCTCCTTGCTATCTCTGGAAAACAGCACAATGACATCGGTGTCCAGATTAGAATTCCTTATCTGCTTTGCACTCATATGCTGGTTGAAAAGAGGTGCAAATCTACCTCAGCTGGCCATTTACACTGGTTTGTGTCTCCAGAGTAGTTCAAAAGAGTTGTAGAGTATTGATACATCCAGCCTAGGGAAATGTAACAGAGCTGGATGCTGCTGCCTGGTCTGGAGGAGGAGAACTGAGTCCCATCACACCAAGCCAAGCCTTGCTGGAACCTGGCAGTGCTGATGGGACACGGAGGGGGGGGTTGGAATTAGATGATCTTTGCAAATCCCTTCCAATGCAGGCCATTCTGTAATTCTATAACACCAGTGGACAGCTTTACTGCTGGATGATGAGCAGTGTTTCACCTGATTAAAAATCTGTGGGCAGCTTTTAAAGCCAAGTGGAAGTGTCTGGAATTTTTATCTTCTTCCCACTTAGGGGCAACATTAGTCTTGCTTCCTTTTACTTTTCAGTGGGAAAAAACGACTTCATTTCCAATTGCAGCTTTTTATTATCACAATTCAAGAAGAGGGGAAATGAAAAATCATCTTAATTAAAAAACACTAAAGTCTCATGAAATACGTGGTTCTTGTTTTTGAAGTGCTTTGTCAGGAACCGTCCGCAGCCATTATTTTTAATTAGCTTATCTTTTAAATTAAAAATGGGTTATTTGCATTTTTTTAATGGGGAGTTGCTTGATCATTCAGTTCCCCTGTATTTTCATGTTATAAGATGAGCAAGTTAGGCAAAAAAAAAAGAATCGAGGCAATTTGATTAAAAATACATTGTGTCTTTTCTTTTTCTGTCTTACTTTCTTACTACAAGCACTCTGAACTTATGTAGTCATCATCCTCCAAACAATATCTCAAATTATTTTACAGACATTGAGAGAAGCTATAAAAGTAAGCTTAGGTCCTTTGAGGTCATTTGAAAAATAGTTTCTCTTTCAGATCATCATTAAGGTATCAAAAAGCTAAGACAGACTAGGCAACTCACTGACTACAAAACAAAAAAACCAACCCAACCCCCAAAAGATTTAAAAAGAAAAATTTGGAAATAATCTCACTTTCACTTCTAACTGTATAAAATACTTTGTGTGCTAAAATAACATCTTTTCTCCATAACAAAACCAATGTTTCTTGCTAGAAAATGGATTAAAAACCACAGGTTTGGTTTCCACTAAGATATATTTTGTATTGGAGAAGTTCAAGAAGTTCATGGAAATGTTCAGCACCTCAAAAACATTAGAAAAAAAAATAATGACTGTTCTCCATGGGGATCTTGTACTATAAAGTCAGCAGTGTGGCAGATCTAACCCCTGGAATACACCAGAATACGTTCACCTACAACTGACAATGAAAAACATCCCCGTTTACTGTGAGTAGTGGCAATCAGTTAATAGTGATTAACAGCTCTTTTCAAGGTCTTTGGGGGAGCAGTGTGCAGTGGAAAGAGCCAGAGTAGGGGAGATTCCTGAGCTGGACTTTCCCCTGGACAACACTATCTTCACCCTTATACTAATGAAAGATGGGTTTCAAGCTCTTGACATCCAGCAGTTTCTCTTGAGATGATGAGTACTTCCAGTTGTACACTGATCCCTGGAATCACTGCTTTTTCCCTCCTTTTCTGAGTTTTACACAATTATTAATATATACCAAGTAAGAAAATGCCATTCCCAACTCATTACAGTACATAGAGGGCCTGATTTTAATATCTAAGGAAAACCTCAATGTGGAGGTAGGTCAAGTATTTATTACATAGGATTTATTTACATTGCTTGGGTGTTGTTTCCCTTTATCAAAACAGTGCATGATTGTGTCAGTGATCATTCAGCTCTTTGTGAATTTACAGCCTTTCTTACACATGTCCATATAATTATGTTGTTGAAGCTTAGATCATAATTCATTATATCCCTGCTCTGTTTTAAGTGAACTCAGATCAGCTGATAAGATGATCTTTCTCAAAAGTTTGATCCTTCAGTTTGGAGTCTACAAGCGACTGAAAACACCTCTTGATTTCTGGTTTTGTAATGGAGTAAAAAGGAGCATTATGTGAACGCGAGGGTAAATTGAAAAAAAAAAAGACACTGATGAGGAAGTAGATGAATATGTAGCAATGACAAATACTACATTGCATGCCAGTAATCAAATGCTGTATCTGTGTGCTTTCCTGGTAGTAGTGGCAGAGCTTATGCGTTATCTCAAAGGGATGCTTACAGAACTCGTGAGCTTCATTATGCTGTTCTGGTGACAATGATATAGAAAAAGGAAGGGGGAATACTTAAAGCAAATATTTTGCGATTGCCTTAGGTAATCAAAAGAAATGCTCAAACAAGATTGATCTCTGTAGCAGCATCGTGCCAACCTTCCAGTTTCTTCCTCCTTGCTGCCAAATGGCATCACGAGGTAACGTGTCATAAACTCACCATTTGTTATTAGTATTATTTTTGGAGAGACAGGGACTGGAGTTGTGGTTGTGGCAGGAGAAGTATATTATTGGAATCATTTACAGTAAAACCCCAGTTCTTCCTAAACAGGAAGTGTCCTACAAAAACAACAACAAAGGAAGTGTGAGAGGATCTCAACCCATGGTTGAAAATGGGCCATTGCACAAAGCTAGATGTTTTCCATGTGAGACTCTCTTTCAGCCTGAATCATGAAAACTTATTTAAACTTCTTTTGTGCAGCTTTACATCTCCTACTTAGTTATCAATGGATTATCAGCTGCATTCAGCAGCTCCTCACTAATTCCTGCTTTGGCAATAAAAACCCTCCAGTCTTGAGAACTTGTGATGACTTTGAAGTCAATTTTCTGGCATGAAACTAATCAGTTCTTGCCTTTTCACCCTTCAAATACAAGTCTTTTTGTGGCCATGTAAATATTTCTACTCAGGATTTTGGTAGTATTTTTGGTAATTACGTTACTGATGATTTTTCAAATGTAGGATCAACCCATAATCTGACCAACAAATTTACATGTTGCAGTGATCCACAATCAATGCTAACCTACTTCTGGATTATTATAATTTGTAACTCAGATAGGATTAAGCCTACAGGGTTAGACAAATATCCCAAAGATTTGAATCTCATCTTGATGACTAAGAATAACCAGTTTCTGGCTTATAGAAGGTTTTACATATCAACAAAGCAATACCTTTGCATTAGCAGCTTTCACATCACAGGGGCATACTCATGTTTATCTTGGGAACTACCAGAAGCTGAACATTTAGTTTAAATATGTTTAAATGTGACCCTTGCAGAAATCAGTGGCTAGCTGTGTGCACTTATGTGATATAGAACTATGCCTACTGACTGTATTTCCATCCATTTTTCATATCAAAAGCTGTGTCTTGGAGAAATATAAGGTGATAAATCAGAAAATTCCACATATTTGTAACAAAAATTTGATTGGAATGTACATTTTCTGGGGTTGTGCTGTTTCTCTGAGGGAGAGGAACAGTTACTGTTTTGCTGGGAACTTGTTTCTGTGTTTGAAACCTGTCTTCCATCTGACAACAGTGGTCAAAAAAGTGTTTTGTCGTTAACACAGCCCTCCACTCAAACCTGAGAAAATGGGTGAGTGGGAATACGTTGATTTTTTGGAACAGTCAAAATGGTTTGGGCTTTGTCATCTATGGTCGTCTTTCAGGTTTGGTTTCCATTGAATTTTTATGTTGGGAAGTCTCTTTTTTTCTTCGCTTGATTTTTTAACTTCCATGAGTGAACAAGCTGCTAGTCACGTGTGAAAAACAAATCCCTCCTACCAAAACTAAAGAGAGCTAAAAGAGGGAGTTACTGAAATCCTAGAGTTTCCAACAAAAGTCTTCCTAAACACAGATTTTGAAAGCAAGGTAGGGTATTAGACCAGTTGCACTGAAAACAGGTTGTCCCATTTACCTTGTCTGCTGCTACATTTTGGGTTCAATTTCATCTGCTTTGGGATTTATTCTCTAAAACAGTCTCCCTCCCTGTCATCACCATCAATCGCTACATCTCTGAAAGGGCTCTTAAAAACTTGTTACTCAATGTAGTACTTGAGGTGCAAATTGTTTATCTTGTGTTTATTGCACTCTTTGATGCAAAGGAATTTCCACATCTCACCTTCTGTTTACAGAAATGATAACAGACCCCACCAGCAAAAACATACAAATGGATACGTACATTTTTCCGCTATATTGTTAGTAACTAGAGGAAGTGGGAAGGTATTTCGAGTACCTGTTTTAGTCTTTCAATAAAAACATTATGTATTTGACTACCTTGACAGGAAGAGACAGGAAAAGTCTTCACTTGGTTTGTTTATGAGTCTTGTGACTTTCAAAACATTGAGAGTTCATTGTCACAAAGAAAAACAAGAAGTTTTGGGGCGTGTAGATACTTTTAGCTTACCTATTCCAGTACTGAAACTTCTCTGAATGAGGAGAAATGCCATTGTTGTGAATAAGGTTGCTATTATCGCAAGTATTAAAATATTCTTGACCTACTTTCTTCTATTTGGTTGCCCCTAAACACTACAAGTAAATACGTATGTGAAGAATTCTGCTCTAAACACATCAGGCTGAAAGTCTGGCCTGTCTTCTTTCACTTTAACTTTCATTGATTTCTTTCCTTATCCCTCACACTTTTAACTCAGGCAGGAACATTTTTTTATCATTTTGCCTCGGCAAAGTGAGGAATCGGCTCCCTCTGTAGAGCTGGTGGCTTTGATCTGGTGCAACTGCAATTCCCTTTTGTCTGGTTTGGGCCGTGCCTTTCCTTGCCTTTGTTCTTGTTATTTTTGTTAACCATGAAATATTGAGATAAAGTGACTGATTTCAGGCAGGAATCTTTAAAAGGAAAAAAAAAAATAGAAACCACAATAAATATCTGCATTATGGGAAAGCACTTGAAGGACTTGACAACGTATTAATCATAAAGGGGAGGACTCGGTGAGCCACTTCTCCCTATTTACGGAGGTTTGCTCTCTAATAGCATTTAGAAGTTTGTTTTACCCTGTCTCGGCGAGAAGAAAAGGCAGCTTTAACAATTCTGTCTCCCTCAGCAGTGCATTTGAATTTTTGTTGCCTCCCTTTGGCGTGCTGGTCAGAGGTCGCCGAGAGCAGGATTAGCTGACCTGTGTTGACAGAGCGGTGATGGATGAGCGAAGCACAATGCACAGCCTGTTTGCACTGAGCGGCAGCGATACGCACAGCCCTACACCTGCGCTGAGCCCGACAGCAGCTCCCATCGCGCTGGTTTGCTAAACCACAGCAGGCTTCATAACGGCTTGTGCATTGAATTCCCTCACACAGTCCTGTGCTTGTTCCAGGCCGTGAGTATGAGACGAGCCATTTGCTTTTTATTAACAGGATTTAGGAAACACTAAGGCTTAATGCAGTAGGGTCAAATGGCTCAAATTCTGAGTAATTACAGCAGATCACGCCAAATGATGCTAAATCCATGTTAAGGAGCACATCTCTTCTCAGCAATTGGACTTCACACCCATCAAAACTTTCACCTTTGATTACTTACTTCCTGCTTACAATAATTTGTTTAACACTGGTGATGCTTTCTGCAGGGGTAGCAGGGCTAGAGTCACTTGAGTGACTGACTGGGTAAATACACCATCCTGCAGGTGATGTACACAGTTGCTTTTCAACTGAAAAAAAAAAAAAAAAAAAAAATTATTTTGGCATTTAAAATGGACCCAGAGGCATAGAGTCAAGCTTTGTGGAAACTGATGTTTTGGCCCAGCCAAAGTGACCGCTAATCCATCTGCAGTTCAGACATCTCTTCCAGTGGATAGGCGCCGGCTGTGCTGTCAGTCAGGTCAGGCTGCTGGAAGAGGACCAGAACACACTCAGTTTCCCTTTCCCTTCTTCATCAGCACTGAAAATCATCCATTATGACCAGGGGTGTGGTACCAGTGCTGGCAAATCTTGTGGGAGTATCTGCATCCTCCATGCGGTGTGGCTGGCTCGCACCAAGCCAAAGGGTGGTTTGAGCTTCAGCCAGCAGAGGCATCTGGTGTAGATCTGCAAGATTATGTAGGTCTGTTGGCCACAAACCACTGTGTTGGGACTTCACAGAGACTGTGGCCTTGATTATAGCCTATTAGTGCGAGTCGTAGCCCCGTGAGATATGTCAGCCAGGAGTAAAGCTGGGTCTTATGGAGCTCAGCACACCAAGCTTGCTGTGTTGGAGTCAGTGGTTGCAAGGCAGAGATTTGACACTGATGGCATAAAAATTAGTTTGAGAATCAATATTGATTCCAATTAAAACTAAACCATCTCAGAAGTTAAAAGAGCTGAATTCCCATCATCATGAGCTACAAAATTTGCCAGGTTTTCCTTCACACAAGTAACAGTGTTTCTCTCTTTCCTTTTAATAGCATTACTTGTTCTGTGCATCTAACATAGTTTTACTGAGGCAGCCATTCAGAATGCATTTAAGTGTACTCTTTTCTACTTGAGAGAGAGAGGGAGGAAGTAGGAGTAAGACCTAAATACTCAGAGTTAGCTTGGAATTCACTTTATGAACAACAAATAAGAATAAAAATGTGTGAAAATATCTTGCAGCGTTTCCTTGTTTACAGTGGGGCTGGGAGGTCAAGCTGCTCTTTCCTGATTGACCCAGGAGAACTGATTCAACACGTGGATTCCTCCTTGATCTTTAGGAATCCCCAGAGGCAACAGCAAGCTCCTGTGCAAAGGACCAAAGCTGCTGTGGACACCAGCATTTGACTAAGGACCAGGCATAGGAGTGCTTTCCCCTTAGCACTGTTGCATTTACCTTTAGTGAAGATGTCCCATTTTCAATAACCAGGATGTCAGATCACACTCGTCATGAGTTTGACATCTCTGAGCTGTCAAATCACTGTTAGAAATGAAACTCAAGTCTGTAATCCAGCTGCTGATAATATTTTCATTTGCCACTTCTTGGTAACTGAGATATCACGGTGCTTCTTCATGTGTGAAAAGTAACAGCTGCTTTGCCACTACTAGTTATGTATTTATGTAGAACAATCAATAGACAGATTACTTTTTAAAAGTATAATCTCTGCTTCAGTTTACCTGCTGTTTTCTTTGTTGTTATTATGGGTTTGTTGGTTTGTTTTTTGTTTTTGCCAGAACATGGAATTAAATTAAAAGAAGTTGCCATTAGGAAACAGGAAAAGAGCTGTGGTAAAAACCTGTGGATAGGGGGATGCTGGCCTGGTCAGTAACTGGGAAGGAGCAATTTCCAAGCTCCAGTGCAACTTACGCTGCTGTTATTCCATGTCTATGATTAAAAAGTCCTTTAGGTGGAACTAACTCTCTAATTTAGACAATCATAGAATCACCAAGGTTGGAAAAGACCTTCCAGATCATCTTGTCCCGCTGTCCACCTACCACCAATATTTCCCACTAAACCATTTCCCTTAGAACAACATCTAAATGTTTCTTGAACAGCTCCAGGGACAATGACTCCACCAGCTCCCTGGGCAGCCCATTCCAGTGCCTGCCCACTCTTTCAGAGAAGTTGTTTTTCCTGATATCCAACCTCAACCTCCCATGGTGCAACTTGAGGCCATTCCCTCTAGTCCTATTACTAGTTACACGGGAAAAGAGGCCGACTCTCCCCTCACCATAACCTACTTTCAGGTAGTTATAGAGAGTGATAAGGTCTCCCTTGAGATTATCTATCCTAGATATCTAATTTGGATGCAATTCAGAAGACCAGAGTCAAGAGTCTAAAATCTCTACACCTGTAATGATGAGAGGAAAGAAGCTTTTGGAAATGCCAGAGACAAGAGATAGCAGACAGAACTTACAGCAGTTTTGAATAGTTGATCTGAATCTCATCTTCCTGAAGAGAAGAGGAAAGTTTTGTTGTTCGGGGCTGTTTTCAGAGAACAGAAAGGCTTTCCTCTCTGGGGATTGTTTGGAGAAGATGGACTGAGAGGGCATATAATGCATGAGTTTAAAGGCAAGTAAATGTGTCTTTTGTTGGTTTACTTGCTTTTTTTTGTGTTGATTATTTTTCGAGAATAAATATATGGGGGTTTTTTGGGAACAAGTTGTTTTGAGTCAGTTCCATGAGTCATTGGATAAATTTCTAGAAGATTTTTTTTTCTGTAGTTTTGATTTGGTTTTGTTTTGTTTTGATATGCTGAAAGTCACTGGTTCTGTCAGTAACACAGCTGCTGCCCAGAGTCTGTGTCTGATTGGATTGGGTGGTTTGTCTAGAGTCAAGGCAGTAGATGTGTTGCTCAGTCTATAAGGGCCATAACACCTTTGTAGCAACTGATCTGTTACTGAAATGGATGATTAATGTGGCTTTAATAGTTTTCAGAATAAGACAATCACTTTCCATTAGTATTTTTTATTCTGTCCTAGAAACTTTGTGGCCGAGTGGCTAAATTGGCTTTGACCCACATAATTCTTGCCCTCAGTGATGACAGTCTTATCAGCATGACTAACTCATTTGTACACACAGTGATTGTAAGAAAGGTGATTGATATAAAGCTCATGTGGACCTTTCATTCCACATTTGAATGAGATGTTTTGAAAGGTTTGGTTTTGACTTGACAGTAAGCTATGTGAAATCCTAGACTATGGGCTATGTGATATAAGTATAGGTAGGTGCATATTAACTAGCCTAGGATGAAATCTTCATTTTCTCATATCAATCAGAATTGATATTGCTGATATTGGAACCAAGATTTCATTTCTCATGTTGAGATAATTAAAATCAAAAAATACTGAAACACAAGCTTGACATTACACGGTTTCCCTATGCAAATTATAAGATACAGTGACCATACTTCCACATCAGTGCATGATATTAGAACTCAGGGGGGTAGTCTTTAAGACATGTTTATGTTAAAACTGAATACGGATGCTAACTTGCCTTGATGCAAACGTGGATATTATGTAAGTAGATGTGAATAAAAGGTAAAACTACTTACTTTAGAATAATCATTTTAGCTCCTGGAGTTTTAATAATATCAGATACCCCAAAGTTTGATTTCTAGAACTTAAAAAAAAAAAAAAAAAAAAAAAAGTCTTCAAAAACTATTCAATCGATCTATTCAACATTTATGACATTTTTCTATAGATTCAATTTTTTATTAATGGGAGCTCTGCAAGTCTTTTTACTAAGTTTTGTCTCTTTGTTTGCAACAGTCATTTTAAAGGTTTCCTCTCTTTTAATAATGTACAGTTGATCTTGTCTAAAGGAACATGATTCATGACTTATGAAGACACTAAGGGACATAAGTTCCTGGAAAAATTGGATAGGTTTTCCTGCTTCTCACAGTTGTGAGTGGATAATGGCTATTTAGATCCTGTCGTGTCTGTGGTTGCCAGTATAAATAATCTTTGTTTTGAAGAAATAAAATTCAAATTACACTTTCAGTTGTAGAAATCCCAATGTACAAGCTGTATTTTTTAGAGGTATAACTTCTGTTATACATATGTTGTTGTTTTTATAGAAAACAGTACTCTGACATTTGCAAGATATTGTCTATAAACCCCATATCATCAGATCATCAGCATCATACGTTGACTTCCCCAGAGGAAATGGCATCCCCATCCAAATGCCAGCAACCACTTCCATTAAAAAAAAAAATAATGAGAACAAGAAAAGCTATGGCAAATTTTATTCCTGGGGCGAGTTCTGAATATAAGAATCAGATTTCAAAGGACTTCCTAAGTCAAAGCTGCTAAATTGGTGAATACACCACGTATCGTGCATTTGTCACAGAAACTTTTAACAGCTCTTGATCCTACACATATTCCAAGAGAAGGAGCTTAGTTCTGGAGGTCTCCAAGTGGATTTACTATTTTTCAGTTCTTGTCAAGAACTTGAAGCTTTGTGACATTTTTTTCCCGTGAAATTAGCAGGTTTTTATTCCCTTTGTAGTCCAAGGAAGGAAGATGGCACTTCTATGCCACAGCTTCTCTTGCTGTAGGGTAAATGACTAAATTAGGTTAAATGAACTGTTCACAAAATGTGCAGTTTTCTCTATTGATATCAAAGGAAGTCTAGACATTAAGATACAGATGTCTGCATTAGTTACATCTAAAAGTAGGGGAGACATTACTATTCCCCTATGGTCGTGACCTTAGCTTTTGCTGCCTCGAGGGCCAGAAAATAGCCTCATGATTTTGGGTTGAAATCTGGTCCTGCTGGAACCCAGGTGGACCTTAGTCACTGAGTTAAAAGAATCTGAATTCATTTTCTTACATCAAGACAGTGATGCACCTCTGCATCCTGTTGATGATTCTTCTCATCTGTGGTGATGGTGCTGTTTGGAAATCCAGGAATACTTTTCCTTTCCAATTGTCGCAGTAAATAGCTGTTATAATTATCACCTATAATTTGGTTTTTTTTGCCTCCACAATGAAATTGTTGCTGTAGTTGCTATATTTAATACATTTGCTGATAATATAGCTTTTCTCCCACATGTTAGGCCCATTTTTATTGGAATTTTATTTTAGCAGACTAAGTGAGCAGAACTATTACTTACTCTTGTCAGATCCCATTTCCACTACATCGTTTCACTTCAGCCACCACAGATTTTATACCCATATTGTATGAACAGTCTATCAAGTAGTTTATCCTTTTCTTGAGTGATCAGGAGCCCAGAAAAAGCCAGCAGTGTTCTGACATGTCGCTTTCAACCGTCCTTTCTGAAATGGCTTACCATGTGTGTCAGATAGAGATCATTTTTCAGTAGTGATATGCATTTTAATTCATTTTTTTTTCTATTTTATAAACACACATCTGTTTAAAAGGAAACACATTAAACATCCCTCCTAGCATTAGACGTATTGATTGAAAATTGTTCTGAGTTGGCTTAAGTGTCAGTAATCCTGACAAGTTTTCCAAGAACTGATAAAATGAGTCCTTGTACTGATGAAATTTTATGTGAATAGATGATGCTTTTAACATGAAGATAACTGCAAGCTATGTCTGAACAGACAAAGGTTATTTCATGTAGGGATTTTGAGTTTATTTGGCTATTTGAACTATCTGAGAATTAGCCTTCTGACCTATGCTGACTGTCTGAAGGTGCCATAAGTTGGATCGAATGTCAGAACTGCCTCTTCTCTGTGTCCCCTTCTCCCTCTGAGAAAGGGAGTTAGAACAGTGTGTGTACAAGGAGTAGTTATGTGTTGAGTGGTGATGCTTGTGAATAAATGAGGTCATTTTTGCTAAAGCTGTGTGTGAGGATGGGCATACAAAAACTATGTAGATCTGCTCCGACATAAACACAGCATCTGCCCACAGCTGGCTGTGGCAATAGCCTCGTGCTTGCTTAGCTGACACTGCTAGAACAGATAGATTCTCCATTTAGCAGCAACTCCCAGAGTAGCTTCCAGATAAAGCTGCAGTAAATCTGCAAATATTTAGGTATCTGTATTATGGCTTTTTGGTATGTACCAAATCCCATGTTCCAAACCCAGTGCTAGTGTTGGATAGTAGTCATTGCTCTGCTGTTTGGTCTTGCAACATTTGAGTGCATTATTTTTCACCTGTGAACTTGGAGTGATAAAGAGAGTTTGTTTCAAAGTGTGCAGCAGAATTCGTAAAGAGCTGCAAAATAAGCTTAAAAGAGCATAAAGAAAATGAGCAGGTAACAAAAATGCTTCTCAGCTTAGTATTTCTTTAATTTCACGTAAATTTCACTAAGTAAATACGGCTTAAAAGTGAATAAAATTTTATTTCACTTTAACAAGAGAATATAAAAGTTAAAAAGGTCACTGTAGTAATAGACTAATCTCAATTACCAGGGCAGCCGGTGAAACCCACAACTCCCACCTAATCTCATTCGGTGCACACGCAGTGCACCGTGTGATTTCCAACACGGCTAAATGAAATTATAAAGCAGTGTTAAATTTATTAATCATTTAATTAGCTAAATGTTCCTGCAACTACTCCTGAGATGAATGGCATGTCATTTTCTAATGCAATTTGCCTCTCAGCCAGGCAGGGTCAGGAGGGAAGCTACTGGCATCTTAAATGATCTTTTTTATATTGCACCTTCTATTAAGGGACAGTGTGATATCGCTGATTATATTTGAGTCTTGTACACAAGGCCAGGGAGCGTTCTTGTTATAATAACAGGTTAGATTTAAACCAAAATAAAAATGGTAAGATCCAAGGAGTGAACAGTTAACCCATCTGTGACTGTATTTCTCACTGTGTCTCTGCAAGGCAAATCTTTGTCATCTTTAACAACCCAGTGAACACTGTGGGAAGCCACACCAGCAGGTATTAAAGCAATGCTCAATCTAGTTATATTTCTATAAATTTACACAGGAAGGAATTTGTGAACTGAAAAGTCTTCCAGTGGCAGGTTAGTGTAAGCCTTCTGGTTGAGTCAGAATTTATTTGCCACTTTCCTTGTTTTTTCCTTAGAATCATGGCTTTGCTGTTCTGTACATTCAACAATTGTTCATTTACATACATTTGTTCACTCAGCCAGGATGTTTGGTGTGTGCACGTGGTAGAATAAGATATTTATATAATATATACATATTTTGCTCTGTAAGTACTGACAAGTGGGATTCAGCAAGTCTGTATTGAATCTCAGAATAACTCTTGTTGGAATGGACCCATAAGGGGTATCATTGTCCCTAGACTGTCACTGTCCTAAGAACACTGTGTCATACCCCAGGAGGTGAACTGTGCTGCCCAAACTGAAGTGTTCATCAGAAACCTTTGGGAGTAGTGTGCTTGTGTGAAGCTGAAGCTATATGGCAAAACGTATTGAAGATGAAGGTGTTTTAAAGTGCTTACTTCCCTAGGCTCATGACAGATATAAACACACTTTCTTTATGTATTAGGGTTTTGCTTTCAATTCCTGTTGTGTGGTTGCCATATAGTGAGTGTCTATGGTGAATTCCAGGCCAATGAGAAGATGCATTCAACTCTTTAAACTCTGAGATATGCAGACAGTGTGTCAAAATATTTGCCTCTATCAAAGTTAAATTACACAGAAAAATATGAAGTGAAAGGACCTAAAGCAGGAAACAGTGGGAGATAATTTTGGCCCAAGTTGTACAAAAGGAGCGGCAGTTGTTAATATTTATAGCCCAGAAACATGCGTAGGCCTCTTGGAAGTGGGTTCCTGTTGGCTGTGTGCTTCATGTACAGTCAATAAATTGCTGTCCAAGGCCCAGATTCCCACTACTTGAGGCATGTGTGATAGGAGGTCAGTACTTCCAAAGGGTCAATCAGCCATCAGCATTTACTCAGAGGCTGCTGTGTAGGTACCTGGTGTTGAGCGGGGTGAACCCTTCTGTGTGCTGTTAGCTACGGTGGGTGGATATGAGGCAAACAAATGAATCGGAAGGAAATGCTGATAGAAAGCACCTCACTCATGGTGAGGAGTTCTGACCTCTCATTGAAAACAGCCAGCAAGTGAGCTATTTCCACTTCATCTTTAGATATGAAGTCTCCTAGCACAACCCTGCAAATCTGGGAAAACGGTGAAGCAGGAGTGAACTTTTACCCTTTTTCTATGCATTATGTACTTTCTGTGGTTCGTTTTGTGGATAGCCAGTTATCTGTGCCTTGTTTGTGAGATGCGGAGTGCACCCCTGTGCAGGGACAATGCAAAAGACCAAATGTTGAGGCCTGACTTGGGCAGGATGTGCTAGATTGCTGCTGAGCACAGCATTTCCCCCGGTACCGCACACCTGTTCTTCATTAGCACTAATGAACCCAGAAAATAAAACGTTTTGTACTAGTGAGTCATATTGTTCTCCCTTGGCTTGGACTTCACTGTGGATCAAACTAAGTTAAAAAAAAAAAAAAATTGTAAAATTTGTAAAAGTTTGTATTTTTCTGTGTCAGGCACTGGCTCGCTCAGTGCCTTGGGACACTCAGCACCTATGGGATGGGATCCCATTAACTCCTTTCTCATGAGCAAATATGGGGCTTCCCTAAGAACTTCATTTCCCAGCCTGTACACAATGAATGTGTTTTTTGCTTCCCCATTTCTCAGAGATGTATAATCATGCTTGGGAAAATGTTGTGTACCTAAATCTCCGGTGCTCATACAGCACGCAGGAACCCAGGGTGAAATATGGTGTGTAAGCCAAAGTTATTATTAACATTGTTACTGTACCTTGGAAATTAGATGTGTAGTTACAGAGAAGCAAGAAGATTTGGAATAAATGTTGGTTAGCTTTTGCTTGTTTTTGTTTTTTTCTCTCCTTCTCTTTTCTTCCTTCTTTCTCATCCTTTCATCCTTGGGTCAAGGATGCTCATGTATTTTTTGGATCTGTATGATAAAATTGTGTCTATTTTTCTCCCAGTTGCACACTGAGAAAAGAAAAAGTTTAAAGACTGCAAATCTGAAGGCTCAGCTGAGGAATGCCCATGTTTTAAAATAGCCGCCGCAAGGTTTCTTACGGCCAGCAGCACTGTGTAACACGGAGTTGCTTCACATGCATATCAATACATCATGTTCATGTGTGTGTGTGCACAGCTCAGTATGCACACACAGCAGCTTTTCATTCAAGTACCTCAGAAGCACATATGATCAGTGTGAAAGCATGTAAGATCAATATGCCATGTGCATTATGGTATGTGTACACTGTGTGTCATGTTTATAAGGAGTTACTGTAGCTCTGTTATCTAAGCGTTTGGCAAAAGGTTTAACTGGATACTTTGCTCATCACTAAATCCAAAGCAGTATTCCTCTACTTGTCTCAGTTTGGTGCGGATAAATACAAGCTACTATGCTTTCATACATTTGGTTTCTGTTCACATTTTTTTAACATGTAAAATATTTCTGGTTAACCAGTTAAAACGGTGAGATGAACATGATTGCTTTTAGATTGCCGCTATAACATGGAGTGAATTTTATAATAAGAAGCCATTTTTTTTCTCCTGACGAGCTGCCCTTGTGGCTGCCTGCCTGACTTTGAGGTCCTCATTATTGTGGGTTTAAATGAAGGATGTTCATTCCAGCAGGGCGGGGGAGGCCAATAGACATCGGGGCCGTTATCTGGTCCTTCTATCAGGCCAAGTGACAGGCTTCTCAGGGAAGAATGCAAAGCTCATGGTGGAGACCTCAGCCTGACACAGAAGGTGACTCCCCTGACTCTAACCTTGAAAGGAAAAAGTTCCCACTTTATTAAAATGAATTTCGAAAGGGCCGCTCTGACAGCTGCATAATTAAATATTGGAGTGTCAGCGATAATTTATTCTGCTCGCATTTGGTGGTCAGAGCCTGCTCGCTGTAGGGTCAGCAGGCACGGTGACAGAGCCAAGGATACGGGGGATTACAGGGCCTCCGAGCCATGCGAGTGAAACAAGAGGCTGTAATTTTTGTTTAAATAGTGAATACAGAATGGCAAGAAAACAAGCAGGCTATGAACAGCCACCTGGTTCGGAGTGTTGGGTATCCTGCCCAAAGTTGTGCCTTTGCCTGCAGCTCAAGGCGCTGCGGCGTTCTCATGCGTTTCACTCTAGCGCCGCTTTCTGCTTTCCTCCCTTCCATTCCCCATAGTAACAATCCCAGCAACAGTTAGTGGGATCTGCTTCCTCACTCGCAAGCATTTTTCTGCAAAATGATGTAAATGGCTGTGAATGTGCATCGAGATGCAGAGTGCAGAGGGGTTCAGACCAACCCTGTTAGCATTCAGAGTGAAATACTGGGAGTATTCCTCTTGGAGGGCAGCGGCTGCTGGAAATCAACATCCAACAAGCGCTTTTCTCCAAATGAGTTCAGATGAAATGGCTCGGTGCCCTCCTGCCCAGCCATAAAGCAGCAGAGGTCACCCGGGGAGCAGGGCTCTGCTCTGATGGGCAGCTCCTTTGGAAGCGCTCGTTGGGAGAAGGCTGTCGCTTTTCACTCTCAGATTGCGGGTAATTGAAGCTGACGTACCAAAAATACACCCTTTTTGCACACACCGGTCTTTCAGCAAAAGCACATCACTCACACAAACAAAATAATTTGCAAAGACATCTTGTTTTTCTCTTTTTTGCCCCAGCTATGAAACACCTATTTTCCAGTTTTCTTTGGAGCTGCTTGAGTGGATGTGTTACTGGAGCCCAGGTTTACCCGTTCTCATCTTAATGTCATGTAGCTTTTAGCAGCTTTTAGAGAAGGAGGATTTACAGAATTCCTTTAGCACCTTTGTAGCTTTTGAATGCAAAGCTGACCTTATTACGAAGGATGAATGCTGAGTTTGTGGCTCAGACGCTGGATGCAGACCCAGAACCCTACACTTATTTTCCTAAGCCACCTTTATAGCCATAAGGCTGCTCGTCCTTCTGTGACTCAGTTCTGCATCTGTAAAATGGGAGTGTGTTCCATGGGATTGCTATGAGAATAAATACTGCAGTGTTTACACTTGGTTTTTATCTTGCTGGACATAAAAGAAAATCCCTACTTATGTTTCTGCCTTCTTGTTTGAAGAAAGACCATAAAAAAATCTTTGGCTGCTTGATGTCAAGGTACAGACTCTTAAAATGACACTTGAGCATCTTTAATGTAATTCCTTTGGAGTCCAGACAGGCGTGTTTCCGCTGCTTAGATCTTCGTAACTGTCCGTACTCCTCTGGTGCAGTGGGGAATGTTCTTTCTCCACGCGGGAAGGATGTTTGGGTTGTATGACATTTTGCTCCTATTAAGTAGGCATGTTCAAATATGTTCTGAAGTGGTTTATGGAAAAGGCAATGGTGTGGTGTAGGGAGAGAGAGAGAGCACTCAATGTCTGTATTTAGAAGTAGCAAATATCCACGCTGGCATGGAAGTGTGCATTCAGGATCATGCGTCTGGTATGAGATTTCTGGTGGCTTTTGGTTTTTGATTATTTTGCAAGACTGACATTTCTAACTGCAATAGTGGATGCAGTACAAGCTTGGGTTTACATACAGAGAGTTTTGTAAAATCAGATTTTTACTATTTATTTATTCATGTACTTATATTTGGAGTGAGATGCTGGTGGGCACACTTTCAGGGCTGGGGTCATGGAGCTGTGCCCACTTGTGACACGGGGACATGGAGCAGCCTGACAGCCGTGCTGGGGTTCTGTCACTGTCAGTCAAGTCAGACTGGGAGCTGGGCTGTGGTTTAAAAATGATAACCAGGCTTCATAAATCAGAATGCTACCGCCGCAGTCAAACTTCCTTGGAAAGTCTTTGAATTTGGGTAGTGCATACTAATAATTACTGTCAGTGCTGAAGCTGTGCAGGGTCTTGCTTGGGTTTCGGTACCCAGCAGCATTGACTAACACAGCTGGCCCTCTGAGAAGAGAAAGATTGGGTGATTACAAGCTCACCTGCTAATTTCTGGCTTTTGAGATTATGAATTTATGGGGCTCACAGTGCAGATTGCATTAGGCCGTGGCACGGAGCCTACGCCAGGGGGTGCAACCTGGGCAGTGCTGGAGCTGGTGGCAAAGCTCCCATCAGTCTGACAGGGCAAGGATTTCGTCCAGAGTTCACGGTGCAGTAATTAGTTCAGCATAGGAAAACACAGGCCAGTCCTTGCCCAAGCCCTGCCAGTTGTTTGCAAGCTTCTCAAGCAGCTCGAGTTTTGGCTGGAGTTGGTTTTATTTCATTTTGAGTTATAAGCTTTCCACAGCAAAACTTTATAATGAAAGCACATTATTACTTGAACACCCTGCATATTGCTTTGGGTATGCGAAATATCATCTAGATCTACCAACCTTCAAAACAAGAGGAATGTTAGGAAAGCATGCTGTTAAGTATGGTACCTGCGAATGAATATCTCAGACTGTTCCAGCATTATTTGTCCAGCCTTGATTTAGCACTGTGTGGCACAGAGGCAGGCTCACACAATGTCCAGGGATTTCTGTGGGACTCTGAATGCCAACAGTAATCTGTCTTCATGCTACATGATTCCAGATCAGGTCATTAGTTTATACTTAAGATTAAATATTCAGTTTGATTTCAGCTCTGTGAAAGGAGAGCTGAATACATAATATCTGATTTTGGCGCTGTATATTGTAGCAAGTTTCTTAAACATTTAGACACACAAAAAGAAACAAACAAACAAAAAAAAAGCAAAAAAAAAAACCACCTTTACCCCCCAGCCCTGAAATGGTTGTTTCTGGAATATTACTGAAATTACAGTTATCCATATGTCTTGGATTATTTTCTGACCCTATTTCTCATCCTGTTTCACCTTGGTATTTAAATAAATGAGAAAAAGAATGAAATGTTTTTAGTTTCTAAGAGAAAATACAGAATTCTTTCCTAAGCTCTTCCATGAACCCTCCCAGAGTTCCTCAGAAAAAAAAGAGTATGATGATATCCTGATAGCTACGGAACCAGAAGAGTGCTGATTTTTACACTGTAGGGAAATAAGGTCTGAACTGTAGGTCAGCATAGAAATTTTTAGCTGAATATCTGTGTGTGGTTTCATAATACAGCAGTGTCTGCTTTGCACACACACCGTCCGAATTGAGTAATTTCAATTTAATTGAATCTTTTATGTAGGCATTTTCCTTCTGGGGAACCTTGACCAGTTATTTGCTTGTGAAACCTGCAATAAAATAGCAGGACAGCTGGTCAGGGGAAGAAGCAAAGGGGCAATATTTAAATTGCGCTGACTTTGGAGACACTGCTTTTGGACCTCCCCTTGGTTTGCTGTGGTTTTGTTTTTGTTTTTTAAACATATTTTCTGATGTTTAGTATTTAAAGATTGCTCACAGAGCTTCTATATCTTCCTTCCTGTGAGCACTCTTTTCTCAAAGCACATACTCTGTGGATGCCTAATAGATAATTTATATCACAACCAGGTTACCAGCAGGGGCGTGAATACCAAGTACTGCTATTAGAATTTTGTTTCCTTACTTTCTTTGTCTAATTGTTTGGTGGTGGTGGGCTTGCATTTGTTTTCTTGTTACTGTTATTCTTGTCTTTTTCTTCACCTCTAAAGTTAAGCTGCTTAAAATATCTTTAAATAATTACAGATGGGCTAATGAAAGAAAAGCAGTCAGAGCTCTTGAGCATTCGGGACTTTGGCTGAATCAGTTTCTGAACAAACAGAGCCCCCAGTCTGTGGGTCTAACCTTTACTTTTGTTAAAGCCTTACTGCAGGGCTGAGACGTGATGGATTTAACAGCAGTGCCAGGATGGTGTGGTTGGAAGTGTTGGCATTTAGATAAACGAAGGCTCCTTTGACGAGTTAATTCATGGGCGTGCATCCTCTGCTTTGAAACTAAAGTTTCCATTATTCAAGTTTTCTTAAAAATATATGTTTAATTTGCCTAACTGATCAAGAAAGCTTGCACAGCAATCGGTTTGCAGCAGCCAGTGTCAGTGCTGAGCTGTGCTGGGACAGGAGCTGAGCCCTGCTGCTGGGGGTGCATCGCCCCTGCAGGGAGAGCAGGGCTGCAGGGCTCACCCTGAGCAAATTACTGCCCTCACTGCATCCCCAGCAAGGTAGCAGGGTTATAACTCAGTCTAAGCACCGTTCACTCTTCTATTACCTTCATAACCAAGGTCATACTAATCAACTCAATTACCAGTCCACTTGGACATTTTCATAATGTTTTCTGCTAGTTGCTCTCCTGTGAAAATCTCTCGGTCTAAGCAAATTAATGCCATTTCTATAACTATCTACATTTCAGGTACAGTGATCATCTTTCAAAAGACTGCATCATGGCAACAAATAGTAGCTTTAAACACAAGCCAAGTGGTAGAAGAATTGTGAGGTGAAGCTGTATTTCTATCTTGACCTCCTCTATTGTGAAACTAAGTTTAAACATACCTTGAAAAGGACTCACATGTCGGAAATCAAGAATAAACTACATTAGTATAACTGTTAAGAATCTGATTTCCATTCACCCAGGAATGCGTATCAGGAAATCTGATCTTATATGTTTGCCTAATTTTTGGAAAATGTCACATCCAGTGTTTCAAATGCCAACGTGATTTCAGACTGTTTCTCTGAATGTTTTCTAAATGTCTCTTTTCTTGTTACGTTTCTTTGAATTCTGTTCTTAATTTTTCTTCCTCTACAAGATTTTAACGAAAATATGAACTCCTAAGTATTTGTAATTTCCTAATATTTGCACTGCAGCATCTTCTACGTCTTCCCTAAAATATTTGTCCATCATCAGGCAGCTTATTATCCAAAATAATCAGAAAGCACTATTTTTGTGTTAATTAGCGTCTATTTTTAAGTGCTAAATTCTTCCCTTAGGCAGCATCTCCCCCCAGGTAGATTCATCTGGGTCTCTTCGGGGCTGCAGTGCTTAGTGCAATAAACAAGGCGCTGCTAATTCCTATTGAGGCACAGCTCTGAAGTCTCACCTTTCTGTGGTTCCTTTGGGCACAGATGCTTTGTTTCCCTAAGTTTCCTGTAACCCCTCACAAAACCACTTTCAGCTGACTCTAGATCCTGTTAACTTATTTTACAGTGGCTGTTATTCCTAGCTGTGCCCTCTTGCTTTCAGGAACTCAGAAGTTCCCACTATCCCATCTCTTGATGCACCCTTGAATAAGAGAAGTGGTAAATGTGAACAAGGCTGATGGCCATGACCATGCGTTACAGTGGGGTTTGTCCACCCTTGTTGAGCAAAACCCATTTCTGTGTTATGAAATGGATTGGCTTTTTCATGCACTCTGGAAGTTCAAGGGAACAAACTGACTTTGCTCTACTCCAAAACCTAAAAATGCACAATTGTAACTGTCAGTTGTCACCTCTATGAAACAAGACTTGCATTAAAAATTAAAGTGTTCAAAGTTGGCATTTCTGAGCCCATAGCTGAAAGCAGCCCTTCTACATACGCATGACAAAATGCATAATTTTCATAATAAGGGCAAGGTGAGAAACTGGCAGGCAGGTTGCATAGCGCTGCTAGCCTGGTTGAACATCCAGCAGAATTTTAGCTAGCTGAAATTTGAACATGTCCCATGCACTCAGCTGTCAGGCCAGTGGCTGCTAGAATACTGCAGAAGCTTGAAAATTGATCTGAAGTAAATGCACTTCTATTCTGTATTTGTACTTTTGCTGTTAGCATTTAGCAAGATAGCTGCTTCCACGAAAATAGAAAACTGTCTGTCCTGGAGAGCAGCATGGAGTTAAAGGTGCTGTTATGAAACAGTAGTGACATGAGTGGTCAGGTGCTGGGATGCATTGGAACATCTCCTTGAAGATGTTCAAAAGCCATTTAGATGTGGTACTAAAGGACATGATTTAGTGGGGAAATATTGGCCATAGGTGGATGATTGGAATGGATGACCTTGGACATCTTTTCCAACCTTGGTGATTCTATGAAACTGCAGATGCCTGAGCTTATCAGTGCTCCTCTGCACACACCCAACACTTAGTACCTGACTCTGGGTACGTGAAGGCTCATTAGATGCTTTCAGAAGGGGCTGTTGTATATTGAATTCCTGTTTCAAATCAGCATTGCGTTTGCCACCCCTTGTTCTTCATAAATGTTCTGTATGCTTTCCTGCCTTACTCTTTTTGTCCCTATTCAGCAGCATCCATGTTGTAATTCAAATGTAAACTTTCATTACAATCTATGCCCCAAAGGATGTGTTCACTGTTGTTAATAATGCAGAAGATTTTCATTTATGCTCCATCCAACACCTAGCACTCTTGCCACTGAGAGCCCGTTTCTGTCCCCTTATTCAAACTGCTGGTTGTTCTTTATTTAATATTACTAATACTCCTCCAGCTTTTCTAATTATTTTGATAAAGTTGAGCAGAAGTCATTTTACTTTTATAGTCATTACACTGATGCATAATTCTCTTTTATCGATCAGCCCTCAATGTATGACTATAATCATATTGAGCGCAATAAGCAGTATTACTGGGGATTCTGCTTCTTCATCCTGTTTTGTTTGAAGTCTCAACTGTAGGGCCAATTTTCACATTCCTTAAAGAAAGAATTGCTAAAATAAATTCAATCGCAGAAGCTTTTAAAATTCGAAATCCCAGGAAGCTAATTAGCATTTCCTTTTAAGACTGCTTCCTGCTTTTTTATGTACATATAGATTTGGACCTCAGATGGGCTTGGCACCTTTCCAACATCAAGATCAGGTGATTTAAAATATATATATATATATATTTTTTTTTTTTTTCCTCTGCAGAACATCAAGCTTTTGCAAAGTATCACAGCAATAAAAGAAACAGCCCCAAGCCTCACTGCTTTTGCCTTTTTTTTTTTTTTTTTTCCCCAGTACAAAGGGATTGTGAATTTGGTGCCTTCAAATTTGGATTGTGGTTGCGGTACATTGTAAATATGGCTTCGTACACCAAAAATACGATGTTATCCTCACAGAATCACAGATTGTCAGGGATTGGAAGGGACCTCAAAAGATCATCTAGTGCAATGTTCCTGTGTTTCCCATTGATAAAGGCAGTGTTTGGAAATGAAATGCCTGTATACTTTTATAGTCCATGCATACTGTAGTGCACCAAGCTGCTCATTTGTTCATGGACTGTGTGGTATACATTTCAATTCTGTGCAATGCTTACAGCATAAAATGCTGCACACAACAGCTCTGTAACTAAACCTGCCTACTAGCAGTATGACCTCTATCCTCGCATATCACATATGCACTTTATAACCATACAAAGGTGCCAAGTGAAAGAGATTTCACTTACATAAATAATGAGAGATCCACATGTTTCCTTTCCAAATCTATATCCAGACAAAGACTTAGGTGGAAAATGGATACCAGAGTGTTTTACTATTGCACACTCACGGTGTAAGGTCAGTGCACAAAGAGGTTTTTGCTTCCTTTATGGCGTGTTCCCCACTATGCTCTGTGTCAAGCTTTTGCACCTATGTGCACGTTTTTATTTATGAAGGAAGAACAGAGGCCCATGAGTTGATGGTGAGCAGTGGGGGGATAAGGAAGTAATGATGCAGGTTTTAATAAAGAGACTCTTCCCGCAAGGGAGGAGGGTGGAAGATTGTGTCTTTAATAAAAGAGGGAAAAAAGTCTGTCAGCATCCATAAAATAAAATAAAATAAAGTTTAGAAGTTCAGTTTGTATGCTTAACATGCCTCCAGAAAGAAGCATCTGGCTTTTGGTATTCTGCGAAGACCTTTGCCTTTGCATGGAAGGGGGCTTTGTTCCCTGGAGTCCCTGCAGTGCCTCTGTGGGACAGGATGGAAAACAGCCCATTGGAGTCCAGAGATTAAACACGATAAACTCTCAGTACCAGCAGCCAGGCAAAGCGCCCATGTTACACGGGATTTACAAGTGTCTTACACGGGATATACAAGTGTCCATGGCAGGATGCTGTTAAGTATCTGTGTCATTAAGGAATCATGTTTTAAGCTGGCTAGATTTTTGGTGATATTTTCACATTGTAGGTATTCAGGTACTGGCGGGGAAGTAGCTGACGTGGTTGTGTTGAGGTGCACTTTCCATTTGCTTCTCTGTTCTACATCATTAGTTAGATGAGTATTTAGAAACTTGTGCTCTGCAATTGTAGTACTTTTGGGGGGTAAAAAACGTGATTCTGGGCACTTTAATCATTTCTCATTCTTGAGTCAAGAGAATAACATTTGAGGTATCATCTGTAGTGCCAAATTTATTGGTGTGTGCCTGAGCTTTAATCAGAGGAATTTCTGTGGTGGATTTATACATGCCATGTACAATTAAACTGTGAAGAGGAATTATTTCAAGGATCTAAAGATTTTTAATCTCAATCTATTTTTCTCTTCAATAGCAAGCTCATCTTTGTATGGCCTCACCATACAGATCAAGCTTGCACCTGACTTGGAACACTGTGGGAATGAAATGCACAATTATGTTTTTTACCTTCTTGTCCCTTACACCCATTTCTTTTCCTCTTATTTCTCTCTGACACTGGATTTTTACAGTATTTTCACGTGGGCTTAGAGAACTGCCTACTAGCCATGAACGGGTGGTACCTTTGGTAGTGCTTTGCAAATGCTTGCTTTGCATTTTAGATTGGGAGGAGAACTGGCAATTCATTCTGCAACAAGTGCACTTTATCTGTAGTTTATCTTCACTCCATGACTGTCATTTCAAGTAAAGCATCATACAGGGATCATACATACCCCCATACAGTGTCTTCTGACACTGCTTGCTTGGCAATAGAAAAAAAAGGGACAGTTCTCAGTGAGTTTTTCATATGCAATATCTGCCTTTGGTACTCCTGGCTCGCGGAGCTGGGGTGGGTTGAGCCCATCCAGAACTGCTGTTTGCTCTGTATAGGAGATTTTTAGGTGACACAATAATATTAGTTATGCATGAAGTGTTCGATTTCTGCTTAATTCTGGTAGGCTCGCAGTAGCAGAGTCCCTTTTTACCCTTCATTTGCCTCAATGAGGGGAGTCACTGCGGTCATATGCAAATCTTGCCATAATTACCCACGACATACTCACTTCCACACTGGCTGAACGTACCAGAGCTTCCACTTCAGATCTGCTAGGAAACATCACCCATGAGCTTCTCCTTTATCTTTTGCACTTCTGTGTGTTTTCCAGTAGTGTGTCTGCACACAGACATTCCTGACGGGTAATAAAGTCACTTAAATCTGCACTCATCCAAACTGGATGCCGTAAGTCAAAAGTTATGCTGTTTTAATGAGAACTTTGTAATTAGGTTGTTCATTTGCTAGGTGAAATTGTCATTAGTAGAGGAAGGTTCTATTAATTCACCTTTTTAAATAAAGAATGTAATTAATCACTAACATTCTTAGAGATACAGACCACGATTATTTCTGCTTTCTGCCTTGCAAACATCTTGTATCAAATTAGGTTTATCTGCCGTCGAAAACTAAATACAATGAATAGATATATAATAAAATCTTTTAATTGTCTTAGCATATGTTGCTTTTATTAGGTGCGAATAATTGCATTCATGGGATCACCTACAAAGTCCTTTAGAATATAAAATTGAAATGGCTTCACACTGAGTGCACAAGTCCTTCTGAGCCGTGCCATTTTCCCCTTCACTGCCTCTTGTCCCCCTTTCGCTGTAAAGTTCACATTGAAGTGTGACAAGAGACACTTGACAACTGACACATGCTGGATCTTATCAGCAGTGAGTGCAGTCATGGGCCCTGACTGAAGAGCGATTGTCATTTCTACACCATTTATTCCTCTCCTAGCCTCATTGCTTGCTTCCTTTCTGAGGAAATTTTTCCCTGTTAAAGTACTGTACTTGTCGTTCTTTTTTGGTGCGTGTCTCTGGTGGTTTTTTTCTTTTTTTTTTTTGTTTTTTTTCTTTTTTTTTTTTTCCCCTACAGAAGGATTTTGTTATGCATTCATCCCATAGGCAAGCCGGTAACAGACTCCCTCTAACCTTTTACTGTCAGGACTGCTCTAAGCTGATTCAGGCTAATAAAAGCATCCCAACAAAGCTTTGATGGTGTCATTACATCTTCCTTAAATCTCCTTCCTTGCTAACATCCAATAATTCTATTACCTCTAATCAATTCACAAGCTATTTTATTTGAAAGGAAGAGAAATCAACTTCAAACCATGCAGCTTCAGTTCACCCAGCAACCACACTAGCTGACGATATTTCTCCCATGACTTCAATTGACTCTTTGAATGAGTTACAGGCTTTGGAGCAGTCTGAACTTTATCTGTGCTCTTCCAGTCCAAGCCAATAAGTGCAGAAAATGACCTGTTGTCACCTTTTGAAGTTCCTTCACTTCCACACCACACTGTGTGTTGTTTTTGCAGTGCAGATAGCATGAGTACTTGATAATTTTGGAGTACAGAGGATCAGACATCAACTTACTTCAAGAGGTCTTACATGTGGCAGTTTGTCCAACCTTTTTGCAATTTTTTTTTTTTTGCTGCTGCAGCAGCACTCCATTCTGCAGCTCCTTTATGTTGCCTTTTTGGAATCGGGCATTTTGCTGCTATTGTTTTAACTTCCTATTGCTTTCACACGGGCTCATTCCCACCAGCGTGATTGTTGGATGTTGTCATTAACATAGCAGACATAGCTGAGCAGGCTCTCAGGCCATGTTCATGCCTTGTCGTCTGGCTGTGGCTGCCCAAGTTTCTTGCCCCTGGCTCACGTCAAGCCGCACGTCACTGTGACTCTGACAGAACTGCTGCCACCCTTGTCTGCATGATCAATCCCTAACATAGCTCTTGCAAAATAAGCCTGGTGTCTTCAGCAGCTTAAATAATAGGTCTCTGGTAAGGCAGTCTTTAACTGAAACAAGTCTGCAGTGATTAGGTGAGCAGCTGAAACTGCAGATAGCGGAAGGTGGTAACCTTGCAGACAGATAATGATGAGCAGCAAGACGTTGGGCTGCCGTGCTAACAGCCCTACCTGACATGGAAGCAGCCAATAAGAGATTCCTGAATGCACTTATGTGATCAGATTTAGCTGCCCAAAGTGATCTCAACCAGCCTAACTATTTGGGAAATATCCCCTTCTTAGCACTCAGTTCCATGGCAGCATGAAACTTAAACATCCGTTAGACATCAGAATGCCCAAGGAGGCTGACATTCAGCAGGTGGATGACAACAGTCCTTCACCCCAAGAAAACTAGGATGCACTTAGGAGGACGTCCCATATATAACTTACTGATGGGAAAAGTCTTCCTTTTCAGAACTAGCTAATTTTTATCTGGGTCAAGGCTCTGTCATCTTTCCAACAGACTTTTTAAAAGTCTGCTGCTGTTGTCACGTTTCTTAATGAGAATCATACATCATTTCATCATACCTAGCTATCCGCCCTTATCTCTCACTGTACAAAAGGCAGAGGGGTATGCATCCTGTTTTCTCCCACGCTGTTATAGTTGTTAGTTTCGGAATAAGTTGAATTTAAGCCTCAAACTGGGGAGGCATTCATTGCAGTCCTCATGTTGGTAAGCATTTACTCATGTAAAGCCACTAGGATGACTCAGCTAAGCGTGGGCAGCAAACCAACACAAGCTAGGATTGCCTGTACTGTGTAACCAGCATCTATTGGTCTTGTTAAACCAAGGCCTGGACTGTTCAGAAGCACATGGGCTTTGTTTTCTGTGCTGGATGGTAAAATTCATGCATGTCTTTTCTGTAAAACTTTGCCAGTAGTACGAATTACAGAAGCTTGTCAAAGCGTAGTTTAACAGTGCTGCTTGTAATTTCAGTTGTCACAGGCAATACACCTTGTACAGCAGGATTTCAGTGCCCTCCATCGCCAAGAGAGAGTTCTAAGCATACGTGACATGTAAATGACACTGGTGTCACTGCACAAAAGCCTGTGGTTACTCTCATATCTGTTCCCGTACATGCTGCCTCTGAGCCCGCACATCAGGAGGCTCAGTGCTGGTGCTTTGGCGTAGGGAGAGCTGCACAGCTGCATTTGGGTGATGCTCACCCGGCCCTGCTGCTCCCAGCTCATTGGAGCACTCCCTGTGTGCCACTGTCCTACACTGGTTTGTTGTCTTTGCACACCTTTCTTGTAGGAAGGATGGGCTCCCTGATGGTGGTGACATTGGAAAATTTCCCTGGAGAAGCTGAACTATAGAGTATCATAATGTAATTCCACTTCATCAGTGGTGGGAGAAACATCAACGTCTGTCATCTCAAAACTCTCTGAGTGAAGAATTTCTTTCTTCAGATTAGATGGTCTAATCTAAATTTCCCCTCTTATAGTTTCAAGCCATTCCCCTTTGTTCTATCACTACTAGACCATGTAAAAAGTTGGCCATCCTCCTGCTTGTAAGCTTGCTTCCCTTCAAGTGCTGGAAGGACACAGTGAGGTCTCTCGGGCTGGAGAGAGTAAATAAGTTCCAGACAAGGGAATGAATTGGAAGAGAAAGAGTAAAAATAAAGATGAAGGAGTTGCGAGAAATTGCTCTGTTTAGGACATAAGTTAGACATAGTTTAATTTGTTTCCGGCACAGTGAAGTTGCTTACAGGAGGTGTTATTAGCTCTTCTTGGTCATTTTACCAAATGGAGAACTTGAAGTGTGGACAGCTCTTTAAGGAAGAAGTTGACTAACGCTTTCATTACTACTATCTGCACCTGGCATAATTGCCATCTTGATTCTGAAATAGCAAACAACGGCTTATATCATAGCAAATAAGGAATGGAAAAGCAATTATCCTTATGAGGTGGGGTGATGAAGTCTGTGCGGCATAAGCAGAGTAGTGCATGTGTTTGCTATGGAGTAGCCCAAAGAGGATGTTGTGCCGACTCATGTTGGCGCTGCTGCTGTAGCACAGTGTTTGAAGAGTCTGTTTTGGTGTTGTCACAGTGCTGGAGCCTTTTGGGGACCAGCCACACAGCCATACAGCCAGAAGTAAAGCTGGCTTGCCTCCTGGGCAAGGCTGTGCATAGGTCACTTCAGTATTCAGGTTAAGACCCTGTGACCATTGTCAGGCTCCTACTTTGCAAAGCCATAGACAACTGAGACACACTCAGCCCAAAGCCATCAGTACAACAGCAGTACTCCAATTTACCCAGGCTGTACAATGTTGCAAGAAGCCACATCATTTCTGCATTAATTTTTTTCTCTTTTCCTGTATATTTTTCTCTTTCCGCCTCCTCAGTGGTGTTTGTTGAAGGCACCTCTGCACAAATTGCCATTCTCTGTGCCCTTCCTGCCTGTGTATTACAATTGGGCCCCTGCGACACACCAAGGGCTGCTGTGGAAGCTACTGAGATATAAACAGAGCCTCGGCCTTTGTTATCTGCACGAGAAGGAGGAAATGGAGAGTGGGGAGGGGTTTCGATTTTTATTAACTTGCAGTTGGAGCAGCTTCAAGTTGCAACAGCAGTGGGAAGGTATATATTTACCTTTAAGTGTCTCGCTTCATTTTGTGTGTTTGGATGAGCTCCCTTTTATGGCGTGCAATTTCTTTCAGAGATTTCCAGAATTCCCTCTTCAAAGGACTCTTGCAAAGTAACAGAGCTATGCCAACTTAGCAAAGAAAATTACAAATTACTAATTTAAGTGCTTCTTAGAATCATTTTCTTTTTGTTTGGTATAATTTCCACACTTAGAAAATCAAACTTTCAGTTAAATGTTTATACAGTAATTCAACCAGCTTAAGCCATCTGCTAGCATGGCATCTGCAGAATTGTTTTGATGCACACTCCGTATTGTTTCCTTCACGCATCTTGTAGCCTTGTATTTTGGTTGCAAAGGGATCTTCTTTTTTTTTTTTTTCCAGCACAAAAGAAGTGCTGTTTATATCCAGGGATCTAATTGCCAGCTTTATTTCCAAACTCTACTTCAAATCAACTTCTTATTTCTCTGAAAACCTTATTCTGATTGACATTTACTTTTCCAGACCTATATTCAGTCTTATCTTGCTCTTTTATTAGACTTTCCTTTATATCAGTATTCAAAAAATAAAAAAAAAATCATCATTTTTGAAGAGTATAGGTGGGCTTGGAGCATTAGTATTCATACTTGCATGTTAACAACCGTTATAACACGTACCAGAGGGAAAATATTATTTCTCGTAAATGCTCAATAATTATAGTCTTTATTGCATCAAAACCCATGTTTTGACAGATAGTGGAAAGCTTTCAAAGCTTGTGTGGGATGGATGACAGATAGCTGCAGGTGGAAAATATTTTTTTAGGTATTGGGTTTTCTATCACTGATACTGTAAATATTCTTCCAAAATAACATTAACCTTCCAAGCAGGGTTGGTCGCATTCAGTGATAATATGTGTATTAGCAAAAGATGCCTGTGAAATAACTCTTAATGATTCAATCTAATTAATCTATGGTTGGGACATTAATGTCTCTTTTCATTAAGTTGGGAAGTATGAAAGACTAGAAAATTACTGCTGTGCTGGATTTAGTGCTTTAGGTATAATTTGAATGGATGTGCTAAATTCTTGGTTATAACTTGCACTAACACCTAGTCTAAGAAGAATTAAGGAAAGCTTGTCTGCTGCTGCAGTTTACAAGAATACGTGAATGAACTTAAACCATTTGTAGCATATGCTTGTGAATGGATTGTTTTATACATCTTATGACACGTTCTCCCATTATTTTTAACATGTATAGTATTTTGATTTATGCAAATACCAATACAGAAAATGAATTCAAAAGGGAATGTTATACCTTTTTTTTTTAACTTCTAAATTAAAATACTTTTTCAGTATACATCACCACAAGCTTAAGTGGTAGATGCATAAGTTGCACCAACCGGTTATAGCCCTACTGCACATGAGGTCATCTGAATTTGCAGTTCTTTTGTTTGGAGTGTAGATGTCCTGAGCTAGTTTGTGCTATGGTCAACTGGACCTAACAGCATGATTTGTACTGATAGCCTAACTCATGTGTTTAAGCATTTAATGAACTCCACAGCACAACCTCATTTAGTCACTTCCTGGGTTTGTATCAAATGCCTGAGTCTTGGCAGATTCAAGTGTCTCTCAAGTATTAAGATGCCTCTATAACCTAACAGGATTTTAGGGCTTCAGTGACTTTGAGAGTATTCCAGTTGTGTTTACTCCATCTTGACCACCATAGCTGTAATGTTGAGTCTACTTAAGTCAATTGCAAAGCTCCCACTGACTTCAGTGAGATCAAACTTACAAACTTCAAGAGAAAATGTGGCGAGGATTTAAGATTTCTTGTCAACTACATTTAATATTGCATCTGAAGTGAGAAAACCACTTCTCATTTCAAGGTTATGGGGCTGCTACAGCATAGTTGACAGATGGATTGAAGTGGTAGCTTAGAAGTAGCTCTCAGCATCCATCTGGTAAGCCAGTGCAAGTTGAGCTTAAGTCCATTCAGAGTGATTAAACAAGGCAGGGGCAGCCTATCTGACATCAAGCATTGCCACCTCTTATTTGCCCCTTACATCACACAGAAGGCACCAGAGAGGTATGTGGACAAATATATGGTGTTCATATTCCAGTGATGCTTAACTGATAATACTCCTGAAAAGCAACAACAACAACAAATTAACTGTGTCTCTTGCAAGGGTGAGAATCTGACCAGCTATATCCTTTTTGATTTTTGAGATGGATCATCCCAAGCTGTAGACTAATGAAATGTTTCAGATGACCAGTAACATTCTGAAGGATTGACTGATTTTTGTACCTGGTTTTTTATAGATGGGACTCCCTATGGAATGTCATTCCTTGAGAAGTCAGCAGGGGTCACTTAAGTTCATTATTTTGCAGCAAATTTGCTTTTGGACTTAGAAAGAGTTAAAAATCCCTTAAGTATGTATCATTTATATCTCTGAGCGACTTTTCTTCTGCAGCCTCAGTAGGACAAAAAAAGAGATCAAAAGTATGTAAGGAGTGTTAGATAGTGCAGCTCCAGTACAGCATTTGGGTAGAACATAAATATATTTCACATGTCACCTACTGAAAAAGATTATGCCACTTAAGAGCACATGGAATTTTAATAGAAATTTATTGTTAAAAGACTATTCTCCTAGAAGTACACATCACTGTGGCAAAATGGGATAGAGATCTTGTTACACAGCATCATTTTTATGTGGGTGAAGCAAATGGAAAATTACTGAGATAGTCAACTGGTTGGTACTGAGTGAGAAGAATCTTCTGTGTGTTTGCTGGGAAGCCAGATGCATTTCCATTCTTAATACAGGAGATAGAAGATTTCCAAACTTTCCAAGGTTGCTTCATTAGGGTCTGAGTAAGGCGATAATTTAAGGCCTATCAAACCTTACCTGCACTAACTGAAATCCTGGAGTGGTATTTTCTCTTTGTTTTATGTTTCTCATTTTTGAATTGTTGAAGTTTTACTGGGATCCCTTCTTCTCCCACTGTTTAAGATGGATTCATCAGAAACTGTCTTGAACATCAGTTGAGGAATTAGACCAAAGTAAAACTGTATTTCATCTTTGTGGTGGTAATGGCATCAGCTTGTTTATAAGAAGAAAATAATGTGATATCAAGAAAAAAAAAATGGGTGTCCAAAAGCTTGAATAGGGAAAGTCAGAAAGTGGATTTGAAAGATTGGGTGGTATAAGTGGAGTTGGAAAAAGACTTCTTTGAAGCCTGAGTTGGTACCTGCTGTAATGGTGTGTTGGTGTTATTTAAATGTCGTAAAAAAGGATGGAATTGCATGGTTTATTCCATGCACCTTGGCTGGTTGCAGTTTGTTCATTGTGTGATTCTCTTAGAAGAGCAAAAAAAAATGGCAACTGAAGGCACAGAGATGCAAGGGTGCTTAAGAGTCTGTTGAGATCAAGGAGTATCGTTTGCTCAGTGCACAAAAACTGTTACTAAACGTGAATGTGATTTGTATGTGAGGATCTCAGTGAGCAATAAGAAACAATTGCATGTAAGAGCTGCAGGAGATGTATGCTCAGATGCCTTAGTACCATTTACTTGATATTTTGAGTGAGCAACTTAGATATGTGTGCGTATGTGTACACATATGTCACACATATACACAATATGAATATTTGAATTTCAGTGTTCAATAGGATTAGAGGAAGATCACCTGCTGCCAGGCAATGCCAGTTATTGCATGCCTAGAATTAGTGCTGCACATGGACTGATTTACCAAGGATATTCAAAGTGATCATTCAATCTCCATTTAACTTGCATGGATTTAAAATGCAAAACAGCAACACACTTCACACAAATGTCAGCTCTGCCTATGCTCCAGAATGCGTGTCCAGGAGAGAAAACAATAAGTTTATTCTTCTCCCCAATTAGACTTTTGTGCAAGGCTCAGTTATGTCTCCAACTATCACAATGAACACGTACCAAAGCAGCACATTAACGTGCCTTTTAATGCTTCTTAGGAGTAGATCAAAAGAAGTGTCAGGTGCACTTTGCATTCCTCCCATGATGGCTCTGAGGCTGGTCTGCATGCTGTTCCCAGCCCATCCGCACTACCTGGCACCTCCACGGGCAGTGCCACAGCTCCTGGTGTGCTGCTGCCACCGCCGCCAGCTTTTGCTTTTGCTGTTGAGTGGGAGAGGAGAGTTGTTGAAGTCAGTCTTGGACAAAATGACTTAAAAACTGAGCAGACTGGAAAGTGGATCTCCATTAGTGGAAAGAAACTTGCAAGCGTTTGCTGTAAGCTGTTATTATTTTGTTTGCTTGCTCGAGGCGATGTGTCAGAACAGCATTTACCTTTTCTTAGTACCAGCTTGGCTGTTCTACCCATCATTTCTTTTAACGTGGTTAGCAGAGGGACTGGTGGCTCTGTCACTCTAAACTCAGGGTGCTTAAAATGTGTGAGAGAGCAGGGAGACAGCTTTCCTTAACAAGCACAGCAGCATAATTTGCCAACCTGCCTTGCTCGGTTGTGGTGCTGGATGTGGCAGTGCTAGCATGTTCAAGGGGCTAATGATGGCTATTGCAGAGTGCTTTCAGCATGAGGGAGCAGATGGGAGCACCCACTGAAACGTGAGATACTGTGGAAACAGGTAAGCCTCCAAGATCTTAGAGTCATTAAGGCTGGAAAAGACTTCTAAGGTCATTTAGTCCAACTGTCCAGCTGGTGGTAACCAATATTGCCCACTAAGCCATGTCCCTAAGTACCACTGAGCACTTAGTAGCTGAGTGGGCTGGAGCATTAAAAGGGGAGATGAACAGTGAAGGAAGGTGCGTGGTGTCAGACACAGCAGCACAAACATGGAGCAGGAGACAAGGCTACGGCCAGTATGCAGGAATGAAGAGAGGAGCAGGCATAGGGGAGAGGAAGAAGCGCGGAAGGAGAAATGCTGCAGCGTACAGAATGCTATGGACACAACAAGATGGAATTTATGCAGAAGCAAGGAAGCTATGAGAAGGGTTCAAGTTTTGTAAGAAAGTTCATTTCTATATGTTTTTCTCTTTCAAATGGATGCTTTGAATAAATAGTGCTTTCATTTCCCATGAGGCAGAGGTGAATAATAAGTACCTCAGCCAGGAACGCTGATCTCCCCAGCATCAGTCATCTGCTTGCAGCCTTACGCTCTGGCAGTGCTTTGGCTGAGCAAATTAGCCTGAAGTGTTGTGCCCTTGGCTGGCAAATCCTTTCAACCCGGTTGAACGGACAAAATGAATACCCAGATTGTTCCTACGTCTGTTATTCTCCCATGTTTATCTGGCTGAGCTGTCAGTCAGGCCATTATAACTGTGGTGCACACTCAAATGACTTGTCCACTCACAAAAGCAGGGTCTGTTGATGATAAGCTAAATAAAACTGGAGAGCCACTGTTGACAGAGTTGGGGAATCTTGCAAATGTGTCAGGTAAAAGCAGAAGTGCTTTTCTGGAAGATACAGAAGCAGCTTTTATTGCACGTGCGTAGCTTTAAAGTGTTTGCTGGGATTTGTCGGCAGACGATAAATGTGCGTTTGTAATGAATTGGGATCCTCTCCACTTTAAACAAATTAAGCAGCGCGCAGAAGATTTCTGAAACTCAAGTGTAAGGGTTTATTGCTCTTCCTAGAATTAATTAACCTGAAAATACATAATTTACTCACACGACCTCTGCCAGGCGAGCGCGTAGCTGCGATCTGTCATGCACCAGCCCTGTCCGGAGCTGTGGGAGCACCCACAAAGCCTCTGTGCCTTGTATGGGAACAGCAGCCAAACCTCGGGCTGCTGGGAGGGCAGTGCTTCCAGTCACCCTGCTGTGGGTCTATGGGTGTAAATGTCTCAAGTTCTTGGGCCTTCCTGGGCAAGGAGGGCGTTTGGATGAGGAGGGATCATCAGTTTTTATCATGCTAGAAACTGGGTGTCTTGTGCTGGACAATACAGGTTAAGGGCAGTGTGAAGGATGATTTCTTTCTTTCCTTATAGCTTTTCCTCTAGGACCTTGAATTAGAAGCAGGACTCTAAGTCACTCCTGAAACTAATTTGATTGCACAGTGTTAAGTAACGCAGTGCCTTCTTGCAGAACATGACCGTGGCCAAAGCCTTCTTGATCCTTTAGCCTCACGTTTGTGATCCTGATTAACAAGAAGTTTTCAGACTGTAAATGCGAACGTAGCCTCAGACGTTTGAACAACAGCAGTGTTCCCCTGCTCCTTCTTTTGTAGGGAAACAGTGGGAGCATCTCCGTTCTCAGCAGCCGTGCCTGCATGCTCCCAAACCTGGTAGTCTTGTTGGCTGTGATGAAAATGTAATGGCTGGTACCGCTATTTTTCATCAAATGCTTGTTAGTCAATTTATTAGATTCCTAATATACTAATGCACTCATTTGGCAGGCATCTCAGCAAACGAGACTTGCAGTGGAGTGTACTCATTCAAAGTCATGGTAACTCGCAGGTTGCTGATTTCTCATCAGCACTCAGAAGATAACTTGCAAATGTGTCACTTACCATTATGCGCTTTGTAGAAGCAGATCTCATGAATGGGATAAACAGATAAGAGTTTAATAATGAGCATTTCCTTCCCAAGCACCGTTACCGGCTTCTTAAGTCTTATGTTTTATATATACTGCAAACACTACATCTGAACACGCATATGAGTTTGCATGCGGCTGTGAAATACCTGTGGGTATGGCTCAGCAATCCCTCTGCTGAGGGACACAGAGTTAGAGTAGGTTAGGCATTGTATGATGAAAGAAGGAAGGATTTTATTTGGAATAGTTGAAGAAGGGTGTGTGTGGATTTTTTCACATGAAAACACACTAACTTTCCTTTCCTCGTAATGATCCATGAATAGCCACCGGTGTGGCCAACGAGGGGGTTGTTCAGAGGCTGGATTGGTAGGGCTGTGTGGCAGAGGCACGCTTTTCTCCATGCCCAGACTGCATGCTGCACGGATGCTCTGACCTGCCACTGCCTTTGACTTTGCGTTGGTGGCTGCTTTTTATTCACCTGTTCACTCTTTACTGGGAAGAACTTTAAAGTCACAATAGCCACGAGAAGAGCCTGAAAACGCGATTCCTGTCTCCTCCTGTGACATTCAGGGTGGAAGCCCTGCATACAAATCACCGCCACTTATTTTTTGCTTCTGAGGATGTGATGGTACTAAAGGAGAGGCGTGACAAGGAGCCTGCGCCGGGAGGAGCCCTCCTGCAAATCGCTCTGTGCTCAGCACCGCTGCGATGTAACAGAGGCGCTCCGCCGCCGCTGCTCTCCAGCAGAGCCAGGAAACCGTGCAAAGATATTGATAATTGATTCCATTTTATATAAGTTAAAAACTAGCTTTTCCCTCCTAGTGTGAAGGTAATGGGTTTTGTCTGTAGAAAGATAATAATCCCACGAACCATTTCTACGCCCTCTATTAAAGAATAGTACAGCTTGCACTCGAACATAATGCCCATGTCATCTTGACTTTTTAAGCATTCATCTTAAAAGAGTCTTCAAGGACTGGAAAGAGATCTTCCTGAGACACTGGGTTAAGTCTGAGAACTTAAAAAGTCATGAAGATCCAGTCAATTAATGTGTTTATTCATCTACATCTCCTCTTGAAAAAACCTCTTCAAATATGAAAGCTATTTTCTTTCGATTAAAAAGTTATCACTGCATTTAGTTTTCAGAGGCAATGTGGAGGGGATTTTTTTTTAACCTTACCACAGTGGAGGATAGACACGTCTTTTTTTCTTCTTTTTACCTATTTCTACACAGGAATATTCATTTAGTGCAAGAACAACTACAACAAAAATAGGAAAAAGTGCTAAATTGAAACCTTTCTCCCAAGTTTGTAATGCAGGGGACGACTTGATTTATAAGCTCAGGTAATTTCATTTTTGTTCACACTCCTTCAATTGAAAAGTTCCCAAAAACCGCGTTACAGAGCTGAAGGGAAGAGATGGGGAAATTTATCAAACTATTTATCAAATTATTTTTGCAGTCTGTCAAAGTCATTAGCATGCTAGAAAAGAAACATAAAGAGAGTGTTCAAAAAGAAAGACATGTCTGAGCGAATGGCCGGACCGTGGGCAGACAGAGGCCAAAGAGATGGATCTGCTCCAAAACTCAGTGCCCATGTTAGGTCTTTCCTTGATGGATGAAAGGCTGAGAAAAGGGGATGAAAAACAACATGGAGAAGGAGGGATGGGAGCAAAGGAGATAGGCTTCTCCCCTGTAGATAGCCTGGAAGCCACCACCGAGGTTTATCAACAGCCATGGTATTGGGTCTGAATGGAGTCCATCCTTGGCAGAGGGAGATTCACATCCTGAGATGGGAGGAAACACCCCTAAGTGTGCATCCCTGAGAGCAGGTCTTGGGAGGCAGCGCTGAGAAAGCAGGAGGAAAAAAAAAAAAGATAAAGAAAAAGCGACTGAGATAGAATGAACCAGTCTAGTAAGAAATCTTTAATTTCTAATGAGCTTTAAAGGGTTTGAGAGAAGTGATTTTTTTTTTTTTAACAAACCAGTTCAAGTACATGCCTTCAGATTATAAAAGTACCTGAAATTGCCTAGAATATCAGCATGCATAGCTTGTTAGTATTTACATATATTTACATAGGAAAACAAGAGAAAGATCTACAGTTATTTACAGTCTACATAGGAGAAGAGAAAGGCAGCATAATTGTATTTCCTAAAATACAGTAGTTGAATAGTCAGCACATGCATATTAAGATATATTTGCATGATAGAACGCAAATGTTTGAAGACCTTTTTAACTCCCTATGCTAAGGTGTAGCATAATAAAGGTAATTTTTTGTTTTGTTTTGTTTCTAGTCTATTTGCATCAAGTGCTTTAAAATGTTCACTAACACAGCGGCAGCATTATTTACCCTGGCAATTAAAGCAACAGTACACACGATAATTTCCTACTAACTAGCAACAAGCTGCTGGTGAATGAAGTATCTATTGTTTCTCATTATCCATCGACCAACATACAGGGATCTCTCCTTGTAAAGGCAGTGCCTAAGCTATCACCATTAATTATAGAAGTAATATAAATGAGACTCTACAGTATGTACTAAATGAAATATTAACAAGGCAAGTGTCTTTGAGCCTGAAAGATGCACTAACAGGGCACACTTTACAGCAGGCTATCTATGAAAATCACACATACATAATACAGGAGTGCCTGGCTTACATCTCTAAGCCTAGACATTAGAGGCCTGTTTGCTAGATCTGTATTATTGCAAAATACATTCCCTTAATTAGTTTCTGGAAGACAGAGTTAGTAGTTAATTTCTTACCATGATATGTCCCGATCATCACACCCTGTGGTTTTTCAATGCGTTTTATTACTGAAATTTGTGTGTGTGTGTCTGTGTCTGTGTGTTTATATCTCAACAGATGAGAAACAGTCTTTCTTTGTCTTTAAAACTGAAACAAATAGCTTGTTAAATATTTGTCCCAAAAGGTCACTTGCTTAAAAAGCATTGTGTTTTGTGGGGTTGTTTCGCTTGTATCTAAAGTCAAAGCTGGTCTAAAAAAGGATCTGTGCAACGAAGGAGGAAGCACAATGTCATTATTGTGATGACATTCACAGCAATACTGCATTTGAAAAGACTTTAAATTTTGACTAGAATTAGTATTAAAAAGCTATATAAGTATATACAACATATACAGAACTGTAAGCATACATACATTTATATAAAGTATGTCTATAATTAAAGTTAGGTACAGCAATAAAGTAAAACATTTCATGTCAGCAGAAGTTAAGAACAGAAGCGATTTCAACAAATTCTCACGTGCATGTGTCTGAAAATCAGGCAGCCCTATTCTGATGACCGACTTACAGCAGCATATCTAGTCTGGCAGGGTATGTCTACAGTTAGCAACCTGTTGGCCCAACTCTTCAAGTTACACCTGCCTGGAAGAGCATGGCTTAGCTGGCAGAGTACACTTTTCAGGGAGATTTTCAGTATCTTCCATAGGATTTCCATTTTTGGCAGTGGCCAAGAAGTCATAATAGATACATGTTTGTATAAACATAGTCTCAAAAAGTGAGTGGCAGAGATTCAGAGGTGCTGCAGGAACGGATCCCCTAGGACTCTGGCTACCTCTGGCCTGTTCTTTGCGAAGCAAAGGACAGCAGCATCATATGGCCAATGTGATCCCAACCCTAGCTGAGGTTTTCCCAAATCTAGGCATGAAGAGAAGCATGCAGTATCACACTGCTGCTCTGTATGTCATGGCACAGCGAGAAGAAAGGAGCAGCAATGCTAGATGGTAGCAATTTGCATGCAGTGTTCGAAACTGCCACTTCAGTGGAGCGATGATGTCTTGAAAGTGTAAATCGGGTGTGAACAGGAGATCAGTGGGCAGGAGAAGAGAATTCAGAAGCGATCAGTGAGGAAATGCGGTGTCGGTAAAAGGCTGGTGAACAGCCCATGGGGCATGCTGCTGAAATGCTGGTTGTGCAATGGAAAGCCATATGCTTCACTGAAGTTTTTGAAGGTTAAGATGGCTCTCTGTCAGGCTTGAAACAGTGCTCAGAAACTGATTGTGGACTCCAGTGAGAACAAAGTAAGGAACAAGGAGCTGCCTGTGGGACCCAGCTCCCACCCAGGTGCTGCAGAAGGAGCAGTAGTGTTGTATAAACTACGTGTCTGCAACTGTCTTAAACATGGGGTGGTTTTATCTGAGATGCCTGTGAAAGGCTGGCAGATAAAATTCCAGATGGGAAATGTGGGCCCTTCTGAAGGATTTCCCAAGGCAGCTCAGGTGTTATAGCCCTGTGTTAGGCAATGTGGTATGCCACGGTGGCTCTTTCTAGCATATAGAAAGTTTGGGAGAGATGAACCCACTGTTCTTGCTTTCAGGATCTGGTTACCTCTAAAGCAACCATTCATGGAGCCCCCAGTGGTACTCTGGCTAGTAGTGTTTGACCAAATTCTTGTTAAGCTGGGCAAAAACTGATGAAGGAGAGAGGATACCAGCACGGGGCCTGTTGTAGCAGAAAACTTCACGGGTTAAAGAAGGAAGTTTGTACAATAGAGAAAGATCTGCATGATTTCAAAAGGTACTTACATTTTTATCAGCTGTAATGCCAACATCATTTTAAATCTAATCATTTTAACAATGGTTTATAATACAACACAGTGCCTTTCAACAGTAGATGTGGAAGCAGTCCATAAACGTGAACTAGTCCTCACAACACCCCTGTGAGGTGGGTAAACATCAGTACTCTCCCATTTTACCAGTGGGAAGAGTGAGGTACGTGGAGTTGAAGTGACTTGTCCAAGTTCACTTGGGAAGTAAAGGCTGAAATGAGAAAACCAGCCCAGTGCTCCTGCCTTGATGTGTTGTATTTCACCTTTTCCAGTGGAGTGACTGTTGCAGACAATCTGTTTGACACTGGACGCTGGAGGTTGGAAGCTTCCAAGCCCTATCATTGCCATAATTGAGAACATATGGGATTGTTGCATAACACAAACAACATGGTGCATTACCAAAATACATTTATTACAGTGGACACATTTTCTTTTGCAAAGTTAAAACCCAGAATGTAAGTTAAATATAGCTGCATATATTGAGTAGTTGAAATAATCAGTAGGTCTTAATGCCTCAGCAGTTGAAAACAAATCCTCTTTCGTGAACTACTGCAGTTTCCTTACTCAAAGAATATAGCACATTTATCTTCTATAATGTATGTAAAGAACACTGTAAATGTGTAAAGGTCTTAATGACACTAAGAAAAGTTACAGCTTGAAACCAACTATGCCTTGCAAGTAGAGAAGCTGTTAGAGTTTTGAGTCTTTGTAGTTGGGAATTAATTGAAAAAGGAATACATCAGAGGAAGAAAAAGCAGACCTTATAGATTTGGGTTTATTCGTTGTATTATCTTCTAAGAGATGCTTTGCTGGTTTAAATGTGGTGCTGGGGGAAGGGGAGGTGGTTGAGAATCTCTGGTTTAGATGTGGTTCAGTGAGACCTTTGAAAAGACTGTAATTAGAGAGTCAGTTCAGGTCACGTTTTCCTGCTGGCACTTGGGTGGAGATGGGACCTGAAGTCAACTGCGCCTGATTTGTTTATTGAATCATATTTGGCAGCTCCAAAGTTTTATATTTTTAGTTGCAGCTGTGATTTTGGTTTATCATACTCACCCAAACGAGCAAAGGCAGGTCTCAATTTCTTATTTCCTTGCTGAAAAAAAAAAACCATCAGGGAATCCAATTTTCTTACAGGGGAATAGCACGCACATACTGTGAGTGTTACTCAGAAGATAACAGTGCATCTGGGATTGCTCTGAGTAAGAGGACTGCAGCAGGAACCAAACAGTTCTCCTATAATCTCCTGTGTGAGGCTAAAACTTGCTGGAGATCCCAAATGGAAACAAGTGCATTCCTAGTGCAGCTCCCTTCCGGGAGGCTGGCCAGAGCTTGAGGCATTTTTTTCACACTAAAGCAGGAAATGACCATGGATGAAGATATCAGGCAAACTTACCCTGCTCTAGCATGGATCTGAAAACTCAGGGTGCTTCCCACAGGCAGAGCAAAGGGTGGGAGAGCCCATGTTCTGCAGTGTGTGTAATGAGTGGTTCCATTGTGTAGACTGTTGTGTTGAGCTGCAATTTTTGTGCTAGGGCTGTGTTTGCTTGGTCTGATAGTCCTGAGGTGGTTAACAGTAAAAGCCTGAAGAGTTGTAAGGAAGCACTTGCCTTTTTATTTCTCTGGAGCTGCTCACTTTGAATCTGGACCTTGTCACAATTGATCTCCTCCTGTGTCATTGTGAATTCACCTCCCTCCACCGGCCATCGTTTAAGATGCACTGTGCTAAACTTCACCTCAGGCTACCCAGATAATGGGCCTCCATACATAATTTTTTGTAATAAAATGAATAACTCCTTTTCAGAGAATCTGATTCCATCTCGCTGGTAGGCAGTGCCCTTAACAGAGTGTAGTGTGATCTTACTAATTTGTAGTTGATGAGTATACAGATAAGTTACGGCTTTGTTTCTAATCTTTATATGCTTCCTATGTAAACTTGCTTCAGAACAAGGATCTAATTTTAGAAAATAAACATGCATTTGAAAGCAGACAAATCTGAAAACTAAACATTAGCTGTGTAATATGTTTTCTTATCAGGAATGTAAGTAGTATCTTAGAATACTAACGGATGCATTATATATATTAATGAGGGATTTACCGTATGCTGTACATCAGGAACCCCTCTTTTACTGTTAAGGTATCCAATATTCATTTGTATTCAGTACTGTCAGTTACAAATTGATAGCTCACAGTTAGGAAATAAACGCCTATAAACTGGTAGCTACTTTGTACTTTTATCTCAACAAAGGAATTTTGGAGGATGGATAATTTAGATCTCTGAGCCTCAACTATAAATAAACAGCAACGGCTTTACAAATCCCACCCTGCTGCAGTTTAAGATTGTATTACAAAACTGACAAATGATTTGCAAAGGAGAATGATGAACCCTTATTACTAAGACGCTCTTCAACTTAATCCAAAACAAGATTCCTGGGTAATTTTATGTACACTGGGAAGATTGATGGCGTGGTGCTTGCCTAGCAGCTTTCAGACGTTTGCCGCGATCGGAAATGGCATTGAGGCATGATTAAAGATTCAGTTGGGCTTCTCACAAATTCTTTATCCCACGTATTCATCATCCCCACTCGCTGCCTTTGTTAGGGTTAAGGCAGCTGACCCCCAGCCCGGGTGATTAGCACCATATACAACTGACAGACATATGGAAAAAAAAAATGTTTAGGTTACCCGGAGCTTTTAGCATTGTTTATTGGTTTAAATTGTTGGGAGTGGGGACGTTAATCACAATAGATCAGGGAGAGCCTGTGACAACTGACAAGCTCATTGTTTAAGACGTTTTTTAACGAAGTTGTTAACATTAATTCTTTTATATAGTACTCTAATCTTCTTCAAATTATGTTCTGACATGGCACAAACCGCTTGGCATTGAAAGTCATTCAACAGTGATTAAAGTGCTCTTTTTATCGGTTTAAGAATGTTTCATCTTGTATCAGCAGTATGGAATTGTTTACTAATTAGATTCCCTAACATCCTCCACTGTCGTATGCTGATGATATGTGAACAGGAAAGCTGATGAGCAAAAAAATTAAAACTTGTTATTAAACTGTCATAAGGCCCGGCATATAAAGATGTCATTCAAAAGACTGTGTTCAGAAGGGCTAAACAGTATTTACTGAGAAACTCAGCATTTTCTCAGCCCCACTCTGCATTGGCTCTGCAGTTATCCACAGCACCAGCTCTTCTGGGGAGGTTGATGCCAAGTAGGGGCCTGTTCCACAAGGACCTTCCCATTTGGCATGGTCACCACGGGCTTCCTTGGGTCCTGTTGGGATGGGGACCTGCCAACATCCTACCCGACCCAGAGCATTATTGAGTCCCCTCTTTCCTGGGCGAGTCACTTAAGATCCTGCATTCATCAAAGGAATTCAGATGCTTGAATGGCTTTGGGAACCTGAGAGTTACCTTCTGTTTCTTATTTTCGTTACCATTAATCTCCTAGGCTCGATGAGTTCACATTTGTCCATTATTGTCTGATATTTAAGTTTTACCCTCTATCAACAAAGAGATAAATAAGACTGCATTTCTCTTAAATAATAAAAAGAAGGCATACTTTTCTTCCTATGTGAGACCAATTGAACTTTCTTCTACCAAACACTCAGGACAATTGAAACACTTAGAAAGATGTAAAGATACACACAGCCAAAAAGCAAATGGCACATTGCTTACATCCAGTCCTCAGTGAAACACTGGAAGCATCACATGATAAAGCGCTTTGGGCTTCCAGCCACATAATCTTTTATCACGTAAAGTAAATATCTTACATGCATACAGGGAAAACTGTTCTCTTCTTTTGGATTTGAGGTTGTGTCAGTGTTGGAGGTATAAAGCACTGCCGTCGTGCTGTAGGATGTTCTCTGCCTGCTGAGAATTTTGTATAAGAATCATCAAATTTGACTCATTTGAAAAGATAAATTATTGTTTGGTTTGATTTTGAACTGCTCCGATAAACCTTCCTTTATGAATTAGCTGAGTTCTCTTCAAGCTAGCCTGAGTTTGGCTTGGCTGGACGGATGCTTTACAGCAATAGCTTAAGGGCTCTCGTTCTGCAGTGAGCACTTCAGTTTAATTTTACCTTTCCAATAAAAGTCCATTTGAATTGCTTGCAAAAGCTAATAATAACACTCTTTGGGGGTTATTCTAAACAGCTGAATACAGTAAACATACCTGTGCTGTGGAGCTTTACAGGACAGTTCAAATGAGCATAATATTGTTCTTTGTTAATATTATCTTTAGTAGAACTCTTACATTTCTGCTACTGCCTTTAAGATACTTTCTCTTTTTTAAAAAATATAGTGGTTTAATAAGAGAATTGCTTTGCATTATAGTAATTTTAAAAATATTTTGGTCTGATGATAAATATGTGCCTTAATATAGACAGGTTTGGTTTACACTGTTACAGGAGATCATTCCTAAGCCGTGGAGCCATCATTATCAGTTTAATCCCATCTTCTGAGAAAATTGCCTATCTTGCAGACAAATAAGCCTTTCTTTGCTGTTACAAAATTGAGACACCTCAATTAAGGGAACTGAGGTTTTTTAGAAAGGCTGCCCTTGAAGAATGAGAATGCAGAGTAGAATTTTTGGAGGCTGACCTCCCTAACAGCACCCTGAGTTTCCCTGGTTGTGACACTGAAAGGCTGGGGAAAAAAAACAACTGCAGGAAAGACACAAGAGGTTGAAGCTCATTCTCTTTTCCCATTAAATTATCCTAATGTGGCAACGTCTAATTTCTCTTCATTTACTTTTTCTATCATACTTGGCAGCTTCTTTATTCTGATTCCTATCAGCTCATAATGAGTTTCCACAGACAGGACTAAGATGTACATAAATAATCACAAGATGCCAGATAAACTATCGGTTTTAAATTAGCGTTGTGCGCAGTGTCTTGTTTTGCGCTCTCACCAATTATTTTTAATTACAGTTTACGAAGGCAGCCAGTTTCGCGCTCTCTTTGCATCCCTCCTGGCACTGTACTTGCAGCCCTGAGTGCCCCATCCGTGGGGTGCACCCACTGCTGCCCACATGCCCTCCAGCTCCGGCTTTCTGTTGGAGAAATTCAGAGAAGCCCATTCATCACATAAGTTCACTTTGTGTTTAAAAAAATAAAAGAAGGAAAAAGGAAAAGGAAAAAAAACCCACCTCTGCTCCACAGAAGCATCTAACATACCTGCTTCTTAAAGCATTGTAAGACATGAGAAAATGGTTATTAGAGAATAAAAAAAAAAAAATTAAAAAAAAATAAAAAAAAAAACACTGGAAAGGCTCATGTCTGTGAAGAACTGGCAGATAAACATACTTGCACAGAAGTGGTGACAATGGCCACAGCAAAATCACTGATCAGAGGTAGATGGGCCAGTTTGGCACAAAGCCCGATTGCACTTTACGTGATAGGTCTTAATTGGAGTGCCCAGGTTAATTTTGTACAAGAGGCTTTAAAAAAACCAACCCACCAAAATAGATGCACCCGTCAGTTTGAACTGGTTGTCAGGGTTAGGAAATGGTGGTGCCCATGTTTGGAGGTTGGAAGGGAGCTTTTAGGTGCTGCTTTGAAACTCGGATCAACTTTTCTGGTTTCTTGGATCAACTTTTCAGGTTTTAGGTTTTTTTTCGGTACCCGCCAGGGTTTGTTGAAAAATAGCAAAAGAGCAGAGATCAGGTATTGAGATTCTGGATTATTTCTTTCACTCTAAGAGCAAATAAAAAGGAAAAATAACTTCTCATTAGGGTGTGTTTTAGGTAAGTGGCTGGCAAGCAGAGAGGCAGCATCCTTAGCAATGCTTTGGTTGCAGTGCGTTTACCAATGCTCTCCTAAAGATGCACAGCTCCGACAGACTGCAAGCAAATTGACAGCGATAAAAATACCTGTATTTCTCCCTATATAAACATACCTACATTTATGCGCGTGTGTGTATGTGTACATATATATATATATGGTTTTTTTTTTTCAATTTTTTTTTTTTTTTTTTTTTTTTTTTTTTTTTTTTGTCATTTCAGCAACAAGGAGCTGCCACGACTGTGTACTGCGCGACGGCCGCCGAGCTGGAGGGGCTGGGTGGGATGTACTTCAACAACTGCTGTCGCTGCCTGCCCTCGGCCGAGGCTCGCAATGAGCTGACGGCCGCGGCCCTGTGGGAGCTGAGCGAGAGGCTGATCCGCGAGCAGCTTGGCAGGCGGTCCCCGTGACGGAACGCCCCGCACGCTCGGAACCTGCCAGCGCTGGAGCCCGTCCAATCTTATCATCTAGAGGGTTTCCGTATACCTCCGATAGAGATTAACCAGTGTTAAATGAAATAATAGCAGTCACAACATAGTGAAAAATGTTAAGTACTAATGGGAAATGGGGAATACGGCGGGTTAAAGGGACAATGCGGCTTCCTGGGGCTTAGTTAGTCGTGCTTCTCTTCTTTTGATTATAGCCTGTTCAAAGTGTAACCCAAGGAGGCATGCTTTGTGCTATTGCAGAAATGCGGTGCCACAGATATTCTCTGTTGTTTTGATTAATGGGTTAGGTATGTAGCCCAATATGGGATTTCCCTTTATTTTGATAATTACTGCCTGTTAGGCTGTAGGTATCGATCGGGATATGGTAGTGGTGTTGATTCCTTTTCCCTGCAAGGATTTTATAGGGTGTGGTGAATAAAAAGATTATTAAGGAAAGAGATCTCCCCTGCCCTTGACTGTTGGCTGCAAATAACTTCTGTGCTATCTGAAAACAGAGGGTGCAAGAAGATTTCTGAACAGAGATGTCAAAATCACAGCTAATTAAATATTTCTTTTGTCTTAGAAGATTATAATAAAAGATACTTTGTAAACCATTCCCTAATATCATAGAATTAGCAAAGATGATGTTGTCTTCTAAAGAACGCACAGGGTGTAATCAGGGGGTTAAATGGTATTTTCATCCATTTCTCAGTTCACAGTTTTAAGGAGTTTGTTTCTCTTTTTTTCTTGGAAAATTCAGTTTCTCAGTTTTCCTGATACTGTATCCCAATCCAAATTTCTCTATTTTTCTTTAAATTTAATAAAAGAACATGCTTGCTTGAATATTGTCTCCTGAAAAGTTTGTCTCATTTCTGCAAATGTCTTAATTTTTTTTTTCTTAGAAAAGAAAACTTGAGGAAAAATAAAGAGCTTCTCGTTGATACCAAGAGAATGCTGTTTTTTTCTTGTTTCTTTCTGAGTTCTTTTTTTTTTTTTTTTTTTTCTCTCTGTATTTTGTGCTTTGTAGCTGTCTTCGTGCCAGAACGTTGTCCTAAGCCATCATCAGTCCAGCATCACATCTTCTGTGGACAGAATATAAACACATAAATAGAAGGACACATTGTTAATAGAAGCTTATACGACCCCCTTATTAAATGATTTATTACTCACAGTCTGTCTCTTATGATTTGTCTCATATGGACACAGCTGCTGCATAGGTGTTCCGATAAGGCATGCAGTCACCTAGGAGGAGCACTCCTAGCATCCTCCTATGGAAAGCCCCACCATACTTCAGAAAGGAATGAGGATGTCACAGCTATCCCTAAAAGCCATATACTGTTTTGACTCTAATTCTTGTGTTTCCAGCTAAGCCTAGCTCAGTGTGAGCTCTCTTTAGATGGACAGCATTCAGTCTCCTGTGCACAAGGGTGGAAATCTCTGCAGGTAAGGGCTCTCTCTTTCTGTAAACTTAAATTTCTTCAGTGGGGAAGCTGGGAGCTACTGTGCTCCAATCTAGGCTGAGTCAGCAGACCCAGCTTTATACCAAGGAAATGAGGGCTTTTTCTTTCTTCCAAAGCCCTTGGCATCTTTCAACCTTCTGCCCAAGTGCAGCCTCAGCTGCTGCTGACTTCCCCACTGATGCTTTCTCGCTGACTTCCTTACCCAACGCTGCAGCCTTTCCTAAAGCAGCAATAAAAACAATATGGCCTTGCTTATATCTGCTGCACAGCCTGTGCTGCCACTGCCTTCCCTAAATAAGCAATCCTGCCCGTCATTCTTCCTCTACAGCAGGCTGCTACCCCAAGGCCAACTCTTGCTCCTGCATTGAAACATTTGGCAGAATAAAGAAATAAAAATGGCTGTTCCAGCAAGAGCAACATCTCTTTTCAGCTTTTTTGGAGAGAAGAAAAGAAACTCTTTCTGGTCTCCTAGGTCTGTTCTGTGCTACACAGACCAGATCCTGGTATTGGGTAATGCCTGAAAGGTTTGTTGGTGTAGGTCAGAGTGCTTGCACGTTGAGGTGTTGGTTACAATCAAATTCCTTGTGTTGTCTGGAGTTTGTCTGGGGTGAAAAACTGATTAACTTCTGTCACCCGTGCAGCAGTCTTCTCAAAAGGATTATTTTTCTTTTTCATACCAAAAAATGAATTGCTCTCATATGCCAAAACCCCCAGCCCAGGAGAGCAGGGCTGTGCACCATGACTGGCCCTGCTCAATGCTTAAAGAGGTTGCCGACCTTCCTTAAAAGAACACCTGGGCACCAATTTTCTTCCCACGTAGTTCCCTCTTTCAGTATTAGGAGGAGAAAGCATTTTCAACGTCAGCATAGTTTTGCATTAGTATGAAAGCAAGCTGCCTGTTGGCTTTATGGAGTTGATCAGTTTCTGGTCAATAAATACTCACTGGCACTGCATTACCGCAGCTAACTAGCATGTAGCTGTCCCCATTTTCTCCAACTCAGGTAAAATCTCTCAATGAGTGTTTTCTCACTCTTGCTTTCTCTTGTTCTCTTTCTTTCTCCCTTTTTTCTTTTTAATTCCCTCTCTCTGTCCTCTTCCTTTGTCTCTCGCTCTCCTACACAGAGATAGCCAGCAAAAAAAAAAAAAAACAAAAAAAACCAACCTTGCATTTTTTTTTTTTTTCATTTTCATTCCAAGTAAAAAATGGCACAAAGCTGCAGAGTGTTTGCTTCTATTAGAAACACTTGTGAAAATAATTTTTTACACTCAGCTCGGTTTCAGTGCAGGAGGGATGTGCAGGACATTAAAAAGGAAAAGCAATTGAAAAGAAACAGACTCCAAACCCTCCATTTTAATATCCTAGATGTGCCTAAGTAAGTCATTGGCTTTCAAATATATTTTGGTGTAAAATTTGGCACATTTACAGCTAGTCAGGTTTATTTATTTGACTGGCTTACATTTTTCTGGTTGATTTACCTGAGGCAATGTCTGTGTGAATCACTCCACAAAGCAATGACTCCGGTGTTCATTAAAGGTAGTTAAGTGATCCTGCGTCTGATATTAAAGCAAACCCCATTAACCTTAACTGGTATCATATCAGCAAAACAAAAATAACTGGATAAAGCAAAAGAGAGTGTGTATTTATAGTTCTTGGAAAAGATCCAGTCAACATGCATCAAGCCTTTAATAGTCCTATGGTTATCCCCCACAAATGGTGATTTTTTTTTTTTTTTTGTCCCTGTCCTTATAGGTATCATGGTTCTTATCAAGTCCATGTTTACGAACAAGCAAGCTCTCAAAGCTCCTATGGGAATGGAGGTGTTCTCTGTGCTGTGGGCATTGTCCATGGTCTGCCCAGGAAGGAGCTGACTGTGGGGACTGGATAGAGGGGAACTAGCAAAAAACCATGCCAAGTCTTTGCTTTTATTTTTTTAATTTTCTTCCGACATCTGGAAGACAAGTTTCAGATGTTTTCAGAGCAGGTAGGTATTTTTATTATTAAAGAAAGTCTTTCCAGCAACACTGCAATAATTTGACTTACATCAAGGTTGAATAACTCCTTGTCAGGTGTTAAGCTCATGACCTTTCAAGCCAAACACACTGATACTAACCAGTTTACCATTGGAATGATCAATATCTTGTAAGTGAGAAAGTCTAGACAGATCTTATTTTGTCCTTTGGTATCACTTGTGGCTTTGGAATTGATCATTATATGCAGCAGGGGAAAAAATGCCTATACATTTCATGCTCTGTATTTATCTTGACAAGGTTCTCTAGGATTATATTTTCATAATCTGAATGGCAGTGGAACAGCTGCTCAAACTGTGCAAGTCCTTCTTATCAGGCTGAATTTAAGCTACGGTAATTACTCTTTCTCCTTATGTATTTCTTTTTTAAACAAGCGTGTACCATACTTTAAAATATATGGTGAGGGGCGGCAGGGGGGCATGCTGAGAAGCTTGGAAAATGCTGCTAGAATTTGACATATTTCTTTCCATGCAGAGTGGCTGATTCAGGCTTGTGTTTTGTTCTCGATGCAAGCCCTGAGTCTGGAGGCAGTTTGGGAAAATCAGCCTAGCTGGTGGTAAAACCAATGCCTTACAGTTTGGCAATGGGACTGGGATTGCAAAGATCTTCCTAAACAGCTGAGTTTACGCCCTTAGCCCTTTGAGCCTGTGGCTGACCTTCAGCATGCTTTTGGCCAAAGGATAAGTGCCTCAAAGGCACTCAGCCTGAGCTCAGTCTGGCTTGAAACTCTCTCACCCCAAATGGAAAACAGACCCAAGCACAAGACCAATCCTATCCATACAGCTTTTCCCATCCAAACCTTTAGGAGTGGCTGTGGCAGACTGATTTCCTACAGTGCTAACCATGTTATTTACAGGATGCCTGCTCTGGGCTGTGCTTTTTCTTCTCTCTCCAACCCCTATTGCCTTTGCAGAGCACTTTCCAATGGGTGTTTGGTGAATTAGCTCTGTGCTTTAAAAGAGAAGATTGCTCTGGCAGAGAATAGTGTAGTTGTAAAAGTGTCAAGGTGTTATGAATGTCCTGATGATAGAGCCCAGTTGTTATCTGCTGGGTAGTGAGGGAGGATAGCTAATGATGTGCAGCATGTAAACTGTTTGTTGCTCTAATCCATCTGTGTGGAGAGGAGTGAAAAAGAGGGGCGAAATCCTGGGAAAATTACTTGGACAGCTGGAGATAAAGTGTGCACTGATGGAGTCATCCAGAGGTAGCTGTCAACATGAGCTGTGTTTGCATATAATCCAAGCAATGCACAATGATTCCTTTCGGTGTGTATTTTATGGGGTTAGAGTGGGGAGGGGTTCGTGTGTCTGCACACAGATCTTAATTGCTCTCCAGTATCTCTTACCAACTGGGCTCCAGTTTTAAGTGAGGTATGTGATTTTAATCAATTCATGGCTGGGTGATAGAGAGAAGTATCACAAACAGACCAAAGTAAGACATACGGATCCCTTTGGAGGACCTGATTTAAATGAGAAGCAATCATTTTATTAATTCTGCTGTGTTTTATAGACCTTTTATATGGAACATTACCCATACAACTTCACTATCTAATTAAAAAGGGCTCTTATCAATTTGCTGGGCAGTTGCTTATGCAAAAAAAAAGAGAGGAAGAAATAATATTACTTTTTTTTTTTTCTGAATCCCAGAAAATCATCTGTCTTAAGGGGGTACAGAGCAAATCACCAAATGCCTAATGAGACTGCTATGGCTGGCAATCATCACTGTTGAAAGAACTCTCATAAAAACCGAACATTAGCCAACGCTTTGGGGAGGAGGCTTGCAACATGCAGGTTTGGTGCAGCATGCAGGTGGGTGAGCAGCCTGAAGGAAGGGCAATGGCCATGCTGTGGAAAGCACAGAATCATAGAATCACAGAATGGCTTGGGTTGGAAGGGACTTTACAGATTTTATAATCATGGAATCGTTAAGGGTTGAAAAGACCACTAAGACAATCTAGTGTAACCCCAACCCACCCACACCATCCCTCAAAACCACATCCCTCCCTCAGTGCCACATCTCCATGTTTCTTGAACACCTTCATGGACGCTGACTCCCCCACCTTCCTGAGCAGCTCTGCCATTGCATCACTGCTCCTTCTGAGAATAAATGTTTCCAAATATTCAACCTGAACCTGCTCTGGTGCAACTTAAGGCCATTCCTTCTTGTCTTACTGCTGTAAGCTGGGAGAAGAGGCCAACCTCCACCTCACTACAACCTCCTTTCAGGGAGTTGTAGAGAATGATTAGTTCTCTCCTGAACTTCCTTTTCTCCAGACTGTACCATCCCAGTTCCCTCAGCTGCTTCTCATAAGACCTGTGCTCCAGACCCTGCACCAGCTTTGTTGCCCATCTCTGGACACACTCCAGGGCCAGCTCCAACCTCCAGCCATGAACAGAGTTACACCTTACTGTTATATTTCTGCCCAGTTTACGTGTGGGATGCAGTAAAGCCATCCCGACCCCATGCAAGGCTTTGGCACAAGAAACCAGGCAGGTAGGATGGGAGAAAAATACCTCCCGCTCCCCCCACCCCTCCGTAAACTGGCGCTTTATGTGGCGTATTGGATTTTACAAGCGAGGAGCCTGCAGGGAGCTGCCTGCCGAGCACACAGTTAGCAGTGATTGAACAGCCACGTTTGAGCATTTTGACTTAAATCCAGTGTAAACTTCTAAGCGAGCTGCTGGCCCGGCCGGGTCTCTGGTGGGCGGCCGCCAGCTGAGCATGGAAGCCCACAGCCCAGCACACGGTCACGGCTCAAACAGAGCCCGAAAGGTCGCTTCAATGGCTCCTGGTTTGCTCCCCTCCCTCCCAGGGAAGGCTCCGTTGCTCCCCTCTCTCTCTCCATGACTGGAGCCAGGGCTGAGCCCATCTCTATGCACTCGCACTACAAACACACCAGGAGTATTTTCCTTCCAGCAAAGCTGCTCCTTTAATCTTTATGAGCAGGAGAAATTCATGCATTACAGAGGCGCAAAAATGAGAAGGGAAGGGCGGGTGGGAATAGTTGCATTAGAATTAAGCACTGTTTTTAATATGACACCTGTCAGACTTATTGTTAAAAATATGGAGAAACGCTCCCTTCAGAAATAATAACGCTGCAGCAAGGTTGGTTACAACACGGTGAGCCCTGTCAACAGCTGTAATTAGGAGCTGTTTACCACCAGCACTGGGGCTGCACGGACACCACGTGATGCTCTGAGGACTGAAGGATAACCCTGCACTGAGACTTGCACTGTGGCCCCACCATCACATTGTTTCCCCAGCAACACCACTGCCCCGACCACCACGTTGCTTCCCCATTGACACCACTGCTCTTGCTACCACACTGTCTCCCCAATGACACCTTTGTCCAGTGGGGATGAAGCGCTGTCACAAGGTTGAGGCCGCTAAACAATTTAAGGATCAATTTACAGAAAGGGGTGAAGGGCAAGGAAAGGGAAACCAAGCAAAAGAGAGCTGCTGGGGAGCCAGCGTTCCCAACAGTTGCTGTTGGGAGCACCCATGGCCGCTGCAATTAGCAGAGCATGCCCCATCCCAACAGCCACCTCCTGCAGCTGAAGGCGTTATTTGGGAGGCACTGAGCACGCGGTTACACTCCGACCACAAAATTAATTTCATCTATGCCTTCAGCCAGATTTCAAAGCCAGGCTCTGGAGATGCAGGATAAATTAATTTATTAAAAAGCAATAGCTTGATAATGCACATGATGATAGAATAAATGAATCTGTTCAATATCTTATAAAACAGTTGGCAATCACATAATAGAGCATTCATTGTCAATTTAGTAGCTTGTCTCATTATACTCTGCAAATAGTAGTAAAATGGTGTATTATTCATGAACCAACATGCTTTAATTACTTTTAGTGCACATTTATTTTTTCAAATGTAATATGAGTTAGATTCATCTATAACTGTAACCCAGCTGATGAATCCTGCAGCAGTAACACAGACTGGAAAAGACATTTTCTGAGCACAGCGATCAGGTTCTGGGAAGTATGTAGCATTTCTGTATGCTAGAAAAGCATCACCTAAAATGCCAGCCTCAGACATCATCCCAAAGTTGGATTATAGATGGTAATACTTTAATAAGCATGACATTATTATCTGATAATATCATTAGTTGTAATTTTAAGTTTCACCATTTGCTAGTTGTTGGTTCTTTTTTTTTCCCCTGCCATAAAGCAAATCCCCAAATCAAATACTGTTTGTTTGCTAGCTTTGCAAACAGAAATCATCTCGTTACCACTCCTTCCCTCTTGGCTTTGCCATCCCACACTTCCCACCGGCTTGATTTGCTATGAAGGTCTCACATGCACACAGCCAAGGTCAGTGAAAGTCCACTGCCCATTTCAATTAAAACGTTTGCAAGGATTGATAAGAAAGAAAGCGATCTTGCCTATAATAACAGGTTTCCAAAAGTCAGTCTTGCCACTCCTAAGTATAATGTTGCAGCACATTGTTGATTTCTATGTACATAGATAAAAAGAACTCTGTAAAATAAGATGACCTAAAAATGCAATTAAAGTGTAAATCTTTACAGCCATTAACATTTAGGGTCCATTAGATCGCTTTGTCTTTTACAATATTAAATGCTAAGATGTTTTGCTTTTGTTCTATAACAGTATATTCTAGTTCTATTTATAATACAAATGTAATTTAACTCCCGATAAATCTTGGGTTTAATTGGTTATTAAATATGTGCTACCACATCGTAAATTTCAACTATGGAATTTCTTTTTCTTCCTGTTCATCTCTACAACTTTGTGTTCTGGGGTCAGATACGGTGTTTTTCAGCACGGTATGAACCATCATAAATATGTGAGCATCCCCCTAGAACACAAATAAGCAGCATCACCCAAAGGCTGAGCCCTTTGGTGGATGCCACTGGGGGGACAGAGCTGATGCACTCATGGGAGCCAAACACAGCCCTACCCTGGCTTAGAGGCTGGACTCTGTGGGACTTCAGCTGGTGTTCTGCCCAAGGGGAAATGTTTATGCAATGCATTGACATCTGCAATGCATTTATTTCTGGAATGCGACCACCTCTTCAATGCATTTATTTCTGCAATGTATTGACATTTGCAGTGCATTCATTTCTGCAGTGCACATGTAGCTGCATGCATTCACTACAGATCACTTTGCAGGGACAGGGGACATGACCGGGTGGCTCCAACATGGGGTCTGTCCCCAGGCAGGAGCTGTGGCTGTGGCACCGTGACTGAGGTGCTGATAAAGGTTGCAGAGGACATAAATCAAGGCCAGGTTTCACCCCTTCGTCCTTGATGTTATCTTCTGTGTTGAAAGATGTCCAAGCTGTGGCTGCACAGTTATGGCTCCTTTCCTCAGGCCTCAGTAAGCACAATTTAGTCTCGTTTTTATTGGTCACCAAGGATGAGTTTCAAAGGTTTTTTAGACTCAAGAACTGGGGTAATAGCATTGTGAGGGCATGGCCCAGTTTCCTTTGTAATCCTGCTTTCAGTTCCCAATAGTAACCTGAAGCCATGACTGCTTAATCCTTAATTCCTGCCACAATTAACATCTCACATTCAGAAGGACTTCTCTGAGCTTCGGAAGGCAATCTGTCTCAGTGAGGTCAGCCCGAGCCAGGCTCTTTGCTAAATGGGGTGGGATGCTCTCCTGCTCGGATGCAGCAGCCCCTCATTTTGGGAGCCATAGACAGAGGGGCTGATACTGCCATGCAATTAGGGCTGAGGAGGAATGCAAGCACACAGACTCATAAGCTACTAATGAACTATTTGAGCAATTCTGCAGGTGCTTAGATAAGGCTGAGACAGCATCCTCAGACACACAACTCCCCCTCCTGTCCAGGTATTCCCAATAAGGCTGTAAGAGAAGTGAGATTTCATTATGTAAATGCAGGACCTGTGTTTTTCTGCCATCACCACTGTGGGCTGAGGGCTGTGCCATACACCCATGAAGGGCCAGAGAGTTTAGCCCATCATGAAGTCCACCAGGTCAGGATTCATTGCTTCAGGCATTGCAGTGCCCATTGAGGGTACAGAACATGCTTACCCCCAGTGCTATGAACCACAGAGAGATGAGCACGGCTTCAGATTCAGGATAAGTTAAATATTTCTGTAGCTGCACTGATTATTTCACTCTGTAAATTGCATATGGACCACTTGAATCAGGCAGACTTTGGCACACCTGGACAACAAACACCTCCATTTCTTTTAAAATAAATTGACAGACTGAAAACCACACCTGTGACGATCAGCTGAACTACACTTCCAACAACTTTCATTGGCAAATCTACTTTCACTGTCGGTCATCTAAATAGTTGTTTCTGCTCCATGAACAAGTAGAAATTAAAAAAAAAAAAAAAAGTAATATTTTCCAGGGCACAAGTGACAGTTTTTGCCTCAGTCGTTGTATTGGCTGATTAATCCATATGTTTACTGCACTTTGAATGAAATACAATAGTTCCACTTGAATAACCTGATTAGTCTTAATTTCCTAATTTTTTATATTAGTCCCCTGGTTTTTGGACTCTGGTGACTTACAGTACTCGCTTTTCCCAATTGCAGAACAATTGTTCACATGGATGCTGCCACTCCCGAACAACATATTTTGTATAGAGAATCACCCACAGACACGACCTCTCTCCCTCTGCAAATTACATATATGTATGTATATACATGTATGGATGTGCAAGTATATGTAATATATATATATATATATATATATATATATATATATATCACACATTTATATGAACTTTCACACTTTATGATTGTCTTTGTAACGCTATTGTTTCACTCACCTCCCCTGGTGTCAGCATTTTGAATCCCCTGGAAACAGAGAACTGCTGAATCATTGAAACATCGTTTTGGGTTTGACCCTTTCCTACCCTGGCCATTGCAGCCCATGCTTTTTGGGCTGTCTTCTCCACCCTCGACACTATGCCCTCTGAAACCATCCCCGCATTTATTTAAATGAGTAAAAAACCATAATAAAGAAATTCAACTCTTCATGCTGTATCCACAAATCTCGCTCATATTCATTTTTATCAGGAGCCTGTTTGGCTAATTAATTGTTTTATACATTTATATATTTCTTTCCCACAGTCAAAAAATCTAAAACATATATATTTTTTGAAGTTTTCCAAAGAGCCTTCCATATTCAAGCCAAGAAGAGTTTGAAGATTAACACAGTTAACAGGGAATTAAAAAATGCTATTCAGCACTTGAGTGGAGCAGAGCACTGGATCTGTTCCAGTTTGCTTTGTAGCATCAGTTCTTGTATGTTGATTTGAGAGTAAAATGCAATAACAAAATGGATTTCCCAAATAACACCTAAAAGGACCCATTCTTTGGTAAATCTACAAGCACACTTAACTGTCTGGAGTCACATCTGTGGCCATCACAAAACTTGTTTGCTTACAGTTTATCCTACAGTCATTAGGAAAATTTTCAGCTTTGGTTGACTGTGAGAAACGAACAGTCAATGACTTCAGCTTTCTGAATTTCGGACATCTGAAAGCATCTGTGAAAGCCCATAAATGAAGCAAACCAAAACTTCCATAACGCTGGAAACTGCGTCACTGAAGCAATAAGAATATCTTCCAATCCTCCTTAAAATTAGCTCTTGGCTCCCGAGATCTGCTAACATGTTTGATATATGCTCTGTGCTGACCCTGTGTGCTTCTGGAGGTCAGTGCTCCAGCAATCCCAGCTATCTCTATTGTCCCTCAAACACTTTCTCTTCAAGTCCCTTCATCCTTTCCTTGCCAATAACATTTCCAACCCTCAAGCCTCCAGCAGCTCGCTCTATGGGACAGGATGCCCCTATGGGGCAGCACGCAGTGCCCCTGCAATGGGCTGGGTAGGTGCCTTGAGGCAATCGCAGACCAGGATAACCAATGGCCTTTCTCCTTCTGTTGTCACTACTGCTGGAGCTGTTACCTATGTCTAAACCCAAGCATATGCCATCAATGAAGCTCTCATCTTCATTGATCTTCCCAAGCACATCAACCTGTCTCTCTAAATCTGCTCTCTGATTTTTCAAGTAATAGCAGGAATCTCTCTGGATAACCACATAATCGCCTCCTTTTGGCTCCTGGTCAGGCTGCTTTGCTCTTTCTCGCTCACTCTCTTTTCTGAATAGGGACAGTGATAGAAAAGCAGCCTTCCCATTTCAGCCTTCTGCAGGGCACTCAGGGTGCCTACCAGACCCTGTCAGTTTCCACGCCTTTGAAGATGAATCAATGACGAGCTCCAACTGTATGCAAGCTCCCAATTAGGCAAAGCCAGCAACCAGAGAGAAACCTCCAGCTTTGGTGAAATTCTCAGCAAAACAAACTTGGGAACTCAGGTTATTTATAGAATCACTGAACCGTTTCAGTTGGAAGGGACCCTTAAAGGCCATCTGGTCCAACTCCCCTGCAATGAACAGGGACACCTGCAGCTCCATCAGGTCAGAATCCATCCAGCCTGACCTTGAATGTCTCCAGAGACGGTGTTTCCACGATCTCTCTGGGCAGCCTGTGCCAGTGCCTCACCACCCTTATTATAAAAAACTTCTTCCTTATATCCATGTGTTTTCACATATACAAGTGATGACAAGCTAGAGATGCAGGCAGGAGAGATGCCAGGTATCACAGGTCCTTATCAGGGCTCAGACACCCGTAGAAAGACTCTATAATTGCTGTGGGACTGAGGGGTAATTATTATATAATTATATATGGTTATTTATATGAGGGGAAGAGGTCAAATTTAGCACATTATCATCAATTCGCAAATCAGGAGCTTTATTTTAAAATCTTTGACTGTGTGGCCTTTGATCTTTGAACTGTTTGGTAACTTCAAGCATCATTACCCCCATAATGTGCCAGAATGTGCAATTAGTGTGAGCACAGTTACGTACGGTGCGATATTTGTAATGCATTTAATACGACCATCCTGTAAATTTATACACTCTGAATAATAATGAAATTCAGGTTTAATTATTGATTTAAAAAAATGCTTTTAATATTCTGATCCTGATGCAGCTAAACATCAAACAGTGTAAATATAACATGAAACTGTACAGCTATTAGGCTAAAATGTGACGTTATCCATCCATCTTTGCTTTTTCCATTGCACCTAGCAGCATAGCATGCCAGCAATATGATTTATTTATTGTGCTTATTTAGAATTAAATAATAAATAAAATGACTCCTACACAAGGCTCCAGAAACCCTACAGCACCATTAGCAATGCGACGCAGCCCCCGCCACGCTAAGGAGCCTTACAGCAGGAATTCAGCCCAGAAATGACTTACAGAGCTGGGAGCAGCCCTAGAGCAGGTGGGGGACGCCCATAGGTGGGCATTTCTGAAGTAATTGATTCACTCTTCCTGACCCCATGCAGCAAAGTGCTTCAGCACGGGCTTGACTGAGTGCATTACGGCCTGGCCAGGTTATTTATGGCCTTGGGAAGATGCTTTTCTGCCACTGTGCTCAGCGTGGAGTTGGAACTTTGATGTCTGACACTGAATGCTGTGTGTAAGAGAAAGCGGGCGCCTTTATTTTTATCTGTCTGTCTATCTGGGTATAAAATTGTCATCAACTCTTTGTTTTATTTTATTTTTCATATGCTTTTTGACTGTTGTTTGTCACAGCCAGCAAAATAACTGAACAGATAATTTCTTCTCAAGTGAAATGAAATGGAAATAGCAGCTGTCTACAAAAATCAATTTAGAAACTACCTATGTATTTTTGGGCTCAGACAATCCGTATTTCCGAAACCATGCCTTCAAAAACCCTTTGAGTGTAAAACGAAGAAGGAAAAAAAAACCACACAACAACAACTGGATGTGAGCTATCAGCCATCAATCAGAGAAATTCACTCAGGCTCAGATGCAAGAGCCAAAACGAACTTCAGCCTGAAATGGATGTGAGACAGTCTGCATTGTTTGATTTGCTTGGGTTACTTCATTATTAATCTCTTTGCTTCCATTTACTTTAATGACCATGGCCAAGAAAGTCTATTTTATGAAGACTATCTTTTTTTTTTTTTTTTTTTAAAGAATGGTTTTAGGCTTCAGCTGAAGCCCACTCTGCACTGTTTCTCCTTACATCTACCAGCATTAAGGGTTTGTTGGAGCTGGCACTGGGCTGGTGGGTCTGCCTTCACCTCTCGGAAGGTGGGGGGGTGGATTTGCTGGCAACTCAATTTGTCCCATCGCTGCTCCAGAATAGCCCTGTCCTGTCCCTCCCTCTCCCTTCCCCCCTCCCCGATAAAACTCCATCATCGGAGTGGATTTTCCTAAATGAGAGACACCTAATTAGTAGCTCATCATAGACTTGCTGATCAGACGGATTTTCAGCCCTTTGTTTATTACCTGACATGTGCATCTGTAGCACATTTTTGCAAGTAAATATACACATTTCATTAAAAACACTATCTCCTATGTTGCTTCCATTGCTTTGTTCTAGTAAGTGTTATTTATTCCCTCAACCAAGTGAGAAAAAACATCCCTTCCATTATTATATTAATGTAATTCCAACTTGTTAATGAACGGTTCACTGGTGTTGTATTTATAACCTGGGGTGAGTGCTCACAGCAGTGGCTGAGGCACTGCTCATCTTTCTACAATGTTCAGTCAGTGAGAACGTAGGTTTGGGTGCATGGGGCATGGGCTGAGCCCCCACGAAAGGCAAAGAAAGTGCTCTGCCCAAAGCCATGCTGCAGTGCACCTGCAGGGTCAGGATAAACCCCTGAGAGATTTTGTTCCAGTCTCTTTTCCAAATGCTATCAATACTTCCCTACAGAAACATGATGAAGTCTTGCAGGGCTCCAATGCATGTAAAAATCTCAGACTGTAGAGCTGCGTGTTGCTATTTTGCAAAATTAGAGGTACATAAACACTGCTGGCAGCTTTCCTCTGCGAGGCAGGGGGTGCTTACATGGTGTTACATCTGCCATCAAGTTTTGTAGTTTAAGTTTAGAAACAGTTCTTTTTCTTTCCCTAACCTGGCAGATCCTCCTGCCTTCCCTTCCCAAGACTGCAGAATGTGCTCAGTCTGTTAAGAATAAGTACAGAAGCAACATCTACAGCAGAACATAGCTGCCCTGATAACTGGAGCCATGTAGCCCCCTCCTGCATGCTCTCTACAGTCCACGTGTGAAGACCATTGTCAGGCTTCTGACCATCACCTCTCTTATTTTGCTTCCTGAGGCATCCAAAAGACTCTCTGCTTAAACACACAGTGAGCAGTGCATACCCCCATGCTCCCTTTGTACTCGGGGTACTCTGCTGCAGGAGCAGGGAAAGGGGCACAGCTCAGCAAACAGCATTAGGGTTGGAAGGAACAGCCAGCTGCAGTGCTGTGCAGCTGTACCATCCAGTCAGGCAAAGGGACATGAAACTGAGGATGAAACGATGCTTCCAGAGACAGGAGTGTGACTTTCATTAACAGCACTGTGTGGAGAAAGTGCACAATTGTTCTGGAGCCCCGCACGCCCCTCAAAGCCTCCATTAAGGGGAAAGGGAAGGCTTTGCTTTCAGTTATTGGTTGTTGTTTTTTTTTTTTCCTTTTGGTTCATGGCTCTGACAAAGCCCTGCAGCAGAGCTTTCTGCTCCCAGGAAGCTGAACAGTCTGCCTAGCACACTCCACATAGACCATAATGGGCATCTTACAGTGTAAGATTGACAAGCTCCCAGAAAGGGACCAGCTCGTTTAAGAACAGGCCATTACACACAGACATCAGGAAAAGTGGAAGGAAGAGAAATAGTTTAAGTATTGCTAAGCACCATTCCCGATGAGGAAGGAAGTGCTTACCAGCCATGGGCTGAAACTGCAGATCTACCATTTGGTGCTGCGTTTTGTAGGCTTTAACTGAGCGTTAACATTCATTGCGTCATTGAACATCTCACTCACTTCATTAGCTGATGGCTGTGCGGTGCTGTCACTGTGCAAAGTGCCAGCCAGGTGCTAAGTATTATAACTATTTGTTTCCTCCCCATCATTTAAACTGTTGGCAATTCCTGATGGTGGCAGTGGCAGCAGCTTGCCCTGGATGGCAATAGTGAGCGTGGTGTCAGCAGGCACTGCACATGGAGACACAAATGGCCACAACAGGGGCATCGTGAGCACCCAACCATCATTTCCCATTGCCCGGACTAGGGTCTGTCCCAGCACCATGGTGAACATGGAGAAGACCAACCTGCCTTCTGGGAACATCAGTGCTGCAAATTGTGGTGGTCCTCTCTCATTTCTTTCATTCTAACCACAGAGGCAACCAGGAGCTTTGAAACCACAGAATCATAGAATCATTAAGGTTGGAAAAGACTTCTAAGATCATCTACTGTAACTGTCAACCATCCCCACTGTGCCCATTAACCAGGTCCCTCAGTGCCACACATTTCTTGAATACCTCCAGGGATGGTGACTCCACCACTTCCCTGGGCAGCCTGTTCCAAAGCCTGACCACTCTTTCTGAGAAGAAACAATTTCTAATATCCAGCCTGACTTTGCCTCACTCTTCTCCAGACCTCTTCAGTACAGCTCACAAAGGGCTCAGATGCAGAGAGCTGTCTTTGACACATTTCAATACCCTGATGGCTAAAGCCCAATGCCACCACCCACCCACCAGCACAGCCATTGGTTCGGGTACTCAGTGATGGCATTGGTGACTGACTGGTCCCCATTGCACCCAAAATATACAGGAATTTTCCTGCTGTCTTTGTTTGTATTTAACTTGGATGCTGACCCAAAGAGTGCTAATTAGCTGGATTCAAAACCAAGTTTAAAAAATGGTAATGAGTTTACTGATTATCAGGTATGAAAATAAGGTCAGTCGAAAACATATCAGTGCTTTAATTAAACCTCAGTGAACTTCAGAGAGCGAGATGGAATGACTGCTAATGGCTCCTATTTTTGCTAAACTTCCCTTCCGTGGCCTGTTACTTCAAGGGAGGGACTGTCCCCGTTTGTCACACTTCCGTTCATGCAAATTGCCTAAGCGAGACCAGTACACGCTCACCTACAAAGCTCAGCAGGATGGAGGGGAGGCAGTCAGGCTGTTCCTTGTGCCCACAGACAGACCTACTTTTTATTTCAGGGCAAGCCATTGTCAGCCAGCAGCACATCTTTGATTTCTTTTTTTTTGCTCCTGCACACTGATTTACTTTGCATACACAACGTCTCGCTCCACACAGATGATTTGTATTTTTGTCCAGGCTGCAACTACCACCAAACAAATATACGTGTGCTTCTGTTGCAGGCAAATGAAGGGCCTGGGAAGTGCCAGACTGGATCACACTGATGGTTCCCAGCCCAGCTGCAAATGCCCAGAGGAGCACTGAGGGTGGAGGGACAAGGAGCAGTGCTGGAGGGAAAGGCTCTTCCTCCAAACCCCTCCTTGTCTTGTGGGAATGGTCTTTCTGGAATATCTCCAGGAGGAGACTGCATCCCGAACATTGCATTTAATATCTCACATGAATTTCATCAAGCTTTTTTGAATCTGTTTATACTTTTGGCTTCTGTGAACCCCTGTGCCAATGCTCTTACTTCCTTACTTTTTCTTTTTTCTTCTTTTTTTTTTTTTTTTCCCCAGGAGCAAAACATATACACCAGCAATACAACAAATGTCTGGAGTTTTAGTTCCGCTTTTTATTTGCTCACAGTTTCTCTCCCACTAATTCTGGAGTTCTGGCAGAAGACCAGGCAGCTCTGGGCTCTCTGCACTGGGACAACACAACAGGCGAGCTTTCTGCAGAACCAAACCCTATTTCCAGTGTTTTCATCGTAGCATAGAATCATAGAGTTATTAAGGTTGGAAAAGACCACTAAAGATCACCTAGTCCAACTGTCAGCCCATCACTGCCATGCCCACTAAACCATGTCTCTCAGCGCATCTGTGGGCATTTCTAACTGTTTAATCTTTGTCCTACCTTCTGCCTGCTGGTGAGTGTGTCCTTCATGATGACACGTCAGTAATCTGTCATTTGCCCACACCTGCAAAATACCCAACCCATAGTTGCAAACGGCAAGTCGCAAGCAGTGGGATGAGACCATCAAATTCTAGGTCAGCAGTCAGGCACATGTAACAGTTAAGTTTACACAGCTTAAAGAGAGGACTCAATCTCTTCCTTCTCTGATCGCCATTTACCCTTGGGAAAAATGAGCATGAAACACTCCTTATAACCTGGTAGCATTCTCTAATGACTTTTTGTTCAAACACGCAAATGGTCAGTAACTAGCACAAGTGTAGGAAAATATATATATATGTGTTCTGTGAATGGTTAATAAACTCTCATACATGTTAGGAAGTGAAATGAACTGGAGTAACTCCTCCAAAACCATGTGCTGTGCTGTCAGTCCATTAGGGAAACACACACTGAGAAGCTCTTTAAGAGCAGACTATTCATTTTTCACTTCTACCATTCAGCAAGCTAATCTGCAAGTGTATTTACAATATTGCATGTTAAACATGGAGCTATAATAACAAATTCATAGCATGAAAGGTTTGAAGTGATAATTAATGTGCCAGAGCAAGAGGCTCTTCTCCAACCTAAGTACCATGATGAACAAAAATAAAGGCAGGGCACCCAAAGGGAATGGGCTATAACAAAGAGGGTTTTTGCTCAAATACATGTTTACCTCCTTGGAAACATGATTTTCTTTTCCTCAGATCACACCAAAGAAATTAAGAAGCTGCATATTGAAGCTGCTGGAGGACCTGAAACTGGGGTAAAGTCAGCCAAGGAGGTGGGTCCTGCTGTACCCCGCAGAGCACATTGTGCCAGGCCAGCAGAGCAGGGCTCTTCTGCTGCTGCTGGAGCACTTAGCAGCTCTTTTCCTGCATCCTCATCCTCATGAGGCAATTCCCTCTCTGTCATGGGGACAGGGAGGCAGGAGGCCACCAAGAAGGGCAGCAGAGGGACGTGCTGTCCTTTGTCACCCACAGGACTCAGCGCTAAGCTCTGAGACATCATACTTGGGCTCCTTGAGCTGGGCACCGAAAGTCAATGGAAACTTTTGACCTTTGCTGCTCTGTGTCTCACTTCCTCATCTGTGCGGCAGGCCTGGCGCTTCCTCCTGTTGTAGGAGCATGAAACATGTCCATGGGCCCTGCAGGGGCTGTGTGGAGAGGGCAGCACGGAAAGGCTGAGGAGGAACCTCAGTGAGCCTTTGGGTGAAAGGGCTGTGAATGGTTGTAGGGAGAGAGGGAGGACAGAACCTGAGTGACTCTGCAGGCCTGCATGGGGCAACGGTCCTGTGACGGGTGGTGATACGCAGAGTGATGCACGTATGGAAAGCCAAAGTGCAGTCTTGCAAGAGAGCAAAGAATCATTTAAATCCTTCCATTTGCTACTCTGATATTCTTTTAACATGCTTTTTGCCTTTTTAACCCCTCCACATGGTTTATCATATATAAATGGGTGTTGACATCTTCAAAGCAAAAGAAGCTCCCAGTATCCATCCCATCTCCAAATCAGGAACAGGCTGCCCAGAGAGGTTGTGGAGTCTCCTTGTGTGGAGATAATTAAGATCTACCTGGCTGCATACCTGTGTGACCTGCTGTGGGGAGCCTGCTTTAGCAGGGAGGTGGAATCAATGTTGTCCAGAGGTCTCAGCCAACCTCATAATTCTGTGACTCTGTAATTCTCTGATATCTATCCCAGCACCATAGACAGCAGACTCCCTTGGCACTTCCTGTAAGCAACCCATGATGACTTAAGAACCATTTTTGTAGAAACAAGGGTGGAGATCTTGTGTCCCATAGGATGAGAGCTCATCCTTTAGTAACTTAACTCATGGAAAATTAACCTCCTTATTAAAGAACTTTTCCTTGTTTTTATTTTGAGCTTGCCAAGCTCTTCTCTTTGTCAGCTAAATCAAAGGCTATTAGATCTCCTGGCAGCTGTAACAGTTGAATATACACAAGGTAACCTTCCTAGAGCAGAAGACTGAGCCTATGAAGTATTAAGTGCCTTCGAGGTCCACTAAAATCAATGGGATTGAAGAGTGCCACATCCTAGAAGGGCTAGGCCCCAAGGGATTCATTCTCCTGGGATTTCCTGATTCAGAAGATGGGCAAAATAAAATATTTAAAGCAGCCTGACACACACAGGCTAAATTCTTTTCTTTTGTGCTGAAACATAATTTTTTTAATATGCCTTGAGCGTGCTGTGAAAGCAGTCTTCCTGCTTGCTTCCTTAGTTCGAAGTGTTTGCTCTCTGTGTTAATCAGTCACAATCACTGTGACTGATATGGCCCCAAAGCAGAAGGAAAGTTTAGGTTCTAGAATATAACTTAAAAAAAAGAATTGTTTGCAGAAGAAAAGTCTATCAGGTACTCTTGATGGAAAGGGTTACTAAAGGGACATACATCAGCAGTAGGCACTTTACATTCTTAGTTCATTGGTTTCTACAGCACTTTTTGTTCACAGTAATGTGAGGCAGTTAATATGGGAACCTGAACTCCATTGGACTGATAAGCCTTCATACTGACTTGCAAAAGTAATTTTCAGTAATCTTTGAGGGGAAAAATTGCATTTAGGGGAAAAAAAAAAAAAAAAAAAAAAAGCTAAGCCATTCGTGCATCCTATTTTATTGAGTGTGCAAGTAATAGACTATGCACAAATTGAACTTTTGATCCATTAGGCTGTGCATAAGGACAAAGTGCTGCTGAGCTAGTGTGAGAAAACTAGTCTTCCAAATAGAAACATTTCACAGCATTCTTCCAAAATCTTGTTTGAAGAGAGACGCCAGTATCCCCCTGAAATGCAAACTTCCATCACAAGGCTGGGCAAGAGGCAACAGTGCCAAGCTTTTTCCCATCCAGCTGACACTGGTTCCCAATACATGGCTCTGCTCTCCCAGATCCCACTCCTGCTACCACAAAATTAGTCATCTTCAAAGTAACGTTTTTGTGATTATTGTGCAAGACAGCAGTAACATCCTTTCCTAAATGCTTACTGAACAGAACTACCTGTATTCACTTCACTCTGACAATTGCTTCAGAGCCCAAGCTGGGACAGGAAAAATAGATAACTTACAAACCATTTTCATTTTCCTGACAGAAAGATGGTTCGCTTCCCAAATAAGCCAAATCACTATCTATTTCTTTTAAATTTCCAGCCCTCGTGCACTCAGTACAACTACATATGCTTGTAGTGGCTGTTCATTGCTACTGCTCCCAAGAAGAGTTTGTGGAGTGACGTGGCTTAGTGGGCAAAGTGGTGACGAGCTGACATCTGGACTGGATGAGCTTAGAGATCTTTTCTAGTCTTAATGATTCTACGATCCTCAGACTCAGGGTAAATTCTATGGCAAAAGTCCACTTCCTTTTGTCAGATGTTGATTTTCCAGGGTCAAGTTCAGAGAACATGAAAGAGACACAGGTGTAGCCCACGTTCTGTCTCACAATCATGGGCCTATGGGAGAAGCTGCATGCCATAGAACCCCATAAAAACCACAGCTCATGTCACCTCTCTGACATTTCCATGCATGGCTCCTACTTCAGCATCTCCTCATCACATGGGATTCAGAAACCCAGCACAGAGGTAAGGCTGAAGCAATAGGGCACATAGGACCACTGGCTGCTATTCTTGGCGTTTGTGCCTAAATGTTTCAGACTCCTGAGCCCAGTATTGCAACTGTAAAAACAGCAACACCTAAATCTCTTTAAAACCTAGCAAGGGAAGGAGATTGGGAAGAAAGTGAGGGAAGGAGCTGATAAACAAGCCCGGAGGTACCTGGGGTAAAGGAGGTTGAACTGGTGAACATCATGGCCTCAAGCAGAAGCATCCTAGAGGGGCTTTGGCTCTGCAGAAGCAAACATGCAAGATGTCTGAGGTGTGGGCTACAGCAGCAGGGATTGTACCTAATGTACCGAGCATGATCCTGAAACACAAAGGGATCTGGAACACATGGAAAGCCCTGGCTTTGCATATTTGAAATAAGTTATTATTCAGGCTTTCCAGCTCCCAATCTCTCAGAATTGTGCTCAAAGAAAAAACCTTTGCAGTAATCCTCCTCCTCGATCATTATGCAATATTGCTTAGGGTAAAGGAAGTTTTCTTGCTCCTTTCTAAATATACATTTTTGCGGTTAGAAAATTAGAGAAATGACACGGCCGACCTTCCTAAATGTGAAGGGCTCATTTAGGGAAGCATACAAGTCATCTGCTGCAGCAGACCCTTATCGCTTTGTGGTAGGCAATTGCAAAACACCTTTCTTAGCTAGAGTCACGTTGGGTTTAAATTGAGCTAGACAAGGGAACCACAAAAAGGGCTTGTGGGCAGCAGTGCTGCTAAAAGCATGGGGCCCGCCACTGGAGCACCGTTAGCCTGAGCAGTAAATTGTCAAGGAAAAAGGAGTTGAGTAGCCTGCAATGTGAACATCACGTGCAGTCTTTCAGATACAAGGCTTTGCACTGAGGATGAAGAAAATACTCAGTGACCATTTTAAGCTCAGTAACCACTCCCAGTGCAGCGGGAGTTAACGCTGTGTCAGACTTTCCATGAATGCCTCTGTTTTTGCAGGGGCTGTAAAAATGTGCCCGAGGCAAAAAACTTGTGATTCAGCAGCTCAGCTGAAGAGTTAACTTTTCTTTTTATACACACCCATTTGCAAAGTGGCGATTTATAATAATTTTCCTACAGATCTATATATAGTTTTGGTCTGGTGGAGCAGGGAGCTGGGAAGGGAGGGGATGCAAAGCATCGTGCTTGGCTGTCTCCCATTGCTGTCAAAGGGAGCCTGGGGTCTCTGATCAGCTGTGAGAGGGGACTGAGCATCCCCAGGAGCAATGACACTTCTCCCTAGAGGAAAAGAGGCCAATCCATGCTTGTTTTCTCACGTAGGTGGCAGGTGGCATTAAACTTGCATAAGGAATCATGGTGTGCTCTCCTGTTGCCCTGGGAAGCATCCTTCTTGCTTATACTCAGTGTACATTGTCCTCATCCTTATAAGAGATGACAAATTGCTTCAATGATAAACGTACTTCCCTGACTGATCTTTGGATATCTCTGACTACCTGTACAGCCCATCTGGTCCGTAGGCAGCCTGGGACTCCTCAAGCAGTTTGGTGTATTTCAATTTCACTTCTTCCATAAGATAATACCGTCTTCTCATCCTTATGAGTGCCTTCTAACTCAGGTGATTCTATGATTCTGATCTACAGCAGCTCCATTAACGACTGCAGCTAAGTGTCAGCAACATGATAGGGTCACAAGAACATAGCATTGCCACTCTTCTCCCCTGCCCATATCTTAGAAGTTGAAGTTTATGTTCTTTCTTTAAGTAACACATTAGCTCACACTATCTCATATTATCTGAGGTTACTTTCCCTCAAAATATTTTTCATACAAAGAAAAATACTGTTATTTTTACCAATTTTCAGAAAAGGTTTCCTTTTTTCTTTACTCTTTCAGGAAAATAGGCTCCTAGCAGGCATTTATCATGATTGCTAAATTAGCCAGCATCTTTAATACTTGCAGCACAGAAAAACACTTCATCAGCTGCACAATTTGAGCTTACTGGAGAAGATTTTTAAGAATGAGAATGAAAGTAAGAATAACCATTTCTTTCCCCCTGTCCCTTCGAGGCACTGAAGTTCAAGGTATTTATTTCTTTCCTTGTACACTAAGAAGTCTGTGATGGTGGTTAATTGAGTGCTAAAAACCTATGTGAGTGCAGTTTTGCTAAGATGCTGTATTATACTTTTATTTCCAAACCTAAACTGCTATGAGGTGAAATGGGGCTGAAGTGACTTTTGTGATGGGAGAGATGATTCTGTACTGAAAGAAGCACATCTCTTGTGAAAACAGAATCACAGAATGGCTTGGGTTGGAAGGGACATCAAAGATGATCCAGTTCCAACGCCCCTGCCACTGGCAGGATTGCCAACCACTAAATCAGGTTGCCCAAGGCCCTATCCAACCTGGCCTTAAGTGGCTTCCAGGGATGGAGTATGCCTGTCTCCTAAGTGATTCCCATGCTTTACAGATTGATACCAAAATTATTCAACATGGACTGCGGAAGAGTCTACCATTCAAAGGCACTGTGCTAGCCCACCCTAAAAAGGTGTGTGCTGACTTTCTTAGGTGAATATTACCCTGAGGAGGAGCAGACAGGTGCCTTCCTTTGTAGCTCCTCAGCCTTTTACCTTTCCCCCTAGATTCATTGCTTCACCATTAGAAACTGCATTTGACACAAAGACAGGGATTACTGAATGTTTGTTCTGGTGGCAATAAAATGACAATGAGAAATAATGGTAAGACATCAGTATATTCCTATTTCGGGAGAAAAGGTACAAAAGATGAGGTTCTGAAGGACATAAAGTTCTTGTCATCTAACTGCCACCTCTAGCCTCCAATTTGCTGTAAGTACTTCTTCCCACTGTCAGGACATTTGTGCTATGCTTCCAGTAAAACTCATTTACCTGCCTAAAAAAATTTCCTCCAAGGACTCTCTCCTCACAAATCCATCTTCCCTTACTAGTTGACTCCAAAACCGTATTACTGCATGGATGAACCAGTCATTCAGATATTTACTTCTATATGGCCTACTGTGTGTCTAACATCCACACCTTTTCTCTTTAGTACTTGGGTTCGAAAAGCTGCTTTTTGCAGGGGTGACTCAGGATACCTGTGTTCGTTTTCCAGCCCTAACAGACATCCTGTGTGCTCCTGGGTCATGCAGCTGCTCTCAGCCACCCCTGGTGTACAAGAGCACAAGACGTGGTTTGTTCCACTTTCCCTGGTGCATTGCAATCTCTCTCCCCTTGGCATTCTTCTCTACCTTTCACTCTCTCTTTTGTAATCGGACTTCCATGCTCCCAATAAACTGTAAGTATCTGGGCTTCCTGAAGCTCAAATATATGCTGAAGTATAAATAATTATATTTTTAAAAAATAGTAATGTGTTGGTATATGGCTAAGAAAAAGCAGTTTTGTTTCTCAGCACGTTTGTGTGAGCTGTGTTTGGTTTCAGTTCACATGGGTTCTTTTCACCTTCTGAGTTTCTCTCTGACTTTCAGGTTACTACCTTTTTTTTTTTTTTTTTTTTTTTTTTCCATCTGAAGCCAAAAAAAATAAAGGGGAAAAAAAAAAAAAAGAAAGACAGACTCAGGCCTACTCAAAAGCCCTGCCAATTTATTTAAAATTAGAAAACAAAACAAAACCCTTAACTCTGGAATGGGATAATTTCTAACTTCACAGTAGCTTATTTGTTCCTAGTTAATGTCCAGACACTGTTCCTATTAAAAGCAGTTGTGCTCAGATTGTAGGGATACTAGTGCACATACCTGCCTGACGTCAAACATCTTTGATTATGATTATAAGCATGGACAAAAATGGAAGCACCAAAATTCATCCTTGCAATAAAACAATTCCAAGGGACGGTTCATAGCTTGATGTTGAGGTGCCTTTGTGCTAGGCCTTCCCAACATAAGAAGGACATGGACCACTAATCACTCCTTCCAAGAAGAGATTTTTCCTCTACAGTCAACCATGAAGATGCTGTCTGTGTGGAGAGTACACAGCAACATGGAGACCTATATTCGAGCTCCATTTGGCACAAACATTGTCTTTGGAATGCTACTGGTCTGCACATATTTAGGTGTAGGTGAAAATCATGAAGCATAATTAATTGCCCATTAATGAGTTTTTTGCAAAGAATTAAGATTCTAAATGCTAAACTGTGCTTCAGAAAGAATGCCAAATGATATCCAAGCTACCTACCTGCTTCTGTTTAGCACACGAGACTGGAAGAATTTGGCTTTAATGTTAATTAATGCCTTCAATTAGAGCTTACATAGTATAGTAAGCCACAGCCATTTCATCATGAACCCATACAAAAAAATTGCTGAATCTATAGTGGGAACAAGCTCTATAAACTAAACTTTTTTTTTCTCCCCCAGCCTCAGATTAACCTGTTCCCAGAACTGAATCTTCTCAACCTCTATATGTACATTTATCTGTCTTTTTTTCCGACCAACAAAGTAATGAAAACAAATGAACTAGCAAACAATCCCTCGGTGAAGAGAGGTGTGAAACCACGGAAGGAAAGGGGCAGAACACAGCTGAGAGAAGAGCAGGTACCGGAGTCTTCCTCCTCTCCTTCTCACTGTTTCCTTCGGCACAATGACAGCGTGGGACCTGCCCTTTGAGGACCGGGTTCAGAAACTCAGTAGTTAACAAATATCACCTACTTTCTGCCCCGGAAGATGCTCCAAAATGCACACAAAGACAACAAGAAGACACTCAAGTTGGAACCAGCGCTTTTACCAATAGTCAAGACGCTCTGAACGTTTCCAGCACGTCCTGCACTGCTAACTTGTGAGCCCCTCACTGCATGAGCTGTTGGCTGGGATGTTACACTCTTAGCATCTAGACCTATCGGTAGAGCATTCTGCCAAATTATTTATTTTGCCTGCGTTTTGCTTGTCTCTCCTCCCCAGCGAGATCACAGATAAAGTATATTTACTGGTTGCTGCTGCCCCGGCCGGCACAGGAGCAGGGCTGGAGTGAAAGCAGCTGTTTCTGAGCAGTGTGCGTGGCTTGTGCTCATTCTCAATTCCCAGCGAGCAGGATCCTTCAGCGGTGATGGAGTAGCTTTGAGTTTCAGTCTATCTGTCACTGCTCGACTGTTTTACTGTGCACACAATGCACTGATGGGCGACATCACTCAACTGCAACAAGTCCAGCTACAAAAGCAAGTAGCAGCAATTTGTAGCCTCAATGCAGCCATTTAATCATTCCCAACACTTCCCTGGTTGCCATTCTAGATAAACTAACCTGAGAATTAAGAGCAAATATTTGACTTCCCCCCTCCCCCCCCCATAATTTTACGCAGTCCTGTATGGTACTTAACAGGAGACCTTTGCCCTTTAGTTAAAAGCTGTAACCAGGAAATCCCACCTCCCCTTAATGAGCTTTTTTGTTCAGCTTACAGGGAGGGATTTGCACTCCACTCTTGCACTACAAATGCTTTGTCTGCTTGGCTTTTTTATTCAACTGATGAATAAAAAAAGCAAACACCAAACTTTACACATGTTTCAGTCTCCATTAAGGCAACAAAGAGCTCCAAATGCATGCCCTAGCAACAGCAACAATTTTTTCAAAAGAGAAGAAAGAAAACGTGGTCGTTTAGGCTGTGATGCTTTCCATAGCTGTTCCTTAATGCTTCTGTCAAAAAAGCAATACACTTTTGAATATCAAAATACATACCTGTAGGTAAAAGGACAGACAGTGGTTTGGGAATCAATATTATTGCTCTTTCTACTGTGAAACAATCATGCAAGCAGCCCAAGCAATGGCCTTTGTCAAACTTTTTACTTGCTTATATCTTCTGACCACATGCTGAGACCTCTTGCACTCCAGTGGCCATGAAAGTGTTTTCCCCTTCTTTTTTTTTCCCCCCTGTATGCCTCAGAGAGCTCTTGGCTTTCTCTAATCTCCTATTCTTGCCTTCTAATCACTGCAAACGCCTCACAATGACAGAGTGCAGACACCGGCATCGCGTTATGAACGGGCTGGAACTTGGAGGGCTAAACATAGTCACAACAAGGGCCAGTTCTGTGAGAACCTCAAGATTATTTGAAAAAGATAGAACGGAACATATTCCAGCAGAGAAGGGAACAGAAAGCCTGGGTTTCCAGAGAGCAAGACTAAACGTGTGCATGTGCAGAAGTCAAGTAGGAAGGGTTTTCCACTCCATTATGCAGCCCAAGGGCTGAGAGAGTATTGCTGCTTGGGTAGGTGGGAGTAAATGAATCTGGCAGAGCAGGGAGAGAGATGGGCTTATCAAGGAGCATGTAATGGAATATATTGAGCAAAACATAAAGGAAAAGGGTAGAGGAACTTTTTGGTGCCAGGCTGTGTTTTGGCTGTGCAGAAGTTAGGGTTAAAGGTTGGATATTAGGAAAAAAAATATTCTCAGAAAGAGTGGTGATACAGTAGCACAGGCTGCCCATGGAAGTAGAGTCGGCATCCTTGGAGATGTTCAAGAACCATGGACATGTGGCACTGAGGGATGTGGTTTGGTGGGATGGGCTGATGTTTGGAGTAGATGACCTTAGTTATCTTTTCAATCTTGATTATATGATTTGATGAATGCAGAGAAATCAGACATTTAGAAGATTTGTCATTGCCATCACTCCTAAGCTTTTGGGGCTAGTTAGCTGAGATCAACCCTGACCAGCTCTTAGAGGCCACCAAGCATTCTTAGAAATTGCTTCCTCACAGGAGATCCCCAGCAAATCAGGTGTTATGGAAGGTCCACTGGCACCACTGTTTGGGTGCAAGTGGGACACAAGGGAGCCATAGAAACATTTGAGCTGGAAGGGGCCTTTAAAGGTCATCTAGTCCAACTCCCCTCCAACAAAAAGAGACATCTACAGCTCAATTAGTTTGCTCAGAGGCCCATCCTTCCTGACCTTGAATATTTCCAGGGATGGCTCATCCACCATCTTTCTGGGCCATCTGTTCCAGTGTTTCACTACCCTTATCATCAAAAGCTTTGACCAAAGGCAACACATTGTGGCCACATGTAGGGGCACCCATGACAGCCTGTGCCCGTAGGAAGCCCAATAAAAGTCCACGTGGATGTCTCATCAGATGAGATCTATCCAATGGGCCCTGACCATGGTTCATACTTAAATTTGATTGACTAATCTGCCAAAAAACCTGCTTTAGAAAAATACAAGATAGGATCAATTTAATTATAGGTGCCAGATGTACCTGTATGGCAAATGTCAGTTACTTTGGCGAAGGGTTGGTCTGTATGTTTTAGGTAGCAACACATCTTTTCCCAGATGTGTTCTACAATTATTATTTAAAATTATTTCAGATTCAAAATCGGCTTTTCTTGTTGCATTTCCTGCAGTGCCAAGCCAGATCTTCAAAGATGGGTCTAACATAGCTAACCAGACAGTAAAATAAACCTTACTCAAAGGATTTTAGAATGCTTAATATCAATGTCTTTGTAGAAAGAGAAAATCAAGAAATCATTTATCCACTGTCGCTAGAAAAACCTGTATAAAACTACCATTCATTCTGATGAGCTGCAAATGATATTTCAGGGTCCTGAACAGTATTTGCTCTGTGTATGTGATCAGTGCTGCTAAAGAGGGGAAGCTTCATGGAGGATGGGTGAGAGAAGAAAACAAGTATTTCAGTGGCAGGGGCTTCCCACCATCATTTTTTGGTTTGTCTCCTATCCCGTGGCTATTTGCAGCTGCCAAAACCATTGATCTCTCATGGAAGAAGGACATGTCTGCAGCAGGAGCAGGCGCTCTTTGCACGTCCCTACAGCATCAGCCTCCAGGGACTCTCCCTGTCCTCTTCAGGCTAAGAAAACCATTCACCTCAGGCACTGTCATGTCTAGCTTTCACTCCCTGGATTCACGAGCTGGAGTCAAGCCCCTAAACTCATACACCGTGCTATGGGTTGCTGGTTCAGAAACACTGAAGACTGCATTCCCTTATGCATTTTTCTTGTAGTTGGTTGGGCTGGACCTCCTCAGGTCAGGTTTCATATCCCCAGCCACCACCTCCAGATGGGGACTTACAGTAGTGCCTTCCAAGCTTGCCAAAAAGCAGCAAGAGAAGCAGTTCCCTTGCTTTCCCATGACAGTCTAATGATGACAGAAATCACCCAGCATGAGCTGCTGGGTTTGATATTTTTTCTGCTACTGGGCAGAAAATAATGTGCCTCTTATTGGAGTAGAATCTGATTTAAAATGGGAAGGATTTAGAATTCACACTGTAATCGGACCTACATCTCCCCTGCCAAATGCTCCTGACACTGGGATTAGCTTTATACTGCTCACATTTTACTACCTCGTGAATCTTTCGTGCTATGTGGACAGTGCTAAATCTCACCGATAAGGGATGGATGTTGTTCCTACTCCAAAAGGCCCTGCAGTTTCATCAGGGAGTACTGTAGCTAGGTGTGGGGCATGAAAAGGAAACCAACCCGATTCTTCTGTTTCAAATGAAAATGCAGAGTGACATTGCATGTGTACCAGGAACCCAATTATGGAAACCCAGAAAACTTCGTCCTTTCTGCATTGTGGTTGCATATGGCTGGAGGATAAGGAGACCCTAAGCTACTTGGCACTTCCCAAAATCCCCAGCACATCACATGTTCTGTGACCCACAGCCCTGCCTCAGCTGCCTTCAGACCCAAATATCCTCAACAGTTTTGATCCCATGCACATTTTCCCATTTTCTCCTCTCTACACAAAAGAAAAAAAAAACATTAATGGGCCACTGTGGTTTCAAGCCAAATATCCCAGGAATGTGAACAGAATACGAACAGCAATTATTTTATGACCTACTGTTGCAGATCATGAGTTCCTCCTGCTCTAACCACTGACAGTGTTCAGAAACACAGGTAGGAGAACAGGTGGTCACCAGAGCCTGCTCAGCTCTGTCTCACCCACAATCTGACAGCAGTCAAACATTTTTACATCTTTCTGTATCTGCAAGACGAAGGCTTCAAAAAGTTTGCAGTTCCACTAGACCTCGCGCAATATTTGCAGCACCCCTCAATTAGAAACACTTTCTCACATACCTACTCATAAAATCACCAGCGTCCGCATCTCTGGCAGAAAGTTTTGTAATGAATTTTTTTTTTTAATATATTTTCAGCTGTAAACAGCAGAAAACGCCCTTCAGGCACTTCACTAGACCTTTTATCCGTACGCAGGAAAAAGAATTGATTGATTTTGAAGTTAAACGTTGGCATCTGCTGTTATTCAAAACCAGGACCTTGGATACACTCATCCGCCATGCTTTCAGCTCAGCCACCAGTGTGCTGCAAATGAAGACAAGCTGTTGTCAAATGAGAAATGCAAAATAGTCAATCTGTTTGTCTGTTTAATGTAACTGGGAACATAAGCTGCTAAAAATGCTACCATTCTGCACTGTCAGATGGGAGACACTCTCCAACAAACGAAAGCCTAATGACCCATTTTACTCAGGCGCTCTGGAGTTCCTCCTAATGGTATTTTCCATATGCACTTCAACATGCTTTTAACTGAAACTGCAAATGGTACTATTTTCTATCTAACACAAGCGTGTAATCTGTGTAGTGTTTTTTTTTTTTTTTTTTCCTCTGGCACCATGAAGGAATGCTGATGTTCAAGGCGTCTTGAAACAGTGAGCATATTGCTCAAGCATCTGATGCTCATCTTCTCTTTACACCTGTCATTGTACTGTATTAAAGGAAAAAAATCAAGTCATTAACCATGATAGATATGTTTTTAATAAGAAAGTGTTGCGCCTCACCAGGCAGATAAATAGCAAGTCTTAAGATATCTTCAGAGCCCAAGCATACAATTAAGGAATAAAGTTAAATATGCTGGGGACTCTTCAAAGACTGCTATAACTTGTAAAGATTAGGTCTCTATCAATTACCCAAGCTGCACTTCTTCAAGAATTTTCTAGCATTAAAATTGTTAATTTGACTTTTCCTCTGAAAGTTCCTCATTCCCTACAGATAATTATGTGTGAAATGTTGCCTAAGCAAAACAACGATTTGGCCAAGAAAACAAGTGTGCTCCATTGTCAAATCAAAAAATAGTGAAAAACAATGCTAGGATTGCCAGGGAGGGGTGATAGGGAACTCGACAGTTCTCAGCCACTTTATTAAATATTCATGGGGTTTGTAAGTGAAAGTTTTGTGGATCTGATTCCAAAACCCACAGAACTCATTTTTTTAAGTGTCTTTTTCCTTTCTTTTTCTCCCCAAAATGCTATAGGATTTAGTGCATCTGCATAGGCAGCACAATATCAACCAGCCAGCATTGGGTTTGCCTTCTCCTTAGAACACCCACCAGCCCTACAGCCTGCTGTTACACTCACTGCTTTAAGCCACTTGCAGTGTCAGTCCCAGATTGCTCTCCATCCCTGCTGCTACCACGGTGATATCTTTGTTAATTCCTACATGAGAGCTGCTCAGTGCGGAGCTGCAGGCTCCTGGCAATGCTGTGCTGCATGGTGCCACGCGGGTGCCCTGCCCTCAGGGTTCTGCCAGCATCCATTAGCAACCCCTAACCAGCACTGAGCTCCAAGCGCTCCCAGTGCCCCTATAGAAAATGAGATCCATTCACGCAGATTCCTTTCCACTGCCACAAATACACAGTATTATTATTTTTTTCCATAAGATTGTTCCATTGGTGGGAACCAAAGGTGTAAGGAGAAGAGGCCAGTTTAGCTGGGGAGGTCCTGGAGGTGCCACCTGAACTGTGATTGCCACCAAAGGGCCAAAACCAGTTAAAGAACATAAAGGAGATAACTACAGCTTAAAACAGTTGGGACTAGCAGGCTGTCAGTGTGTGAGTGCCTCGGATTTTTGTGCTCAGGAGGGAAAGAAAGAGCAGAGAAGGAGCTGGTGCAAAAGTGGAAGACATAGCAGAGAGTATTTAATGCAGAGGGTTAATACAGTGGACAGACATCTTCAAGATTATAGAGAAACTTAATATGATCTTGGAATTATCTACACAGTAATCAAGAAGATCTTAATGCATAAAAAAAAAAAAAAAAAAAAAAAAGGTTTTTTGCTTTATTGAAAGAAGTCTGGTACCTAAGAGAGAGATTTCAGGCTAGGAGGGGAAAAATCTATTGCTCTTTGCTTGCTGTATGCCTCCCTCCTGCACTCCAAGGGGAGAAAAATAAAAGAAAAGGAAAAAAAAAACACCATAAAACCAAAGCCAGGCCTTTCCATCACAGATCAAAAGTCAGGCAAGGAGCGTTGCATTGCAGCTGCCTGAATTATATTTGGCCTCTGAATAATAAATAGGGAATTTTTCGAACCACAGGCTCATTAATGAGCACTAATTCAGAACTGATGGCACAATGTTCAGTAACTTAAGCAACGTAGACAATGAAGGTTCTCAACTCTGGTACAAAGAGCGACCTACAGAATCTTGCAGAATGAGTAATTACCACTAATATCCATTTCAGCTTCTATTAGAACAACCAATAAAACAAGGTCATGACAACAGGCAAGGATCACATCCCGGCAAGCATCGCAGTGGGGAGAGACGGAGTCACCCTGGAGCAGGTGGGCTCTTCCTATTAGTTGAGCTCCTCGATGAATAAGGGTTCTGACAGCTCCCTGGAGAACTGCAGACGTGCGGCAGTGGCTCAGGGAATAGGGGATGGTTTTCAAGAGCACAAAGGTTAGGCTGGGATGGGCTCTGGTTTGACCCATAACTAACAAAGGCTCTGAGGACAGACCATCCGCTACTGACTTTCCTTTTTGCCTTTCAAATAGTTTAGTATTAACATATGGTGGGAATGATTCAGTAGCCTAATAGCTGGGGATGGACACGGGACAAGTTGTAACAAAGGGAAAAGTTGACAGATAGGAAAGGAGCAGCAGCGGTTGCCTGCAGTGTGAAAAATAACTGAGCAGAATGAACTGCCTGGAGAGTTTTCTACTTTGTACAGATGAGCCTTATTATTTCCTAAGAGAAGGAGGGAAAATATGGTCAAGAGAGGAAATAAAGAAATTATCTGCAATTTTTTTGGTGCAGTAAGTAAGTAGGTGGCTGGTTGTTAAAAACAGTCTCTGATAATACTCACGGGACCCCCTGGTGCTTTTTGAAAAGCTGTAGGAAGACTGGTTTTCTTCCCCCAAAATGCACTAAAATTTCACTCTTAAACACAGGCAGTTTTTCAGTGATACCATTTGACTTCTAAAAACACACAACATTCAGACATCATAGGGCTACTCGAAGTGATCCCCTCCCAAAACAATTCATAGACTGGAAATTGTTTATCGCAACCATCCGAGCAATACTGAGAAGTCCAGAGTGGTTTGCAACCAGCGCTAATTGCCTAACAAATACAATTCACAACAAATAGTTTAACAAACTCATAAAACATCAACCGTGCTGGCTAAATCTTTGTCTCTCAGGAGGGTTCGTTGTATAGCTGGAGTGGTGCATTGTGGCTGTGCTGTGGGAGGAGGATTTCCCCAACTCTGGGGAATGAATTGGTGGGGAAAGTTGCTCCAGAAACAACCAGGGTTTGCTGTGGCTGCAGGCAGCCAGAAAGAGCTCAGCACAGCTCTGAACTGCAATAGTGGTTCTTGAAGGTATGAGATTGAGGAGTAGATGTCAAAGAGGCCAGCCTACCCCTTTTCCCTTGGAACTTTCGTGTGTCCTATTCCATGCACCGTGCACCTACAGAGAGGTCCCAAAGAGGAGCCAAGACACTGTGTGCACCTAAGTGAGGGACATCAAGACCTGTGACAAAATAGGAGAAAGGGATCTGTTTCCTCTCAAAATTACAAATCCTCTAAATGAATGTGAGAAAGTACATATCTTTTAATGAAAACCAGCACCCAAAAAAGTCTTAAATTGCCTTTTGCTGAGGGTGCTCAGCAAGTAGACAGGGGTTTGGACACACAGTTTGATCTCCCTAGAGGATTTATTAAATGATGGATTTTGGCAACCATAAAGTATTTTGGCTTTAAAAGCTTAGAATCATAGAATCACAGTCATTAAGGCTGGAAAAGATGACTAAGATCATCTATTCCATCAACCCATCTCCATCAAACCATGTTTCAGAGTGCCAGATCTCCATGTTTCTTGATCACCTCCAGGGATGGTGACTCCACCACCTCCCTGGGCAGCTCATCCCAATGTTTTACCACTCTTCATGAGAAGAATTTTTTCCTAATATCCAACCTGAAGCTTCAAGCATTACAAAAACCCCAGCATCAAAATCCACCTAAAGGATGCATTCCTACCTACCTGTGCCCCAGGTCTCCCACATTTCAGTCTTCATCTAAACATCCTCCCATTTCTACATTTTATTATTATTTTTGTGGTGTACTATCTAGTACGGGTTTCTGCTCTCTGTTAAAATGTGCTGATTGATATTTCTTTTCTGTTTAACTTTAAGGGACCTTAGTGAATACTTTAAGGTTTACAGCTCAAATGATTGTTTAGTAAGTGAGCCTCTTCTCCTCCAGATTTTGGTAAAAAACTACACAGTTAAAATATTTTATTTGGATTCATACCTCATTTTAAAGTGTTGCTCATAATACCTGACAGGAGCTGAACTTTAGTTAGCTTTTTTCTGCCTCTTTTCCCTTCTTTTGAAGGAAAACAAGAAGTCGAATGTAGCTTCTGACACATTAGGCATGACTACTGGGAAATTAAAACAAATGCTGGTACAATTCACAGGGGAAAAAGAGCTCAAAGTTTGCTGATAAATTTGTTCTCAGCTCCAAATGCATGTCATAAATTAATAGGTGATCAACATACTGTATTTAGCTGGCACCAAGTAATTTTCTCTGAAGATATTAGACAGAATATAGCCAGAGTAGCAAATTGGCTGAAAGTGAAGCATTTTGAGTGCTTTGTTAAATTCATACCAGACAACTTCAAGCTCCAACAAAATGGAAAAATCTTTGCTGTACTTAACTCCAAGGATTTAGAAAAACTGACTAATAATGCAAATACCCAAAGGTTAATAGCCTGGTGCCATAGCCTGAGCAGGCGCCCAGCTTACGAGAGCTCCATCACGTTCTGTTCGGACAGCTGGGATGCTTGCAGTACTGTCAGCATAGGCACACTCCAAGAGGAAAAAGCCTTTCAAGGAAATCAGAAGCACGACCTCACAGCCTCATGTGGGCTGGCTTCTGCATATCAGGCCAAGTTGTTATAAGGTGACAAAATATTCTGTGGTCCCAACTCCTGACCCATGTCAAGTAATTCAGAAAATCATGTATTTGGCAGGTGGAAACCATAGAACCGTTAGGATTGGAAAAGACCTCTAAGTGGGATAATATCAAGACACTGTGCTAGAAATAAACACATTTCTCCAGTTTCTAGAGTCTAGATCTGCGTTCTTCAGCCCATTGAGTGCACACCACTTGCAAGGAACAACTTTCAGCCCTGGAAGTCCCTTACCAAGGTGATACTAGGACAAATTACTGAGGAAATGAAGTGAGGCATAACCTCGAGCACTGCTGGTTTGGATCTAACAAACCCCTCTCCTATCCCCCACGTATCCCCAGTATCAGCCTATTCTTGTGTCTCTGGTGAACAGTAGACAGGGAGATCAGCAGCTCCATTTGTGCTGTGCTGCCCCGCCAGCCTTTTGTTTCCCACATCAAAACCCACATTTAATATATGTGTGTATATGTGCACACCCTTCAAAATGTCTTCGGAGATGGGACAAGGCAATATTATCTTTGAGAAAATGCAGATCCTAACTTCGTTTCCCAAAAGGAAAATTACGGACTTGAGCAATTCCTGGTACTTATCCAAATAGCCTTGTCAAATTATTTAAATACCGCATTGTGATATTATTGAAGTTGGTACCAAGTTACTCTTGGCAGAAGCCAGTGCTTGCTGGCAGGTGCTGAGTAGCTGAGCTGTTACCGCTCCAGCTCTGTGTCAGCAGTGTGTTGGCTGCCGTGGGGCACTGCAACCAGGGAGCTCAGCAAAGTACCCTCTGAAGGGGTTCCATCTCCTGAGTTGCTTCTACCTCTTGGAGGCTGGTTATGGATCTGCTGTGATGCTAGAGTGATGCTAGCTTTTGGGAGGTGAGTTGAAAGGAAGTGTTGTACAGCTGTATTCAGCACAAAGCCAGTGAGGAGCTCATTTCTATCTTAAAACAACTTTAGTATGTAAATCTCCCAATGGAGAAAATGGAATTTAGGAATTTACCTGCTCTGTATTTAAGGGAAGGAGGGGGAAAAAGCCCAGCTTAGACTTATGCATTTTTCATTATTCAGGACCCACTCTACTGATGTATGCTTAATGCTTTCGTCTCTGCTATAATTTCAGTTGGAAAATTGCTCTAAATGCAAGAGTTTGGTGGTGTTCCATGGACCGTGATTCAGAAAAAATGGTTCTGAGCTGTGGATACAGTAGTGACTGCCCAACCAGCAACAGCGACGGTGGGGACAGGAGAGAGACCTTCAGGAGGAGAAGGAAACAAAGTTGTGGAGTAAGCATGGCATGAGAGTGATTGTGTTGGACAAACTGGGAAGACGCCATGAATCTTCTCAATTTAAGAGAGGATCAGGAGACCCTGTCAGCAGCCTCCTGCAGTACTGATGAGTGTGCAGAAGTAGGATCAGGCTCCACCAGCTCTGTCAGCCAGCTGAGAGGTGCACCTCAGGGAAGGACCTGGTAGATCACTCAGTCCCCACATCCTTTACTAAAACCTTCAGTCCCTCAAATATCTTTTCAGGTTTTGTCCACCTTGGCTGTAAATGTCTCAAGTGATGGCTTTTCCATCTCTCCTCTCGGGAAACTGTACCTTCATCTAACAGCCCTCAGTAACAGATCTCTTGCTATTCAGCCAACATTTGCTTTGGCTCAGTTTCATCTCATTACTCTTAGTTATATCTTCACGTACCACGCTGACGTGCTTAATATCATCTGAACATTTTTGAGAGCTAAAATTTATATTATCAAGACAAGCAAAAGGAAGTAAACAGAAGATAAATTTTTCCGTAGATATTGCTTTCCACGGATAAGTCTATTTAGAATAAAGCCATACTCTAGGAAGGAATCAGTAAGCAGGTGAAATGAAATGACAAAGTTGTCACTTTTCAATCACACTAGCATGACAAGATTGTCACTCTTCTGCTGGACACCTTTACCCTTAGGGTAATTATTTTGCTGTTGCTGTGCAATAGATTTCACTTTAGGCTCCTCATGAATGACTACAGGACAAATTCACTGCTGGTCTGAATGGATATAACTGCTTCAACTTGTCCTATATTTTCTAGCCAAAGATTTGCCTCTGCAATTCTATAAGAAGACATCTGCTGGGTTACAGGACACAGCACCTTTGCTCATGTTGGAGCAGCGTACCAGCTCCGGGACTCCATCTCATCCAAATTGATTATTTCCACTCTTCAAAGGTCCACGTGTCTGAAATCCGTATTATGCATTTGAGTGCAATTTTACTGAAAGGATCCAAATCTACCAGAAAGCTCTTTTTTCTTTCTCCAGAAACTCATAGGAAACATGCCTAGATTGTGCTTTGGTGAGGTGAATGCAGAGACTGACTTAAATTAATATGTCTGGGAATAAATTATTTCTGGAGTGTCTTGAGCCAACATCACATGAATAGATTACCATGAAGCACTATGGGAAGCAATAATTCATCTGCAAATCATAGTTTAAAGCAGGAAAAAAATCTATGAAAGCTGAGGATAACTGTTCAGCCTCTTTCTCAGTGGTGAAATGAGCTTTGCAATCTGCAAAGTACTTCTGACTTTGCAAGATCCTGGTTTAGTCAAGAGACTTTTCAGATTGTGTTATAAGGGAAAAAATATCCAGATTTCACCTCTACTATCTCAATACCATTTAAAATGAAAGAAGTCATTACACGTCTTTTTTACTTTTTAAAACACAGCTTTCTTCTAATTCAGCACTACAAACCAAAGAGCTAAATGCTTCACACTGAGAGCAATGGTAATTCTCCGCTGATCACAAGAGAAATGTACTTTGCAGTCTATCTGGTGCCTCCAACTTTCCTATTCAAAATCATATAGCTGTGACCTCAGAGGGAATCTTCTCACTTTGTACATCAATCAGCCCAGAGATCTCATATTCAGCATTCTCTACTCTCCATTTCACTATACTTCTATACAAGTCCACTGAAATTCTAGCATTTAAAAAAAAAAAATCTTTAGTTTGCCATCTGGATCATATACCTCATTCCTTTCTTCTACATTGTCCATAAGCACTACTGATTCTCTTTCCTCCTACTCTGCCCACAGCCCTGAAATCTGGAAAGTGCCTTTTGGTTCTGCCCCCAGCCCAATGACATGGCTCAGAAACAGAAGCAGTGCTCTGAGAGCTGCGAGGAATCAGCCTGTATTCTAAGGACCACCACAGCAGCAATACTGAAATTTGTAACACCTCACCCTGAAATTCCATAAGAGAGTCTCATTAGCAGTTGTACAAAGGTTTGTGTTACAACAATCATCTTCATGACGTGAATGGCCATGGTGAGCATTTCAAAAGCAGAAAACCAGCAAAGACAAAAGTGTGGATATGCCATCAGCAGGGGAGATGACAATACATGTACATGCAGCCTCCAGTGGAACCAGCTTTGTTAGCCTTCGTGGAAAAGGCCTTAACAACAGAGCCTTCAGAAAGGACTCAAAAACTCTGTGGAGACCTGGCTGCACATCCCTTTTCAACCTGTGATGAAGTTCATTTGATTGCATCCCAGTGTGACCATGACTTGAGTATCAAGACAAAAGCAATTTTGCGTGTGTCTCCAAGTGGTGGGCAATATGTCTGCTGCTCACAACACAAAGCAGACAGAGAGAGGCTTTGTCTGGTCTCATTCTGTCATCCCAAATCTAACCTTCTCTTAACAGCCATAGCTGACAAGAACTAAATCTGACGAAGCTACTTTACTTCCATAGGTAAGTTTGACACCTCAGTCCCTTTGAGATACAGAACTCAGGTATTTGGAAATGAGCCTAGGAAAAATCATCTGCTTTCTCATGAGTGCCTAACTAGGAAAAGCTATCAAATTCCTGTTGGGGGAAAAAAAAAAAAAAAAAAAAAAAAAAAAGGAACAAATTTTCCCAAACCAGAAAGCAGACATTTCTTGCAGATTGCATTTGATCAGCAGAACTCATTGCACTTCTGCAGAAAAGGCACAACTTTCGGGAGACGTCTAGAAGGCATTTAGTGCCTGCAAAACCCACTTAGCCTACTAAGACGACTTCTCTGCGTTTGGAAAGATATCCGTGCATCCATCTATGTTATAGGTTCTTAGGCACTTTGAGAAACCTGTCCAAACAGCCTCCTGCTGCTGCTCGTGTCATAACTGTTAGCAGCTCCTTCCATAAATAAACACAGAATCCTAATATTTTCTATACAGTCCAGTACTACAGTAGACTGGAAATTATTCAAGGTGATTCTAGGGAAGATATGATGCCATATGTTGCTGTATTAAAAGCCTGTGTATGTCACAGGAAATATTTCCGTACGCTCCTTTTAAAGGGTTTCTGCAGTGCACTAAATAATTTTCCCTACTCAGCAAAAATACATTCCAAACAATACAATGCCACTCTTGAACTGCTGTAATCATAACCTCACACAACTTCAGTGTGAAAAATTTGTTCCACTGACAAAGTTTCCTATTTTATTTATATAGTCCTATTTAAGGATATAGGACTTGTTTTAATACTACATAAAGAACCAAGCAACTGTTTGCTCAGCTATGGCAACAAGAGATACAAAGAAGGTGCATATGTCCAAAAAGATAATAGCTGACTATCAAATCAATCCCTGAAATTAGTTGTGAAACGAAGGAAATGAAGTGGAATATGTGAACGGTTATGAAAAACAACTAAATTAATTTACATGGGTAAAAGAAACGGTACAAGAGAGACAACTGTCACAGCAGAGTTATTCTCCTTATTTGAAATAAATGGGATTGGATATGCACATGCATGTGTGCATTTATGGGTGTTTGTGTGAGAGAGATTTATTAAAATGTTTAATGAAATTGCCATGGTTGTATCAAGTTACACGCAGTGCTTCACAGGTCTAATCCTGCTCACGTTAAAGGTAATGGAAATAAGAACAGTTGACTAATTATCACTCTGTAAGTGTTCCACTATGCTCGTGTTGGATTCTAACAAATTACTAGAACCTCGGGGAAAGAAACAATGCTAATTAAGATGAACTTTAGGTGTAGGACCTAATTAATATGATCTTTACGTGAAATTTGTCCCAAATGAAGCAACTTTAAAAGTTACATGAATAAATGCCTTAGGCTGTGTAGCACTAAATAAGTAAAAAAAAAACAACCAAACAAACACTCTCCCTAAAAATCAGCAAGCAACAAATCAAGATATTAGCATGGTGTTATGTGACTGCAAAGTCTTTGCTTCTGCAAAAGATTTTGGTTTGCTTTAGCTTTGAATGCCAGTGCAGGTGAAATGATAAATGCTGGGGGTTGTTTCTGCTTCCAGTGGATATAACACAGAGCTGCTAGAGGGAAAGTAGAAGTATGGCAAGAATGCACAAGTGGCTCTTTTATTTGGGGGGGAAATATCAATTTCAAGATTTTGTCAAAAAAATGATGCGTCAGTCTATTAAGATAAGAATTTAAAACTGTATCTGCTGGTAACTTAAAATGTCTTCCTCCTGTTTCATGGGAGAGAATGAGATCCCCAAGTAGGATAAACTTGTGCACCAAGTCAGTTGCAGAAGGCTCAGTGGTGAATTCTGGTACACTTCAAGTACACAGGAACTGAAAGCAGTGCACATGGTAACATTTTGGAATCTGGGAAAAAAAAATGAGTCTCAACATATACTATTTCTGTTCTCATTCAGTACAATTTGTTGCAGTTGGCTGTTTGCAAAGAGACTGGTGGGCCAATGTTACTTACAAAATATCAGCTCCTGGTTGCCCTATAGGGTAGAATTACCATCCCATGGGCAAAGAGGCTTTGAGTAGAGAAGATGAGGTTCACCATGACACTAAGAAAGGGACTTCACTTGTTTCATAGGTCAAGTTGTAGCTCTACAAATATTGTTCAATGTCATCTAGAGGATTTATTTTTCCTTACAAAACAGGAGAACTCCTTATGCTTTACAATCCTGCTGCATTCCCCATCTGGGGCTAAAAGCTGAGCCTGCTATGAAGCCCAGCATGAAGCTCTGGACATCTCTTATAGCACCTAAGTGCCAGATGGACTTAATCCTCTGGCTGGACTCCAGAATCTTGGGGTGAATCCTGATCCCATTGAAACTGCTGGCAAGAGTCCCACTGGTTTTAATAAGGTCACTCTCTGGTCTCTGCTCCAGCAGAGCTTTAGGGAGACCCTGGAGTTTTTTTCTGAATGAAAGTAAGTTGACTGAGTATTGATTTGTCTGAATTAAAACAAAGAAGACAGCAACAAAGAAGAAAAAAATTAGCCTATGGGAAAACCAAATAACAACGTACAGTTATTTGGTTCTGCCAGATATAATAAGAATATCAGATGCAATATGTGAACGTACATAAGCATTCTGGCTTTTCTATGAAACTGGAATTCCTCACATGCTGACCTCATGCCCTCCTCCTACTTCTATTTTTCTCTCTCACCAGTCCACGAGGAAAAGGGGGAGAGGGAAAACGAGAAAGAAATAAAGACAGAGAAAGAAAAAGACAGAATGAAAAAGAGAAAGCAAAAGAACAAAAGCAAGCAGGCAAGAGAGAGAGAAAGAAAGAAAAGAGAAAGAAATCAATGCGCTACCAGTCAGTTTTTTAGGGCTTGTGGAAGTTATGGGGCCCTACACAGAGAAGGCATTACATTTTTTGATCTGAAGCCAGATTCTTAATGAAATAGGAGGGCAGGAGGGAGGCTAATGTGATTCAGCATCTAAAAGCAAGCAGTTGCATCAATAATTTTTAGCACTGGCACTTGTGCTAAGACAAAACATAACAGAGTTTAGAAGACGAGTTGTCAGTGTGATTTGGGGGCCTTTCAGTTATTCAATATAACTCCATTAGGTTTTGGAAGCACAAACAAGGAAGCAGGGTTTTGTGAAAGTAATACTCTTAAACCAGTATATAATTAAAATTGAGTTCTTTGGAGAATAATTCTACTACCTATTACCAGAGGTGACCTCTCTCTTATCAATCTCTGGTGAATAGCACTATTTGTTTTAGCGTTGTCCCTTTGCAGCCTAACAAACAGAACCCCAAAGCAGCACTGGGCTTGAGCTGGGCTGCCTGTAGCTGTGCTCAGTGCCAGCATCTCCCTTCTTCCAAACGCATGCAGCTTTTGGAGTACACCCACCTCTGCTGCTGGACAGCTTCTGCTTTGCTGCACCAGGGAAAGTTCCTTGTTAGTTTGTTTTGAGTGAGATGTGGTAAAGTAGGCTAAAGGAAACCTTATGTTATTTTTTCCTCCCTCATGTGGATAGCGCATAAAACTTCGAGAGACTGACTGACTTTTCAGGCGAAGCTTTGCAAATCTGCCTACGCAAGGAATTTGGCTAGGATGAAAATCCTACCAGTGAAGAGGTCTCACTACAAGTTAGGCCATGCATGACTTGTTTCCCCCTAAATCCCTCACACAGAGCTCGCTTGTGTTGTTTGCAGGGCCTGGCCTGGGTCTGTGCAGTAAGCTCTCAATGATGGAGGGTGATGCTCAGGGTACAAACTGTTAGTCCAGGAACCACGCATAATGGCTTTTCCAATATTTTTCACATCAAATATTCAGTATAAACCTTGATGACAGCTTGTCACTGGACAGCATGGGCTTTCCAACAAAAGCACCCCAAAAGCATTGTGTTCTTACTGGAGAAAACACCACAGGCATGAAGAAGACCCATATCATAAACATTACAATTTGAGATGGAAAATTAACTTCAACCATGCAGAGGCTGTGTTCCTTGGACGTGACAATGCAAGGTATATCAGCAAAGCCCAGACCACTACTGAACAAGTTGAGCAGCACATTTATTCCTGTCAGGCTGGAAATCCAGTAGAAAGAGGTTAAAAGAAGAATGAGTGCTGGAGTCATGGCACCATGATCCCTGGTTTTCCACTTAACTGCAGAAGTCAGTGCAGTTTCTTGGCTCCCAACACCAACCCATGGCCTGCACCTCCCACGAGCCAGTACTCCCACACATACGCCACAAAAGATATATTTTGATTACATTTTCTCTCTTCAGATCTCATGACGCTTACTTGCTCATAAAGTAACCCATCTATACGTAACTCCATGGCTAAGGTGATGATTAATTTTGCTGAACTGATACAGAAAGACCTAAGAAAGGGCATGACAAGTACCGCCAATAAAAGCTGATTTTGCAACGCTATTTATCTTCCCTATTAGTCTTAAATACGGCATTCTGTTCACTGTTCTACATATCTATTTATATTAAAACAATACAATAAGCTGATTCTGAACTAAAGGAAAAAATTCAGCTAGCGAGCCAGAATAAGGGAATATGAATTGCTTTACATCCCAAGCATGTAAAACGCCTCACTTCTATCCCCTAAACTTACTGAGACTGTAAATTTGCATTGTCTCCTGCTCTCCTAACACAGAACTGCTGTCTGCCTCCCTCATTAATCTTCATAAATTTCAAGTGATACAATGGCCTGGCCTCGCCCTGCAGGCATTAATAAGCACAGACAATTGTAGAAGGCAAAAGTTTGGGGCAGTCAGCCCATATGCCTAACCTATGTCTTGTTGTGCTGCGATAGAGCTAGGATAGGATAGGGAGCAGGGGGGGTGTTTTAACCCTCCTTCACTTTTTGGCTTTTAAAACTGTAGTGATTTTTGCAAGTGCTTTTGAACTCCCAGGAATGTCTAGACAACATTGGCTTTGGAATGGAAAAGGAGGCAAGAATTTGTGCACGGCTATATTTGGATAGTATATCACTCACACCCAATGCAACTGCTTCTGGCTATGAACAATCATTGAGCACTGCCTAGATGTGAAAGGGCCTTTGGATAGGTTAGCAGGCACGGCTAGGACATATGCTGGCCCCTGCTTGGTGCAAAGTGGCTGTATCTCCAGCCCTGGTCTTGTAGGACTCCATATTTTGCACCTTGAGGGTTTTAGCTTAAAAAAAAGAGAAAGAAAGAAAAGCACAGCTCACAGCCTGGTGCTACTGCAGAAAATTACGGAGCAATTAATAACAATTTACAAGGCAGAACCAACGTGTGCTAATAGGTATAAAGAGCCATGTAAACAAGTGTGGAAAACATCACGTTAAGCAAAAATTTCCATGGTGCAATGCTGAACGTCCTTAGACAAACCATTTTCTTCCACATTTAGCTTGGAAAAAAATTTTTCCATAAAAAAAACAACACACAATTAAGGTGTACATCGAAACTGAAAAAAATCCAACACAGTCCCCAAGTTCAGGGGCTGCTTAGGGCCGGGGATGGAAGTCTCTTCTCCAGACATTTATTAAAGTCCCCTTCTGAACAATTTCATTCCATATGGGCTATATAGCACAAAACGTGCAAAACAAAGAGAAGGGAGCTAATGCTTGTGGAAAGCTCTCTTTGGAGGATGCCAAAGCAGTAATAAAAACTGTTCTAATGATTTGATCAGCAAAACAAACTAAAAGCAAACTTTAGAATTAATGAGAGCTCTAGATCAAAAATGCGGATGATTTTCCTCTCATTAGTGGTTTTTATCATCAGATGCTAGCATTGTTTGAATGAAATTCATTCAAAGACCTCAAATAAAAGCAGTATTTGGTAAAAGAAACCGTGATTTGGGTCGATTAACAAACAGAACATCTTGCTAAATAATTCCTTTATGAACTATTCAGTAATGATGTAAAGCGGCTATCTTTCTGCTGCCTCAGTGAAACAGCCTTCAGAAAGATCATTAAACCAGCTTTTTGTAAGACGAGCTAAACACAACAACCGAAACGTCTGTTATAAGTTTATATTTGTGTTCAACTCAATTAGGCCTTAGGCGACAGATGAAAGCAAAGCAGAGTTTCCTCCGAGGCCGTTTCAAGCAGCTAACTTTCTCAAGAAGTGCTTCTGCAAACTACTTCGGTCTTTCCAAGAAGCATCACATCCCAGCGGTGCAGACAGGGCTATGTCCACACATAACCCAAGCATCTCACCTGCCTTCAGTCCTCACTGGGCCATGCATTCCCAGCGAGGATGGGCTGGCTAAAGGATGGGGTTTTACTCCTTGTCTGAACCCTTCTCATTGGAAACTCCCTCCGATAGACCTCTTCCAGATGAAACATGTTCTGTCAGAAACGTTTCGCCTGCCCACTAAGTACATTCACTACAGAGAGCCTTTTTATAATGTGCTAATTTATTTTTAGAAATGGTTTTATATCGCTGCGCACCCTGAGTGCCTTTGGCAACTTCAGGTACTTTAGAAATAAATGTATTATTATTCCTCTTTAGAGATTTAAACTGTATGTTAAGTGGTTAAAAGTAGCCATTACATGGTTGGTGGCTTTTTCTTTTATTGGTTTTCCCAACGGCAATTTTAATACTGAATTTTATTATTTTTATTATTTTTATTATTTATTTATATTACAGCACTTAGACTCTTAATTTAAGGAGAATCAGTTCCAAAAATGGAAGCAGGGTGCCTGACTGTGAAATGAGGTGCCTGAGGCCAAAGCTGTGTCTCCGAGAGCTCCCAGTCTCTGGGGCATTCATACCATTTTCTGATCCCACTGGTCCCAATCACCTCCAGTTCTGCCCTCCTGGACTTGAGGAGGATATCCCATTGTATATGTTTCTCAAGGAGCTAAATCTGACTGTCATTTCATAAATGATACTTGGTATATAGACATAAACAAATTGCAGTTGCCTTCTCTCCAAAGAGAGCATATGGTGCTGCTTTAAAAAAAAAAAAAAAAAAGTCAAAAAATTCAGGCCGGATTCATTGCCCTGCTGTAGATCAAGATGATCCAAGCCTTGCAAAAGCACCTTTTATGCCATAGCCTAGACTAGCTCACCACACAAGGGCTTGCCAGGAGCTTTAGCAAGCAGTTTTCTGTGCAGGGGGTCCAAGGTTCATCAACCCAAAACCAAACCCCAGGCAGTCCTGCTTCTGCAGGTCAGTGTGTGAAAGGGGAAAGACAAAGTACATACAAGCTCCAGGATCCCCACTTTCTGGAGAAAGACACTAAATACTGCCAGGGACAGCGACTCCACCACCTCCCAGAGAAGCTTGTTCCAATGCATTACCACTCTTTCTGAGAAGAAATTTTCCTAATATCCAACCTATGCGTTTTTAGAGGTCTGAGGGTCTGAGATTGTCAAAAAGTTATCATTAGACTAGTTTCACCTCAATAAGATATTCTTTTCTCTTCCTTTGAGACACTTGCCAAGTTTCAGCTGTCATTACTTAACACGTTCTTCAATTTAAATGGTTACCATCTACTAACCTTCCTCGTGAAACTGCCGGTCAGTGAGAAATGGAGAACAGCCAACTGATTAGCTCTGATGGACTGCTGCAAGGAGAGCTGCTGCGTGTTACTAAAATGCCAAATTACTGAGGAGGACTCCAGCCAAGTGCAACACTTAGTGCACGGCTGCTACCAGGAGGTCAGTGCATCAGAGATACGTGTCTGTAAAGCTGAAAGCTTCTTCTGAACCTATTCAGAGAGCATGCAGTGATTTGGGGAAGACCTTGGAGGTGTCCCAGCTGTGTTTCCTTTCTAGTGCAGTACAGCAATTCAGCCTGAGTTGAATGCACGTAGGTGAGGGGCAGCTGCAAGCACGTACTTGAACCTATCCTTATTCATAAGTTAAGGAAGTTTGGACAGGTGCCTGAAAATTAAGCAAATACTAGAATTTCACTGTGACATAAATGCAGGTTTTCATCTGCAGATGGGCTTAATTGGCAAATAGAGCTAATGAGTAAACTCTGCTACAATAAACCAGGATAAAGGACAAGATTCACAAGGAGGCCAACAATCAGAAGCAGGAGATGCTTTCTAGAAACCGTGGTCAGCACATCTAGCTGCAGGCTGAAAACCCACAAGCACTGTCAGGAGGGCCAACAAGTTACCAACAAGGTCTCAGATTGGTCCCACCAGTGGTCATGGAAATCAACAGGAATCCCTGCACAGATTTTGACAGGTGCTGGCTGAAGCGCTACACGGAAAGTACCTGGATCTCTGTTAAGGTAAAGCTTCATTATTTCCAAAGCTTTATTAGCATCAACATTTTATAAAGACTACAAAATTTGATCTGAAAAGATTCTTTGAAAATTGGCAGCCCGAATAGAAATTCTGGGCACCTGGCTTGAACACTGCTCAGTTTTCTCTAGTTTCATCCATGGTGCCATTATTTATTTAGTTCTGCAAGTTTTTAGAGGAATGCTGCAATGTGAAACATATCACTTGCAGAGAGCCCCAGTTTTGGCAGCCCTAGCTAAACTAATGCCAACTCAATGCAAATCTCTCCCTGCTTGTTTGCATGTATTATAGCAGCAAGAAATACATTTTCTTTGAGACATAATGAAAATACACTCAAGCCTAACATCAGTGTCCATATAAGGAAAATATATAGTTAAGTTAGTTTTTTTCTCCCTGTATGTTTGGATAAGTCAATTATTTATAGTGACAGTCAATATTGTGTACTCAAGGTGGTAGTAAGCAAAATACAGCTCTTCAGCAGGAACTGCCTGCTTGATTTTTTTTAAGTGTCATTACACACGTACCCCTCATTGTTTTTGGTACTGCTTTTGGTAAGGCCTTCTGTAAAAAATGAACTGTATTAAAAAACAAAGAGCGCATCATTGCACACCTTTAATGATCCGAGGATGTCGGATGCAGTTTCGAAGCTTCATTACACACAACAAAAAAATAATGGGGGTAGTTCTGCAACAGAGGAATTCTCACAATCCTGCAAGCTCTTAAATCTTTCAAACGATCCTGTTTCTCTAGCAGGTTTCTACATCTGGTCTGGCTTGGTTTTTATTAACCACCAGCTCAGCTAAATAGCAATGTCCTGTTAAGTCCTCATTTGGTGATGGGCTCTGGCTGTGCTCTGCAGGGACCTGGCCTGTCCCTAAGGCAGGAAGCCATCTGTGTGGCTGGATGGATGCTCCAAGCTTGAAGGCTTAAGCTGAATTTTGGGTAAGAAAGTAAAAAATGTATTCACAAGTGAAATCTCAGGAAGATACCAGTTCCACCAGAGTCTGACTGCAGTTTTCAGCCACCCAAGGACTGAGCAGCATGCAAATATTATGGCTATGGCTTAGGGTCACCTCATAATGTCTAGAAGAGCTATGTCTGGTGCCAAACCAGTTGCATACCTCAAGTCACAACAAATCTACAAGCTACTCCAGTAGCGAAGGTTTGAGGTTCTGAGCTTGGCTCAGCTGGTGACTCACAGAGCCTCCCTGAGACGTTGTTTAAGCAGAAATGGCTATTGTGAGGGCTGTTTTGAAAGCTTATTTATGCTTCTAAGGTTAAAAGAAGTATTTGTGTGATTTTCTTGGTTTAGCCGATGCATCATTCCCTGTAGGTTTTCAAGAAGAGGGTAGATATGGCACGGGGGGACATTTAGCAGAGTGCTGATGGGTTGATGATGGGACTAGATGATCTTAGAAGCCTTCACAGCTCTATGAGTATGGCTCCATCTGTATGATTCTGTGATCACACAGCTTAGATAAAACCAGTTATCATTAAATCAGTTTACTTTGCAGCTGCTTACAAACTCCAGCAGCTTTACTGATTTACAGTTAAACACAAAGACAAAGCACAATCCCTTTTTTCTTTTCTTCCTTTCTTTCTTTTTCTTTGTTATTTTTTAGAAATAAGAGCCCAGTTATGCCTCATTTGGAACAGTTCCCTAGCAGTGCCCTCTGAAGCCTGGTCCTGTGCCACCAGTGCACAGAAGCGCTGCCATCTGCCTCTGCGCAACCAGGAGATCACCTTGTATTCCCGCAGTGAGGCTGAAGGAGCATCAGACCCTGCAAGCCTTAACCGAAAGGTGTTTATTGCTACCGTGATTTCCATGACAAGGGCCTGAGCCGTTTGGTCCTGGATTTGCAGAGGGAGGTACCCGAGTGCAGAAAAGATGCAGGTGGGCAAAGCGTAAGGGAGAGTTAGGCACACCAATGTCAGAAAGAGAATTACTGTCGATTAATGAGAAGGAAAGTTAATTGTCATATGGTATAAATGCCAGGGTGGGAACCCAGGGAAGATAAAACACGGTTTTTCAACTAGAAAGAAGGCTGAAGACTAAGCTTAATGTGAATAAAAACCTCATCCTTCTGCTGGGCTCCCGGGGAGCTCAGGACGCTCAGTTTTCACTACCAGGAATATGGCACTGCCATATAACTCCTCAGTGCACAAAGCTTGCCGAATTTTTCACATTTCTCTGGGCTAGATCTGCAGCTGGTGCAAATCAGCATGAGGGCTTTGACTCAGGTGGCACACGGCCAATTTTCTCCAGAGAAGGAGTTGGTGCAGATATGTTTCCCAGTGTATAGACTTCTAGTTATGATAGACAGTTTCTGGGCTCCAGCCGGTATTGGTGATCTGAAAAGGGGGTTATGGGAATTGGCAAGATATGAAATGGTGTGGGAGAGCTGCAAATATTTAATTTCCTGTGAAATAATTCCCTGGTGGTTGTCTGTATGTAAGTGTGTGCGTGTGTGCGTGCACGCAGCTCAACAAGTTACAGCCTAAAATGAAAAGATTTCCTATTTCCCGTGAACCACTCACGGCAACAATTGTCTGCCCAGGAGTGTCAGCAGGCAGCTAAACTCAGGCCCATTTTCCTTAATACAATGCCTTCAAGACCAAATTGACTCCCAAGAAGCTTTCCAGCTCCCTGGCTGCAGAGCCAGTTATGTGTTTAAGGAGGAAATGTGCTGGGGAGGATCTGGACTGGTTTAGCGCCTGCAGAGAGCCTCCAGACTCGTGCACCTGCCTCTCCCCGTGCCCACAGCTAAATATAATCACTGCAGCCCCTATGCAGGGAAAAGGGCACGAATAGGGCTGCGGCTGTTCCTGCGCTATAAATAAGAGACAAACGCCTGCCTGTGTGGAGGAGGAATGCAAGGCTGCTCTGAAAGCTGAGTGGGAGCAAGTCCTGACACCTCCCAGCTCCTCACCTCGCTGGGAAAAGTTCTTGTGCTTTCCATGTGCACGTGCACATGCACACACACGGCACAGAGAACAAAAGCTTTGGGGAAAGTCACAGAGAGACAGTTCTAGCGGGGCTCAATGAGGGGAAAAAATGCCTCCGGTCAGCATTGCTTGTTTGCAGTTTGGTTGGATCAAAAAAAATCCCCAGAGTCACAAAACAAAAGCTAAAAACCAAAAAACTCACCCTTAATTGAACTTGAGAATTAATGGGGAGCAGTAGGCAGGATGGGGGATGCGCTGTCCTCCCTGCCCACGTCGCTGCCGCTCCCCCAACCCATGCACAGTGGAAATCTGTGGCCTGCCCACTTTCCACACAGGTGGACGGACATACAGACAGGAGGCTGAATGCAATTTGCTGGTTCAGAGGAAAGCGAGGTCTGCAAGCGGAGTGAAATTGCTGATCTCCAGCAAGAGGGAGCGCTGCCATCCCCTGTCAGCAAGCATCCGCCGGGTGTGTGCACACATGCACACATACATATTCTTGTACACCCCTCCCCACCACATTTTAATTAAGAAATGCAGGAAAATACAATATTTTTTCAGATTGTCCTTTCAAGGAGATCTCTATTTGCATAGCTGGAACCCCCTTCCCGTGCACAGCACTAACATTAGTGTGACCTTTTCTTGCTAATTGGAAAATCTTACGGAAATAAAGCCTGTCAGAAAATGAGAAGTGTCTCCCCTTTAGGCTGGCCAAACGACCTCAGAGGGGGAAAAGAAGTTCTGAATTTCTGCTCCTTCTGCACACACTGCAAAATCTTTATTACTTCAGAGAGCCTTGAAACCCAGTAATGCCCCTCCAGTGCAAAGAGAAGTAAATAAATTTCTTCTTATGACCACTTTGGAGAAACACACAACCAGATTTACTCAGCAGGGATAGATACTGGACAAGATAATGAAGAGAGAATAAGAATATGATAGGGGTTTACAGCCTCTTCTGTCTCTTTAAAGTGTTTTAATCCTTCAGAAACAGGATATCGGGTCCATTTCCTTAAAGATACAGTATCCCTTCTGGGACAAGTAATGTTATAAAAACCTAAGATGTAACATCTATCTCACAATATTGATTGGCACTTTAGTGTGATAAAAGGGGTTGAACCTGAAGGGGGGTAGGAAAAAAGGCAAAAAAGGTAAACTTGGGATTACTCTTTGAAGAATTGGAAAAAAGTCCCTGGAACATTGGGTCAAACTTTCAAAATATATACATATATATATTTTTTTCTTTTTTAACGTGGAATTGAACCAAATGATATTTCAGTGATGTTTAGGCAATTCTCTTGATTTTTTTAAAGCATACAGACCCACGTTCATGTCTTTATTGCCAGCTGGTGCTGGAGTTAGCCCCAGCTCCAGCACAAAGCACTGTAGATACTTTCTATGCTCCAGCAGAGGGGAAAAAAGGAGAAATTTCAAATAAAGAGACGTGCTTTTGTTATTAACAGCAAACAAAGGAAAACCAATTTCAAATGGCTGTCTGGCTCATTTACAAAGTTTAGACAGCATCACCTGTTTTTCAGAAGTGCTTTGAATGAAAACAGAGAAACAACTGTCATCATATGGACGTATCTACAGTCATACCTGAATTGCTCAAAGTTAAAATAACAAAGCCAAACACAGAAGAAATTATTCATCTGAGTAGTTCTTAGTCATATGGATGCTCTCGTTTAAGCCTACAGACCTATTTCTATGGGTTAATGGGACTAGACTTATATTTTTGCCCGGAGAAGCTCTGGATGTTCCGTCCTTGAGGGTGTTCAAGGCCAAGGTGGAGGGGGCACTGGGCAGCCCAATGTGGTGGGTGGCAACTCTGTCTGTGGCAAGGGGCGTTGGAACTGGATATTGGAACAAGGGGGTTATGGTCACTTCCAACCTAAGCCAATCTATGATGCTATGATGATGGAGTGAGATTAACAAAGCTGCCAGGACCTCCGCCTGCTTGCTGCACATGTAGAGACCTACCTGGCAGGTGCCAGGTTTGAGAGCCGGGGTGGCCCAGCACCCCAGATCCAAGTATGTATGGTTGTTCTGGCATCACTCAAATCTGTCACAGGTTTAAGTCCCAGCCATCCTAGAGTCAACAGTGTTTTCTGAAGGGAACAAAGTGACAGGCTCTTTCAAGACACATATGCTCCATCTCAATGCTATTCTCATCCTGGATTTTGGAGTGAAGCTCAAAATACACACTTCAGGCACTGCTGTGGGAAGAGGATGCCAGCAGGCAGAAGAGTGTTCCCATTAAAACATGCTCTGAATACAAGGAAACACTGAGCACGAGATCATCCAGCTTGCTTTTTAGGGTTGTATTGCATTCTTGTTGTGACCAGGAAAAACGCATTCTACATCCTGGTGCTCATTTCACATCTAAATGACCTGCATGAAGATGGTTAGTTGTTGGGCATTGCAAACCCTAGATCACACAGCTGAGGAAATCAGGTGGAAAATGGCCACACAGGTTTCTACCACCAACACCTCTCTTGCCCCTCTTTTTTTTTTTCTTTTTTTTTTTCAGATATTTCACATCACCCTATAATTCACTCATCAAGAAACTTGCAAGGTAACAAAGCAGCAAAACACAGCTCTCACCAAACCTCAGCTCTGTTACAGCCAGAGCATCCCCATTTGTCAGGGCCGCATGGACACCCTGTCCACACACAATAGTTACTTGCCCAGAGGGTCTCTCTGCTTTAGTGAAATCTTTTATGGGGCTTGAATTATTCAAGCCTTGACCTTTAGCAAATCTCTCAGTCAATGCTAGTTAATGTCCTTTAAAGTCATTGACCCTAGGTCAGGGACCAAGGGGGTGCTTCATCAATGAAGACACACCATTCAAAATCAAGAGGGGCAAAAGCTGGGGGAAACAGCCCTGCCAACATCCCCACCTGACCAATAGCTTTCACTGTCACCACATGGTACCCAACACAGCACACGCATTCTGTAGACAGTTACCGTGTACAACATTTTGATGCGAGACCCCAGAGCAAGCAGAACACTTGCACAGTTCGTAAAAGCTAAAGTTGGCTTGACCATAAAAGAATGCTGTCCTCCTTTCCATGTTCTCTCAATAAGATTACCTCTTACAAAACGATTTCAACACCATGTAGAAATAAGCACAAGCTCTATAACAAGCCTATCTTTCTGGAAGGATGGGTTTTCAAATGTGAGCATGTGTGTATGCTTTGTGACGGGACCTGACGTACTTTTCTAAATATTTCACAATGTTCATTAACAGTAAGGTTGCCTACGTTGCTATAAACAGCAAAAGTTCTGGTTCAAACCTTCGTACAAGATCAGCACTTTTAATCTTGGACTTGAAAATGGTTCATGGGACTAGGTGAAAAGCTAATTTGGGGAAGATTTCTGCTTTCTTCAAATTGTAAAAATGTCAATGGGAGTCATGAGGTTAGACTTATTGGGCAGGCTTCTGCCCTGATTCTAGCTAGGGGAATTATGCATAATGAATTAACCACATGACTAATTTTACTTCATTTTCTATTCTTGAAGTGTCTGGAAGCAAATTAAAATACCTTGAAATTATTCATTACTCAAAAGTACTCATAGAGGGAGGGATTTATTTCACTTCACTTCAGACACCTAGAAGTTAGATGTTTAGCTGCACAAGTCATCCGGGTATCCTCTATGAGTAAGAAGCAGAAAGCAGCTCACTCTGCCCCAGAGGTAGATACTGAAGGCAGATGAGTCAAACCTCTCTCGGGGTGCAATAGAGATAACCAAGGTGGCCAAAATTAATTGAAATTAAGCTTAACCTGCAACATTTGTCACGGTGTAAATGCAGCCTTTCCACAACAGTGTGCATGAATGTTCCAGAATGAGCTGGCTGTTTGACATGAGCAAGCCAAACCAAGCAACCATTGGAAACATTAATAGTTAAGCACCTAAATACCTAAATAAATAAATGAAAAAAGGGCCTGTGTGTTGTATTGAATGTTTCTGTGCTCTGAATGGATGAGTTCAATTCACTGGATCAGGCTTCAGGGACAGCTCATCACTGCTGGTGGTTGCTCGTGTTCTACTTCCTCATTGAAATGCCACATCAGTGGGAAACAAAGGAGAATGGGGGGTACGATGAATGCACTGTAATGTTGTGAACTTGTTCTTGAACAGAGGGAAAAAATTGCTATGCTTTTAAACAATTCAAGCGTTGAATAAGACTTCTAAATTTGGCTTGGCCTTCAGAAACAAGGAGCTGTCTCACAAGAAAGTTGTGAAAAATTATAAAATGAGACCATGCATTCCGGGACCCAACCCCACCTCCACTATGGGAATCAGAGCACGGGTAGCTCTGCTGCATTCTTCCAGAAAATCAGCAGCACAGGAGCATGGGAGTTGTGGGGGTGCAGGCAGGGAGGTGCGATCTCGCCTTTGGGGTGATACTTCAAACTGAGCCCCAGGCATCAAGATGTGAAGGGTTTGTCTCCTAACAGGAGATACGTGGCCGAGGTACACTCACACTGCTCCAAGGGTGCACAGGCAGCTCCTGTGAGTGGATGTAGGCTGAGAGGGAATGGCCTTAAGTTGCATTAGGGGAGGTTCAGGTTGGATATATAGGAAAAAACTCTTCTCAGAAAGTGGTCATGCATTGAGAGAGGCTGCCCAGGGAGGTGGTAGAGACACCATCCCTGGAAGTGTTCAAGAACCACAGACACATGGCACTGAGGGACTTGTTCAATGGGCATGGTGGGGGAGGATGGACTGTTGATTAGACTTGGTGATCATAGGTGTCTTTTTCAGTCGTAATGACTCCACAAGCATAGAGACATGGCTGTGAACTCCATGCTGAGCAACAGCTTGCACCGAGGCAGGGGAAATGCTCTGACAGTGGAGTGGGAGATGCTCCTTTATCCCAGATCTGCAGTCCCTCTGCCAGCATCACCTCGGGGAGTGATGTACCTCCCCACCGCAACTCCACATGCCCCAAATACAGCACCAGGAGCTGCCATCTGCAGCTATTTGAACCAGTGAGCAAAAAGACTCCTTTCTCTATTGAAATCTCTGAAAAAGCATTAAAAGGACCCGAGCTCCCCAGGTGACATGATGCAATCCCTTCTCCAAACACACAGGCTGCATTTACAGGGGGACAGCAGAGCCTACCATTTTACGGAGGCCCTATTAATGCTTTCCCCCAAGCACAGGGGAACGCTGCTGTTCCTGTCGGTTCAGCTGCTCTCTGCTGCCGCAGCCTAGAGGGACCCTTTTGGACAGAGTACAAAAAAGTACAGCAGTGCCTGTTTGACACCACATGAGGGAACGCGAATTGTCAATTTGTTGACAGTGTCATGTTGCCACTACCAGCTTTCCCCGCGCTATTTGGAAAGAGCTCAAGTCAGTCGATTTCCCAGGCTGAGCTTCCTCACATTACAGCTCTGCGTGCCCAGAGAAAAAGGCTCAAGCAGAGTTGGAGCTGCTTTCTAACAGAGGGAGAAGCTGTGCAATAGCACAGACTGAAAGATAAGGTGATTGCAGGCGTGATGCTTCTACGTGTCAGCATGGCCAAGATGATCAATCTAGTTTTGCTTTTCTACCAGCAGAAGCTCAAGTTCACAGAAAACAACAACAATTAAAGCATTTTGTCGTCTGAAGGCATTTTCAGATCACCCCTACAAGAATCAGCAGACAACCATCTGCCCTGAGGTCGAGCTGGGCAGTGCTGGCAGGGACTGAATGCCTCCAGACAGACTGACAGCACTCGTGGGGAATATTTGCAGCCTGCTACAGAAATTCACAGGTTCTAGAGAGAAGCTGGAGCGCGTTCCAGGCAGCCTTCAGATCACACGCTTGGAAACTGCCTGTAGTTGCTGCTCAGTGCCTGCATGCTGGAGTATCCCTGCAATCAGCACCTCCACTCACAGTGCATTTTGCAGCCTGGTAAACTCCTGACTTTAACTCTTGCAGAAACTCTGAATATAGAATGCATTTTGAAACAAAGATCAAAAATAAAAACCTACCGAAGTCATTTAAGTCAGGAAACCTGAGAGATTCTTGGCAGCTATACACGCACGCTTCAGTTTTTATATTACTTTCCCTGTGATGGTAGGAAAAGAAGGAGAATCACCCTACAGAAACACTATTTCTTCTGTGCATAACAGGCTGCCATTTTGAGAGCAATATTGCTAACGTTCCTTCCGCTGACTTTCACTAATTTCTCAGTGGTATTGTCAATATAATGGGACTTCTACTTACTGGAAGAGAAACGACCCTCTTTGCTTGGAAACACAGGATATTTCCTTCTCTTAAAAAAACCCACCTTTTAATTAAACAGAAAGAAAACCTGACAGATCTAAGCAATCAGATACGAGATGATTTGTTCTTAATGATGAAAGCCAAAGTGCTCTGCTGGCCACCATCAGAAGTTGTTCCTACACTGAAGGATGCACTGCACTGATCCAGGAGCCTGAGCACCCATCTTGTTGTGACCTGAAGTCACCAGGTGTACCTAAACCCTCTGCATTTGCTAAGGAGTTCAATGGCAAGCGTGCAGCTGATGAGATTTGCCCCACTGCCTTATTTGCCACCCTGCAAACAGGGTGAACACGTTCCACTTAAAGCCCCTTTTAACCAAAAGGCCCCTTCCACAAACAGTCATATATCAAGCTGATGGAGCACATTTCTAAGGAACTGCTCTACACCTTGAAGACTGAAAGAATAAATCTCTTTAATAAGCTCTTCGGTTTTCCCAGTGATGCAGATTGAAGCAATATTATAGAAATGCATATAGTTGTCAGTAATTTTAACAGGAACGAATAGAAAATGCCAGGAGGACTCATTTGTGAAATAGAAACATTTCGCATGATTTTTTCTGAGCGTTAAAGATTCCTGCAAGGACAAAGAGGCTGTGTATCTATCACACTGATCTGTGCAATAACTGCATGCTTCCTGGGATTTCCTTCAGCATCAGCTCTGCGAGGTTACTCTGCATTTTCCACATGCACAGGATGCCACAGTGCAATTAATGCTAAAGCAATCAGTTACAAGAGATACAGTTCCCAAGCTGGGAATGACACTGTTTCCTGAAAGCTACAACATGCATATTGGCCCCAAAAGAAGTCACTTTAAAATTAGAGAGCACCGTTGTTGCTGTGCATCTCCTGTTAGAGCAAAACTGATCTGAAGACTTGACCTGTGCCCCCTGAATGGGACCTTTCATAGGAGATCAAAGCAGGATTTGGTCCTCAGAACTCCCTGGTTATTATGGTATTATAGACACATAGGTGATGTTCCAAAATAAAGCAATTCCCCAACTGACCAACCGAAACCCTCCTTCAATCCTGCATGAACTACAGCAGCTCCCACAGCATGCAAAAATCACAATGCTCAGCCAAACCCTTCTCTCAGAGGCTCTGAACCACAGAAACCCCTGCCCATATCTGTCCTGCACATGTGTGCTGGCTGATGAGTTCACTCCTTGCCCCGCTTTCCCCTGTAGGACTGCACCATCAGTCAGGGCTGGCAGAAGTCAGCCAGCAGCTCAAGAGACACTGGGATAGAATAGGGCTTATGAGAGTGCAGCCACTGGAGTTGCAACACTGTTAGGAAAGCAGGTTAAGAAAATTGCTGATAGAGACTGGGACAAAAGTAGATGCAGTGTCAGGATGCGTGGTGTCTAGATTTTGATATGCAGTAGGTGCCTGTCTGGTATAGCTTGTACAAGCGATCACTGTTCCACTCCATTAACTCCTCATTAGGGCAGCATACTGCACCTTAAAAGTAGCTTAACCTTAAATTACCAGTATCCAAGCAAAAGAAAGAAAAAAAATAGCACATCAGGACCTAGTCACTGAGTTCCAGCACACGTCAATTAAGACAGCCAGCGTGCTTTAAGCCACAGCTCTTCAGAAGAGCATCAATGTGTACCAGGATGCTGCAGCTTTAATAATTCACTATTTCCTTATTGAGGTCTGATGATGCTAAAATAAGGTGTTGAAGCTTGATTAGTAGTAGGAACATTGCAGCTTAACCTCTAACATTTAGCCTCCTCCTCCGGATCGAATTACTGATCTTTATCTTGTTGAGCTGCGCTAGCAGTTGGCTTGGGAACATTACACCTTCCTAAAAGCTGTCAATCTTTGTCAGTGTCTTTGCACAATGGATTGGAATAGCTATTTTTAAAGGCCTATGTCACCTTTTTTTAAGGATGGTGTTTTTATAGTATATCGAGAGGTTTTTTTTTCCCCATACCCATTGCCACATGCTCAATATCACCTTTGAGTCTGAGAATAGTTTCTATTAATTTTACCACCATTTTTAGTGAATGGAAGAGATAAGATGAGTCAGCAAGGCAGGGGAGGAGGAATCATAATTTAAATTATTCATCAACACTGATTTTGGGCTTTCATTTTAATTTATTTTTTCTCTCAGGAGGTCAATACATTCTTCCATGTGCAATGCATTTCTTCAGCATTACACTGAAATATTTCACCAGCACTGTGCTAATACAATTTTGTTTCAATGTATTATTTCGGCTAGAAGTAGTAATAAAGAGGTGCAAATGCAGAACAGGAAAATATTAAGATTTACTATTTTTTTTTCTGTAGAACTTAGGAAGACTGCAATATCAAGATTAAATGCTGACCTTTGGAATGGACGGCATCTCCCTATCACCTTTTACAAAAAGGATCTTTGGAGAAGGACAAAACCATTTTCAAATTAACTTTGTGGTTTAAGACCTACTTCACTTTTACCCCAGTGTGAAACCAGGTGTGATTTCATTCAGAATACAGAAACTATTTATAAAAGATTTGGTGCTGATTTAAACACTCTTCAAGTTTCCAGCACATAGAACTGGGAGCAGAATTTTGCCCAGAAAGTTCATTTGAAAGTGTGTATTTATTCCCATCTGGTTCTGCTGCTAATATATACGCCTGCCTTGCAAAGCACTTTAAAACTCAATAAACCATCATAGTAAAATAGGATAAAATGTTTTTATAGTAACAATATCTCTCACTACTATGGGACCTTTCATGCCAAAGTACCCTGAAGCTCTTTATAAATGTAACAAACTGATATTCACATGCTTCATCTACAAAGATCATTTCACCACACTGAATGGCAGGTACGAGCAATAGCTTTTTTCACAGCTGGCAGAACTTTGAGCTAACTGACAAAACAAATTACAGGTTACACAGGTACAAAATAAGAGCATTTCACTTGCTGGAAAACATTCCCATCCTATTGACTAAAGATGTTTTTTTTGTTTGTTTTTTTTTTGTTTTTTGTTTTTTTTTTTTACAACTTCACCAAAAACAAATTAGATAATTGCTCTGTATGACTCCATATGAACTCCTGGAATACTCACTTTTATCCCAAAAAGGGCTGTCCTCTCCCACCCCTGGCCAACACCAGGTGCTGTTATAGGAAGAGTAACCAAACAAGATGAATGGAGTCCAAGTGCACCTAACACAGAGCTGCTTATCTCAAGTGCAGCGTCCTCAGGACCATCCATGGCCCAGAGAGATAAAGACGCACTTGACCTGCCCAAGCTCCTGAATCCAGTTCTCTCTGCTGCCAGAGAGACCCTTCTGCAAAGCCTTTGCACTTCTTTTATCCCTTTTATTCCAAAGCAGAGGCACACATACAGGTTTGTGTTTCAGCCCTGCATGCTCCTTCTAGGCCAGTGACACGCAGGGCAGAAGCATGAGCCAGAGGTTCATCAAATGCTCAATTTTCCCAATGTGCCACCATTACAGGAATGCCAGTGCTAAATAACTTCGTGGTGGCTCACTGTGAAAATGAAGGTCACAAGTTGTCAAAATGGCCCTCTGCTTGATCTGCGGTGTGATGAGCTCCTGGTCCAGCAGCTGACCAGACGCAGCAGGGATGCTAGCTGCAGCCACGTGCACATCACTGCCATGCCCTACTTCTCTGCTATACAAAATCCCAGAGAAGGGTACGATCGCCATACCATGTGGCAAAGGTGCCTCATTCTTATTTCATGAGGTGGCTTTTTTTTTTAAATACAGAAGCATCAATGGAAACAAGAAAATCCCAGAGAAGGAATATTTGCTCGCTTTGTTTTTCTCCTGAAAGACACAGTGCTGTGATATCATGGCATTGACTGCCAAGAGGACAACTAGATTGACTAGTAAATATGTATTTTAGTGGAGCTCAGCAGAACAATATCCCCTGTAACGTAAGTCATTCCATTAGTAAGACAGAGGTACTCAAGAACATTATATCATCTTTATTCCTTCTGGAAGGACTTCACTACCATTACTAAAAAAAAAAAAAAAAAAAATGTGCTTTGGAGATTGTAAATACATTTAAGTAACTCAGACAAAACAATAGGATCTGACTAAAATGTGAGGTGTTTATCTCATCTGTCAGTCTGATATGGAATACAAACCACAACAGCTGTAGCAGACACAAAAGCACCTCTTCCTGATCATTTTTCTCCTCCACTCTAAGCTTTTTCTACTTAGAGTGCATGCTGCACCACCTCATTGGGATTTCTTTCTAAATGCAGGACAGTTGATTACAGCACGTGACTGTCTACCACACATTAAGATAAATAATCTACGGTAACAAAATTCAGCAGGAGTGTGAAATACTGCTAAACCTAAGCAGGGTGAATATGAGTCAGGGCCAATGTCTTTCTCTACAATTGAGGGACTCATTTCAATCACGATGTCTTTAGATTTAATAGTAAGAAAAATAATGTCTTCATATCTTGCTCTTCCTAAGCTTCACTAGAAGGCAGAAGTGAGATGCAACATACCAAAGTTTTCCTATTGGGGCACCTATATGCATAGTTTGTGCTGCAAAGATACACTGAAGTACTAGCTTACCTAAAGAGCAAATTCTTTTCTCCTCCTTGCTCCTACAAACAGGAGCACGTGTTACTATGGGCACAGGTGCACATGCAGGTGAGATGCACATGTACACAGTTTTGCCTCACCTTCATTGGAGGATTTCAGGGAGTTTAGTTATGACTTTTCACCTGTAGAATATCAATACAGATTTAATCCAATTTAATTTTAGCTAAATAAAAAGCTCTCAAACCCTACTAAGACAAGCAGTTTCTCCTTGCTGAGGTCACATCACTGCCTCAGAAGTGCTTGTCATTCAGACACAGTGAGCAGCAATACCACAAGCACATACAAGAAAGCACAAGGCATTAGTACAAATAGTTTGTGTAGCTCAAGGAAATAAGAAAAGCAGTTGAATTGATCAGTGTACCAGTCTCAATTGAGGAAAATATTCAAACTCTGGCTTTACTTCAAGAACCTGCTTGGTGGGATCCTATTCAACACAGGATTTATGCAATACCCAGATCTCAAAGCAGAGAGCACATTTGCGTTCAGGTCTTTAACCACAGTTTGCTGAGTCAAAGTTTATGCTATTAATACTGCGGCATTGACAAAAATCTAAAGGTTTCCTTAATGGTGGCATGTCATCAGAAGAACCACAACTTTCTCCTTTATGATGAAAAGAAGGGAAACAGTGTCAGAGCTCCTTGCTCAACGCAAATGAGGTCTAGAGACTCAAGAACTACAGAGATGCTACCTGCAAGATGCAATTAACCAATTGTGCTTTGACATCTGCTCATGCTGTCAGCATTTCTTGGATTTCTAGTGCCCAGGACATTCCTATTCCTACTTCTGAACTTCAACGAGCAAAAATATTTGACTGGTATTTTAACGTACATATGAAAGAAAAAGTATTCCTGTTATTGCTTAAGTGGAATAATTGCAGCCACACCTTCACCCTTTCCGTACCTCCAATGCATGCTTACAGATTAAGATCAACCTCATAAAAGACTGGAAATATAATGGTTTTAATCCCTTGAATGTTATTAACAGCCAGTTAGTTAATTTATCTGCATGAGAATGTCTAAGAATTCATCAGAAATAATACATCCTAAATTTCTGATTAGTGGAAATGAGAAATACCATACCAATCATCCAGCTAATTCACTGAGGTGTTTTATTATATGTGCCGATATTTGGTATTGAGATGTCATATTCCCATAATGAACACAATCAAGGATGAATGACTGGTAAAGCTTTCAGCTCATGATACCTATAAAATCTAAGTGTTAGCAAGGTACTATATACAGATTAATTTATAGATTTCTATTAACATACTGTGCGCTTTCCTTTGTATGGCTACAACTTATCAGGTGTGGAAGATAACTTTTGCCATGCAGAAGCATTGCTCCACACTGCTCAGGGCAGGTGGTTCAAAATGGGAACCCTGTGTGCACCAAGTACATGGCAATGTCAGATCAGGAAAATGCAGATTTTTTTCCCCCCCCCAAATAAAAGAGCTCTCTGGTTAGTAGAATCCTGTCACCTTTTGTCATCAGTTTGCATCTACCAGATTTTTGAGGGTCTTAGGGGCATAACTACTGAGTTCAGTGGGAGCTGCAAGGCAGAGGGCAAAACCAGAGCCAAGATTTTAACCACAGCTTTTTCTTTAGAAATGCAGGAATAGTTTTTTTTCTGCTCAGATTAACTCACTCTAGCCTCTAAACAAATAACTGACAAAGATGGTTTTTTTTTTTTTAAATAATAGATGTTAAAATGTGAATCCAAACAAAGGAAACATATCTACACAACGGCTGCTCTGAGTTTAATGCGTATCATTAACCATTATATGCATCTGTTCTGAGACCAGAATTACAAAAGGCCAAATTTTCTTAAAAGCATGTTAAAATATTAATAGATATCTGAAACAGTTTTATTGCATGGGCTGCCTGCCTTAGAAAAGATTACATCACACTGGAAGAAAGGTATGAAAAATGCCTGGACATTGGTGACCCACCACACTGAGTAGCATCATGAAACCCTAACGGGAGATAACAAGATTGGACATTATAGAGGGCAGCAAGGCTGGTGTGGAGGAACTCTACTGGGAATGATGGTGATTTCACACCACCCAGCTTAGTAATTTTATGAATATAAGCAGGCTGTACTCACAATCCTACACATTTACAGACTCTGAACATCAGCACTGTGAAGTCACAGCAGAGTCATCTGTTATCCAGTTATATTCTTCTCGTAATTGACATGGCATGACTTTATTGCTTATAAAGACAAGCCATACTGAAGCTCAGCTCTGAAGTCAGTCTTTCTCAAAACTACCGTTCCTCCATCACTCATGCTCCTTGGTTCATTTTCATGTGGTTACGTGAGTGCTAAGCCTGCTTTCATTAATTTTTTACTTGAAGCAGCAAAGCCTCAGAATATCTATCTGGGGGAGAGGAGACGCGACATACTACAATTAAGAGAAGTAAAACGCAATGCCGGTTTCAATTCTTTGCCTTTCAGGTAGAGGTTAATCAATGACAGCCACAGGGCTGGGAGTGCCAGAAATTTTGGGAGAGCAGTGGAAGCATAACTATGAGCTCCATCCCGAGTCCACTCACATTCCTTTATCAAGCACTGACTAAATATTATTATTAATAACAAAAACGGCTAACTGATTCTATACTCCCAAACTTAAAATTTTACTCTATTTTGGAACAGAACAAGGCTCTCAAAATGCCCATGTCCTGACCGTAGGTTCAAAGCAACTCTAACTAGCTTTGAAACAGTTCTGACTATAGTACATGTTTTTCTCCAGGTGCGGAGTGAAGATTTATTTCTAAAGGATTGAAACTGTTTTGAAGATGAAAAATGCCCTAAAGAGCATCAATCTGTTGATTGCTCTCATCGTTGACCTAAGTGTAGCGAGCAAGTGGCAGCAGAAAAATTTCCTGTACCTTCATGCCATGCACAGGTTATGTATGAAACACGTGATTTCCAATTTTCACTCTCCTTGTTGGGCTCATGTTTCCTGTAAAGGGTTTTGACTAATTGTGGTTTTGACAAGAGGTGCATCACATGCTGCCGGGTGAGCGCACCAACGCAGGTCAGTCCGTCAGACGGTCAGTCTGGAAAACAGATCCATATTCCTAACCCTTAAAGCTGATATAAAGCAGAGATAAGTGCGTTTGCAATTCAGAGGTTACTCTGGGTAAATATTTGAAGAGAAATAAACTCTTGAGAGAGAAGAACTGGAAACAAGATGTCCTAGTGACAAGGATTTCTAAGAAGTGGATCATCTGATTTTTTTTTTTTTTCCCCTTCTCATTTAGTCTCTCTGCTGAGGTTCACGGCCTTGAAACTACAAGAAAGCTTCCCTCCCCCCTTCTACAGAAAGCTGGAGACAAATAGGTTTCTAGCAGGAACCACTGAAAGATTCATCCTGTGTCTCTCCTCGCCTAGGCTGCAAAAAGCCTCCAACCAAAGCAGGCGACTCCTGTGCCTCAGAGGAAATATCCTTCCAGTTCAGCTTGTTGTTCAAGGACAAAATGGATAAGCTGTCTTTGAACTTGGAAACATATGAACCTGCACTAAGCTTAGAAAGTTGCTAAGAGCTCAAAACTTCTTCACCTTATTCATATTTGACTCAGTTAGGCATCTTCCAGTTAAGGCATCAAACACCATACGACACCATATAAGCTATCTTTCAGGCATCCTCTGCAGCATCACTTCTTAGTCTCTCAGATTCCCGACTTTCTTGAATTCTAGAAAACACTTTGGACCTCAAGTACATCTTCCAAAGCATTTAACAGCAGAGATTCTTCTAATAGCTCACAATGTGCAAACTTGGGAGTGTTGTTTGAAAAAACTGCCAGCAGCTGCAGCAGCTGTACGACCATCTAGCAGCTATTCAAGTCTGGATGTTATTGTCCCATTGGCAGCAGAGCTATTTTGCCTCAGATTTTATTCCCCCTCTCTCATAATAAAACATGTACCGTATTCAGTCACTCAGCTCTGTTATTAATATTGATCAGCTATAGGCAAAGATTGATTCCCATATAGAGATTTCTTTAATTTCTGCTCACAGTGCCTTGCCACCCACCCCTCCCCCCCCCAGCATCCCTGTCCAGTGTGTTATGAAAGCCCTCTACAGCAATGCCTCTGAACTGCAGTGTACCTGCAGTCAGCTGGCAGCAGGGTGTGCAGGGGGGGGAGGCTGACATCAAGTACTTTTGGTACCCCCTCCATACCACCACAGACAGGAGCCTTGGATCACAGGGATCAGCTGGGCTTGGAAACCTAAATACTTGTTTTAGAAACATAGGTGAGGTTTGGACACACAAATACTGAGCCCCATCATTGCAATACAACACTGCTGAGCCTCTCCTGACTCTGCCACCTATCACATGCCACAAATCCCTGCATCAGAGCACTACAGCTACCATACAGCTTTATAGAATAAAAGATGTAAAAACCCAAACCTTCCCTTTATTCAGACAGTCCATGAATTTATACACAAACACACAGAATTACACATTCACAGTTAGCTGTTGGCCTTGTTAACAAGTGCTTTTCCTACCAGGAAAAGTTAATCCAAGTTATCAAGGTTCTCCAAGGGAAGAGCTCAGCTGAACCAGAGGTATTTCAAAGCACAAGCACCATTTATAAAAAAAGTATTACACAATATTATTTTATACTTCCAATTTTGAAAGGCTGTGTACTTTTTCCCATTAGACTAACAAATTACAGCAATTGTGGTCAGCAGTGTGGAGGTTTCTCTGCAGAGCATTTGCTCCCTGGGAGGAAGGAAATCAGAGGAGTGTTAAAGCAATATTGTGCCTTCACCCGGTGTGCGGAGCTGCCTGATAATGGTTAGCTAACAGGAACCATCCAACTGCCATTGCTGCCACCAGTGGGTGTTGCTGCAATCTCTGTATCCCTCCTGCAAAGGGACAGAAAAAGAATAACGAAGTACAGATCAGGAAAAAACAAAAAGAAAGGAATGGGAACAAATAAGGGAAATTTCAACACTGTAGCATAGGGAATTTGCCACGTGCATTTATCCCTGCTATGGGCAAGGCATGGCACACAGCCCACAACACACATACACACATATGATGGCAGCATTGGTTATACCAGGAACCTAAACTGGCAGCACCTGGGTAACACCTGTTGCAATGCTAGACAGAGCAGATTGCAAACTGCTGTGAGTTCCAAGCACGTGCAGGTGTGTGGCTTCACCCCTGCTGGATCCCATTGCAAAAGGGGCATTACAGAGCAGGTATGAATCAATAAGATCACTGAATTGCCTCAAGTATTAGAAAATGAGAGCAGTTAAAGTGGCACAGAAACAGGATATTCTCATCGCATGCCTCACTATGTGTTTTCATGTGGGCTCTAAATTAAGCTTTGCAAACTTCTGTGATCTTTTTATTTAAATAAGTAGATTGAATGCATAGGAGAAATACCTGCAGTAGGGAGACACTGCAATCTCACATGCAAGTGTGAGAACATCCCAAACACACAAATTATCCTGCTATAATCCACATTCAAACTCACTCCCAAGCTTTCAGATAAAGAAATATGCATTATAGAAACGCTTGTGAGCACTTGCTCTTTAAGATTACCAAAGCATCACTTAAACCACAGGATGTTTCTTCTGAACAAAAAAGTGCTGAAGTTTACTTCATGAGTTATACTGAATATACCAGAGCATATACCTGTAAGCTACGCAGCACACAGGTAAACAACTGTCCTGTTCATACAGACAGATAACACAACTTACTCAGTGATTATTCCACATAACAAAAATGTATAGGACAAGCTTGTTCAAAATAGTTTGAGCAAAAGCACATTGGGACACTTCTTTGCATTTCAGGAAGGAGCCAACGAGGAGGGATTTCTTCTGCCCAGTGACAGCAGCAGTTCTTGATCAAATTTTTATTGTATCCACACTGATTATTTGGCCCTATTGGGGCCAAATATCTCCAAAATCCTGGATCTCGAAATTGTCTTTTTTCACTAGACATTCACATGACAACATGAGATGCCATTCCTCAGCTTACACCCTTTTTAACATGATCTGCTTCATCTCTCTCATAATGAAAAGCAAGATTTTAAATGCATGTCTAAGCAGTGCAGTAAAATCACCCAACTCAAAACATTTTAATGGACTGCAAATTTGAATGCCTGTACTTGAAAGCCCGGTTTATTTTGACAATATTGCTTTTTCTCCATCGTTACCTCTGACCTCCTGTATTCCTCTCAGTGGATTATTTTTTCCACTGAGAGAGATGCTTAAGCATGGAGCAGAGTAGATAAGTGGTATGGTCAAATCGCTACCGGCAAACCCTGGAATTACTGACCACTTTAATAGCTCCCGTTGACCTCCAAATGAAACTTCACCTTTGGTTATTAACATGTCTCTCTACTTTTATGATTTTTTTTTTTTTGGAACATAATTTGTCACAGTTTTTAATCTGCACAGAGCAAGCGTTGAGCTTTTAAAAAATGCGAGTTATCTTTTTACAACTGCTAACAACTATACATCACAGAACAGACCGGCCCGAAAACCAATTAGGAAACAGTTGCATGGGAAGCATCACCGGTCCTGAAGTTTGAATTATAGATTTCTGAACTGTAACTGCGTTGCTGCTCATGTTCAGGAACGGGAACTGAGAAACCCAACTTTGACAGGGCTTGTTAGATCAGTGAGATAAGAGAGCAGCGTAGAAATTAATTGCCCTTGTTTTGTATTAAAATCTGATAAAGGGCTCACAGCGCTACTTGAGATCAGAGTGAGCTCTGGGGCTGCGTTTGCTGTCACCATCAGAAATCTGCCAGCACAGCCCTTGCAGCGTGCCCAGTGCTCCAACCCAGGCTCGGCAGCATTCAGGGAGCCCTTCTCGTGGGCTTGGCACTGGCCTCGATGATTCAGAGCAATGACATTTTGCAACCAGATTGTACAAGCAGGAGCAACTAACCTGAGCCGTGCAACTGCTGCCAAAAGGCTTTCAGATGATCAGAGCAATATGCCAGTCAGCTAGAGGTCGATTGACCAATTAACAATGAGATCTGGTGTGCAGGCGTGCCATTTCAAATCATTATTTGCCAGAAGACCAATTACGTGGAAAGTTTTAATTTAAAAAACACTTATTTTTTTTAAATGCATACTGGTTCCTAGCCCCAGCTTCATACCATGATGCTGCAGCCCTAGGGACAGGTTGCAGCTGGCAGCGTGACAACAGCACTTCAGCAAAGCCTTCAGGAACACGACTGGAGCTTCCAGTTTTGCTTCAACTTGTGCTAAGCTGAAGGAATGAAGCTAAATATGAACCAATACAGCTCCTCAAAAGGAACTGGAGCAAATGTTTCGAAGGTGAAAATTCATCAGCAATTAGTGATAAGGTGCACCTCAGAGCAGAGTTTGCTTTCTAGCAGTGCAAGGTTCAAAACAGACAGTGGGAATTTCCACTCTGTTCCCTACTTATTTTTAGCCAGTTAAGAAAAAAAAGCTCAGACCCTTAATATCTGCATTTGTTCAGCCTCTCACAGCAGTCCTCTTGGCTGAGTCCCCAAAAATGGGAGAAGCCCCCCACTGCCCTGCCTGCCAGAGGGACAGACAGGCATCAGCTCATTGGCATGGGCACTAAGCAGCCTTCACCATGACCCCAGATCCAGGGAAGCCTTGGGACTTCACTAAAGTGCTGAGGTAACCCCTCTGCTGGCTTGTCATCATACATGGTAGGATATCAATGTTCTGTTCAAACAAATGACAGGTAAAGCTACAGAGGTATCAGTGTTATGAGAGCCTTACTTGGAGTTAATTTATTAGGTGCTGCTTTTGGAGGAAAATAAATCAGCTCTCACAGATTTTAATATTCAGTGCCATCCAAACAGTGGAGAACATGTGATATGAAGGACCTTTGGTCACATCTGCACAGGGAATGAACTGCTTCTTAGCTTTGAAACGCTATTCTGCAATTGGTATGCAGTATCTCAAATGGTGCTATGGTGAAACAAACTGGATGACTTGCTGCCACGTGCAATGGTTCTCAGAGCTATAGCAACAATTTTTTTTTTCCACCCCTCCAAAACAGTACTGATCCAGAGCTCACAGGAAGAGGGGAAGAGAGCAAAAAGGCAAGTGAGATGTGAACACTTGTGAAAGCAGCTCAGGTCTGAAACTGAAATTCATTAGTGAGTAACATCCTCTGAATGTCTGTCAGTGCTATAAGCACATATTCTGCCACTGCACCAAAGAAATCGAGCCCTGAAAGTCATTGCTGTTTTACAAGTCTTTTCACCACCTAAATGCCAGAACCCTCCAAAGGGCTGAAGCTTAGAGCCCTCCTAGAACTTGAAGGTATCTCACTTTCCTTCATGAAATGAGAAGCACTGAGATGTGAGCTTTTGGGCTGTCAGAGCACAGCTTTACACATGGCTCTGCAGTTGACTCAGGCTGCTGGAAACCAGAAAAAACAACAAAAGTCTTGCCAGCCAACAAGCTGGCTCCATACTTAAAGTACATCTCTTTTTTTTCTTTTTATAGTCCAGGACAAAAATGAATAGGAGATTCATCAAGAAAAGCTGCAAAACACAATGAAAACAGCATCTGGCTTTAGAATATTGGAAGTGTCCCACTTAGTCACACTTACCGATGTTAGCCTGAACCTTGCTCCTGCCAGGTGATTAGAAACAACCCTCTTGTGAAACAATTACACAATGCATGTATTGAAAGTAATTTCTAGGAATAGCATAAAATTATTATAATCACCACAGGTTTTGACAGCTAAGCTTAGAAGTGCCTCAGTGCTCTTCACCCAGGAAACAGACAGCCTCACTCCTGACTTCTCTAAGCCATAGCAAAGCAAACATCCTCCACCATGCTTTTGCAGGAGGCAAAGTCAGCACTAAGTAAGTTATTTGAGTCTAGTGCATGTCCTACAGCCGTGCCCTTATTATTGGTGCATGACTGGGGCAGGCACAGCCAGCAGCAGGCCAGGAGCCCAGGAAGCAGCATTCCGCCTGAGTAGGTGGCTGTCTTCCTTTTGAGTCACCTCTGAAATCCACATGCTGATGTCATCTCTCGAGGTGTCATCTTGTGGATATAGAACTTACATCCTGACTGCCTGCAGTTCTGAAAGGGTTAGGGTTTGAGGCTTTTTTTCCTTGTTTTGCTCTCCCCAGGTATAGCGTTGCTTCAATTGAGCAGTTTGGACAAGTTCTGGTTTGGAAAGCATCACTTCCCCCAGGCAATCCTTCCTGCTGCAGATGCACAAGATGAAGCTAGTCCTTGTCCAGTGGGGCTTCGCTACTGTGCCCTGCTGTGGTGTTTTTCCCCTAGATGTCTGCACTCAGATATGAAGGACCACAATGCTTGATCTCCTCCTAGCAACTCGAACACCGTCTTACTCCAAAGATTGTCTTGAGGTTAGATATTGTCCCTTTATCCAAGTCAATGACCTTCACGTGCAAAATTCCTAGCATGTCAGGAAGCACCTTTATTAGCCTAAGCAGTCTCAAGATTTCAGTGATTTCCACAGCCTTTTGAGAACTTATTTCTGGATAATGTTTTCTTGGAGGCATTCAAAGTCAGGCTGGACCAGGCTCTGAGCAACCTGATGGAGCTGCAGGTGTCCCTGTTCACTGCAGGGGAGTTGGACTACATGACCTTTAAGGGTCCTTTCCAGCTCAAAATTATTCTATGATTCTGTGAGGTTTTCTCAATGGGCTCATGTAATCGTTGCCAACAGGCCTTAACAGCCCTCCACAAGTACACAAGGAATTTCAGCACCCACGTTCCTTTGTGTTACTGCTGTCAGAAAACTACCCTTGGTTTCTTTTTCCTAAGAGCTATGGTGGATCCAGGACAGAGGTCTTTGTCATGGTCAGCTGCAAGCACATGAGGCTGGATCTGATCTCATTTGCATCTACGCCAATGGACAGGAACTTCATCCACTGCAGTGGAAGCTTCCTGGATTTACTCTAGAGCAACTGAAATTAGAAGCTTGCCCTAAGTGGGCGGGAGTTCATTATAAGACTAAATAAGGAGTGAGTCATTTTCAGAATTTTAAACTGAAAGGAGCCGCATTTGGCTGACCTCCTTTTTTCCCCCCCTTTGCACACTGACAGCGTATTAGATTACAGCAGATAAGAACCATGCTCTCCTATTAGCCTTCATGGTGACACATCTATGTCACTAACAGAAGTGGAAACAACAGTTTAATAAAAAAAACATCAGACAATATATCTAAAGAGCACAGTGGTTTTTACTGGGAGTTAATTTTGATATCTAAAGAGAGAAGCACTGGCTCAACATATGTGTAAGCATTACCACTTCATCCAGTATACAAAATCAAAAAGAAGCCAGAGATGTTGAGCAAGAAGAGATGAGAGATCCCATAGTGGATTGCAAAAAGCTGATCACTGCTCAGAGAAGTGATTGCCAATCTTAATTATAATTAATTACTGTTAATACCACCATTAGTAAGACACTTAATTAAAAAAGAAAAGAAGAAAAAAGACACTGAATAACCACCTCCCCTACCCAGCTCCAAAGCCTGCCAGGGCTCCCAGTAGCCCCATTCTGACTCCTGCTCTGGCCTCCCAGGTCATAAATCCTTTCATCTTCATCTTGCAACTCTTTCAAGGAGACTCTTAGGCTCCTCACTGCCCAGGTGTTTTAAAAAGATGACTTACACTGATGAGATTAGGCTTGAGAGAGAGACAGCCCCCTAAATCACTTCTGGCCTTGCATCACTCGGCAAAGCAGACAAGAAAATTTCCAGGCTGAAAAGGTCCCCAGGGTGACGATTCTGAGGCAGCTTAATTTGAGATTCTAGATCTGCTAAGCCTTGCAACATTCAGTTGAATAGTCACTCACCCAGAGTTTAAGATTGTCTTCAAAGTAGTGGCAAATGGAAGTAGCAATCACAGTTGTACCACTAGTGGAAACACTAAAGGCCCACAAAGGAGGAGGTGAATGCCAAAAAGTTTATCTTCATCAGATTGGAGAGAAGTGAGAACAGAATATATGAGGTTTATTGGATCTTCTGAACCTTCTGGTACATTTTTATTGTAAGTCTTGAAATCAATCACGATATAGAAAGCTATTGAGTGGGATTCCTCTGTGTCAAGGGCCTATTTCCTGCAGTAATGATTGACATAACCTGATATTGGCTCTGAAGTGATTGTAACCAATAGCAATCTGGGGAGGCAATAAGGACTATGGGATTGTTCTCACTCGCTCTTATGACCACAACGCTAAACACCAATTACATCTGGCACAAGCTGCCTCTCATGGACACCCTAACAAAGAGATCAAAGATTGATCTGAAGACCTGAAAGCCTAGTTCCACTCATTTAGCTCAAAGGTAAGGAGGATATTTGATTGTGACCTAGAAATACTTATGTGGAATATTTTCAAAGAAAAGCATAAAATGCTCACAGCGAGGCCCAATATATCAGATTAGAAGGAAACAGTTTGTTATCAAGGCTGAACACTTGCTTGCAACATCATCTCTGCTGGATCAGAGGGGCTGAGGACCATCTCTGAGGTGACTCCACAGCACTCAATAGGGGGCTTCTATTGTTCCAGCCACGTCAGCCCAAGTGTCACTGACAAGAGCATACATCCAGCCTCAGAGCTCAGTGCTTTCCTTGGCGGTGGCACATCACCAGGACCACTGGCAGCCCCTGACTGCATGCGGAGACATTGCAGCTGCTGAGAATTCAGAAGAGGAACCATCTCACACAGCACCAACATACCCTCCTGTCCCCAAGCTGCTCTAGATACACCTTCCAGCATCCCTCTGTCCCTATGATTGCCTTTGGGCCCACGCAGCAGGCACTGGCATGCCACTACTGCAATACAAAGCCCAGGCCAAGAGGATTTTCTGGACCATCAAGTCATTCCCTCAACACCACACGTAGCTCCATCGTACAGACTTTGGGATTTGCCTTCAGAGGACATATAAGGCTGCTTCTAAAGCACCCTGCACTCCTGGTTTCTATATATAACCCACAGAGCGCACATTGCCCAATACAAGCCGCTGGGGAAGGGGAGCGGTGTAGGTGGGGACAGCCATTTTGTAGAGGTTTGGATACCTTACAGCTGGCATTAGCTTACAGATCCCAGGAAAAAAAACAAAAAAAAAAAGATCGCCTGGGTGGAGGCGTGAGGAGCCACCTGCATCCCGGGGGACATTTCGGTCCTTCATGGTGGTAGCTCAGCCCCGGTGGCACAGGCATGGCAGTCAGGCCCAACAAGCTGCCAAACCAGCCCAGCCACCACATGAGCAGCTCCAGACAAACTTTTTACCTCTTTGCTTTCGATTGGGTTTGGTTTTAGCAAGCCGGCTTTGTTGCTGACTAATGGCCTTTGGCAATTGGCACGGGAAATGAGACTTCACTGAACAGCAAGGTATGGTGAACTGAAATGACAAGATTATACTAGTAGTTCATTAAAGCAGATGGGGGAGATTAGGGTGCTTGTTACTGTGATAAAGCAAAATTGCATGTGTATGAAACACGCCTAGACAGAGCTTAAAAAAAAAACAACAGCATAAAATGCTACCTTTTATCTCAAAGAAAAAAGGGAAGAGAATTAGAAAAAGCCTGTTCTGATAGACAGAGAAATTTGGCAAATCTCGGCATGAAGCATATCTGGAAAATAAGGAAACAATTACAACATTTATCTGGAGCTTGGGCTTCCTTTTTAATAAGAGCCCCCAGATGAGACAAACAAGCTAGATCTATCACCAACCTAACTTTTTTTTATTAATAAAAAGGACCTCTCATTTTTAAAATACAGGCTCCACTGGAAGTGGAATGAAACACAAGAAGTTTGTCATCCTTTCCACTTGCACCACAGTCACTCCAGCCCAACACCCCTAAGCCCTTCACCTGGTCTTTGTGTTCTCAGTCTCACTTTCATTCCTCATTCGTGTCCATCTTCCTTGCTGCAATAGGATGAGAAGCACTCCTTTAGAAGGAGCATGTTGCCTCAGTGCTAAAATGCAAGATACCTGCTTAGGAAGTTACCATTGACAAAGGTCAGAAGCTGGCTTGAATTAGCAAAAACACCTGCTAGTACTCTGAAAAGGCCCACTGACTTAGCTTACAGGAAAAGCAGACAAAATTGCCTGCTGCAACCATTTCACAGCAGATGGATATGCAGAGAACACTCAGCAGTAGAAAAACCCAGCCCAGGGTTGGACTTTGTTACAGCACAACCCCAATTCCAGTTTTACTCAGGTTGAGGGGACTTGAACTTTGCTCAAATCTCTCTCTGATCCTTCTCATTTAAACTGCCCTCCTTATGGAAGGAGAGAGGCCATAAGGAACAGCCAGTGCTTTGGGGAAGTTTGAGCTAAGGCTTGATTTCAGATCTGAACTTTGTCATTCAGGCCTCTCTCTCCCCTTTCTTCTTTTCCTTTGTGTTCGCAATACGCACTGACTTTGTAGATCAATGCAGAAGGCTGTAAATGATGCATGAAATGAAAAATCCCTGTCCAGCCAGAGCACAGAGAGAATACAGACAACACCGTACTGTCATTGCTATGGTATTTGCTGCAATGTTCACAGCTAGAAAAGCCCACTAAGTCCCAGAACAATGCTGGACTATTTTAAATCTCAAACACTTTGGGGAGAGAGGGGGGGAAGAGGAAGGGAGAAATGAACCCCCACACATCCATCTCCTTTCTGTCTTTGTTTTGGAGAGCTTTCACCAGAAAACTCTCCCATATGAGTCTTTCATTACTTCCCACTCCCCCAAAAAGCATTCCTTCCCCTTCTTGTATGGGGGTGGCAGGGAAGGCGGAAAGAGGAAAATAAAGAGATTGTATCAAATAAATGCTTTCATCAGGCCAGCCTGGCGTGACTCATCAACCACGCTGCACAGAGCCTTGCCTCTGAGCAGGCTTCAGCAGAGGTCAAAACCATTGGCCAGGGGGTCTGGTGGCTGTCCCCATCCCCTCGACCCTCTAGCAGGAAGGCGGATGGCTGCATTCAAAGGTACTGAACTCATCCCTGCACCGGCACTAGGGATGATGAGTGCTTGGCAGCACAATTCTTCATATGGAACATTAAGCTGAGGTCTTGCACACTCCTGAACATTAAACATCCCATGATAGTCATGAAGAAGAGCTACGGGTTTTATTAACCTCAGTGTCCTGGACACATTGCACCAGGAAAGTCATCATTAACCTACCTTAAGAATACAGGCAGGGGCCCTCTTTGCAAACTATGCTCAAAGAGATACAACCCTATGAAATACCTTTAATAATTTAAAGTAACTACCAAATGTTGTAACTATAAAGGATATAACATCACCTCGAGGAAGAAAATCTGTAAAGACTTTGACATAGTGAAACATGCAGATCTAAAGCCAGATGCTTTTTGCTAGTCAGTGCTTAAGCACTACATGCAAGATGAATGTTTTCCTCCTGCCCTGTGCCCCCTGCCAAAACCTGGATCATCGGGGCCTAGAGTTATCTTTTAGGCATCCTTTGCATTTCAAACTCAGGTAAAACTCATCAACAACACTTCAACATGCGTTGAGAACTCACCTGAGAAACCTTAGGACTGAATCAAATCAACTTTTTAAAATAAATTCGTATGATCCTTAAAAATTTAAATCATTTCTTTCAAAAACCAGGAAAGTGAGATAAAATTCGGTTTATTTGCCTTTGCCCTACTAGTTTAAATACAACCTGATTAACCCAGCAATAAATAGTACTTGAGTGATAACGGATTGCATTTGACAAATGCCAGGGTGTCGTTTTTACACTAGCTGATGTATTTTTAATTTGTGCCTCTAACACCAATCTTCAATTTGCTGCCTGTGCACAGGGGAAATAAAATTACTGGAGAAAGTAGAAAACAAGAAGCTCATGCACTACCACAACTCTGATCCATCTGCTCCATGCTGCTTTATTTGCAGTCCTGAGCCACGACAGATGAATTCACCACGTTTGCTGCTTATTTACTTGGGAATGCTAAGTCAATAATACAGAATGAGAGACAAAAGTCAGAGTGGATAAGATTTCACTATCTGGCTTTAAAAAAAAAAAAAAAAGACATAGTTCAGAATGACCATACCTTGTAAGAAAATTTAAGACACCTACGTACTACGTTGGGGATCACAGCCTGAGATCAAGCAACAAACAGAGGAACAGACACCTGCAGAACAGACACCCTCACCCCTGTCCCAGTACATCCCAGGGTTTCAGGAGAAGGAAAGCAATAGGACAGGCAGGGCCAGCAGGCACTGCTGTGTTAAAACTGCAATGCTTCAGGCTGGAAGGTTTCACACTTGGAAATGGTAAATCACAGAGAGCCTCTGCTAAAGTTTCAGCCCATAGAGAGTTATTTTAAAGCACCAGCTGTTATTTACATTCTATTATTTCACAGACAGAGTCACAAAGGGAAGAGAATGGCAGTAAAAGCAGAGATGCATCATTAAGGGGGGAACCCCAGCCTTGACCATCTCATGCAAATGTGGAGCAAAGCCCAGCAACTTCACACAGGCTCTGCATGCAGCTTCCAAAACACTTTGGTTATATTCATGAACTGAGAGATATAACAGCTTGGCAGTTACCACACAATAAGCCTCCTTCCTGTGTCACCTCTAATTCTGCTTGATAGATATGCAAACCAGAGGAGCAAAGGGCTAACCAGACCTTGCTTATTGACAGCAGACAGCCTCCAGACCATAACCCAGCTACCTTTCCTTTAAGCTGCTTCTGAGAGCACCATTCCAGCCTGGCATGGAGGCAGCAGGAGGATGCTGGGAGGAAGGTGCCTTCCCCAGCCACAGCCTCTGCTCCAGACACTGGGAACAGCACCAGAAGTTTTCCAACTGAAACCATTTCTTGTATTTTTTTCTTCTAGGGGTGGTTGCTCACATCTGGTAAAGCTGTCCCTGGGCTACTGCCATATGTAAGGACACGAGGTTTTATGACTTACTGTCTGTGAGATTTATGGAGATGATCTACGATCAGCAATTTTTCATATTCTTATATCCTGAACAAACACACAGAGGGCTGTTCCCTACACAATAGGAAGGTGTCAAACAACGGTGTCTGCAGCAGAGGCACTGAACACAGCACCAGGGGACTGGCACAGCACATGGGGAGCTGCTCACTTCTATTCACTGCCTGAGACAAACGAGGTACAGGAAGAGAAGCAACTAATTAAAGGATCAAGATGAGCTACTCCACTTCTTTTACGATATGCAAATGAGAACTATATAATCTGCATTGATGAAGTTCAATTTTTCTCAGCAGTACTCCTCCAGGGAGCATGTGAGTTTTGGGATGAAATGGAAGCCACGAGCCAGGTGGCATCCCAGGATGGCTTACACAGTCTAATAGTGTTAAGACCAAGAGGAACAACTTAAAACTCAAAGAGTGGAGAGTTAGATTAGACATTAAGAAGAAATTCTTCTTTCAAAGAGTGGTGAGGCCCTGACACAGACTGCCCAGAGAAACCGTGGATGCCCCAGTTCTGGAGGCATTCAGGGCCAAGCCCTGGGCATCCTGAGCTGGTGGGTGGCAACCAGCCTACGGCAGGAGTTTGGACCTAGGTCATCTTTAGCATCCTTTCCAACCTAAGCCATTCTGTGACCTTATGATCCTAGGCATAGGCAGTGTCCCCAGCCATATGCCCCAGGCTCAGCCCTGCCCCAGCTCCTGTATGTTACAGAGGAAGGAAGCAGCTTATCGCAGCATTTTGCCAGCACGCTGCTCTGGCTTTCAGTGTCACAAGCCTTCACCTTTCACTTACATTGGGACCAGAACTGTAAGGAGATTTAGTGAAAACAATGAACAAGAGGAAGCAAAAAAAAAAAAAGGTCTGTGGAGGCCTTGGTTGGGCTGCAGCCCTCAGCGCTTGCTCCCACAGGTGGCTGTTGGCAAAGGGCAATGACTCGGGGAGAAAGGGATCACCTCCATCTATTGCTGTGTGTCTGAGCCAGATGTTCGTTCAGTCCCTCATCACTCCCTGTCTCCCTCCCTAGTGGCATTTTCCTCCACATGCATGTTTCCTTCACCTCTGGCAGTATTCTGCCATATGAGAACAGTTACTATTCCCCTTACCTGCCTTCTGAATGCTACACATCAGAGGAATATCATGCCATCCATTGGATAGGAGATTATAGCTAACACAAGTAATAATGATTATTATTCTTATTACAGCTTATCAGACTCAAGTAACCTGAAGTCCACAATTCTCACAAAAAGCACTGCACTGAAGTGCTGGAAGCATCATGGCCTGCCATCGTTCTCAGTGCAGCACTGACATCAGGTGCCATAACTTTGTAGCATCACTCACACCACAGAGGGAACATCCTTAGGTACTGGCTCCCACAGCTGACAGCCTGTCCTCTGCCTTACGCGGCTCAACAAACTATTCGTTTCAAAAGACCACATTAAACACACTTCCCTTGTGTACAAACAAGTCAGATCATTTGAAAGATACAATCAATTACCTGCAATGTGAACAGGTTTGGTCTTTTCCTCCATGAAAAAAAAAAAAAAGGCACATCACATCATTAAAAAGAGAAAAGTACAGAGATATTGAGAAAGCGGTATCAGTCCAGCAAGGTACTGCAGGCATGGAGAAGAGTATGGCACTTTGTGATCATTCAGACAGAGGCGCTTGAAAGCGATCCATAAAATTGATCATCCAGCTGCACAGCTTATAGATGTGGATCAGAGTTCTTACATGGCTAACAAAGTGTTATTTTACAGTAAATGTGCAAGTTTTAATATGCAGGCTGTGGTGTAAAGCAGACACCCTGCCTTGTTGCTAACCAGAGCACACCAGCTTTCCTCCTTTCTGATTCTTTTACTGGGGGGGGAAGCTTAAAGCAAGTGCAGGACACAGAAATGTAGGTGTTAACTCTCAGCAGTCCCACATCTGGGCTATGCAGAATGAGAGAACTTCCAGGTGAGCTTTGAAGTTCTTAGAGCTGAAATCAGGTAACAGTGTTTGGGCAGACCTGATTTCCATAGCCACACACAGTGCCTCAGCTTCTGCCTCCTTCTACATCTGGGAGACAGTGCTCAAATGGGAAGTGAACACAAGAGAAACCCAGAAGCACCAAAGGAAGGTGTAACCATCACATTACTCGATGCACTGGCAACACAGCATAGTAACTCCTGCTAAGAAACATTTATTTTCTCCTTTGACACTCACTGTGACAAACATGACACATACTCCCCACTCGTTATCAGCCCCGAAGATTGTACTTTCTCCTTCTACATTGTTAGCATTTAATACAGCAATGCCCCTTTCTTAATACTGTGAAAGATTGTATCAGAACAGAAAATGTGCATTTGAAGCGCAGCTCACTTCGTTCACCCCTGATAACTACCTCCTACAATTATCAGGAAATGAAAAATATGCATGCCACTGCCTTTTCTTTTCACACATTTAGAAAAGAAACAAAAACAATAAACAAGCACAAAGATCACCACAAACACTACAGGGTTATTCACGCACAATGCAATCCTTTGCAGTGTTCCCACTATGTATTACTAACAGACAACACTTTGAGGCTCTACAAATGGGGGAGAGAGTTTCTGATCATCAGACATTGTGCATATATGTTCACACAGCCTTTCAAAGCAAACTGACTCAACACAAAATCTATAGCAGTAATAGGCCACATCTACTTTACAGGAGAGCTCTGGAAAGTTTGAAGCAGATACTGTCACCAAGTTGCCATTTAAGAGGCATTAAATACAGAAAAATAAGAAAAAAAAAATATTACCTTTGCTGTGGATTCTTTTGGAATAACAAGAATTATAACTGTGGAAGTCAACACATTTAGAAGTGTCATAGGGTACCTATACACCGTGACCCCCAAAATGGAAGTGCAGATATGAAAAGGGAAGCATAATACAGAATTCTAAGAGGAGACCATAAATAACAGACAGAGTAGTAAGCAAGGAGTCATTAAAAAGGAGTTTATATGAACTCCTTAAAGTAATTTCCCCCCCCATCTCCATTTTACAGTGTTAATAGCACTATTTGACTTCAGTCTTCCTGGACAGACATTTAAAAGGGAAAAGCTTCAGGTTTATTAAACAGAAGTATTGAAATTGCCAAAGCATCTGATTTGGTCCACGTTATGTGCTTTCTAACATTGTTAAGCTTCATTAGGATGCTGCAGCACTCAAATAAATGAAGACATATTTATTATTTCATTGCGTCCTGCCCATTAAAATTAATACTTCCTCTGCTAAGAGGTGCAGAGGGCAGCACTCGAGACATTCAACACTGTGCCACAGGTATTGTGTAAAACAGCTGGATGCCAAACTCAGGTATTTCAGCTTAGTCACCAGAGTCCTGGAAAAAAAATTCATTTCATACAGAGAAAAAGAGAAACACATCAAAGCAATAAGCTGGGCTGAGCCAGCCCAGCCCAGCCCAGCCCCAGCACTGCCCATGCCACTGTGCTGCAGACTGGACCTGCACCACAAACTCCTTAGCACAAGCAGTATTAACATTCCATGAAGCCTTTCAAAGCAAAAAAAAAAACAACCAAAAAACAAAAAAACAACAACTAAACAAACAAAAAAAAAAGAGCCAACCAAACAGCTCAGTGGTCTCTACCCTTATACAGAGAAAAAACAGCTAAAGACTACCCCTATCCAGCTGCCCTTCAACAGAAAGCACACATGGATTTAGCCACCATTGCTGCTCTAGAGACCTTCCCCCTTTGGGCACTTCCTCACTTTTCTTGTCACACTCAGTTTCTCACACAAGACTGGTAGCCAACAAACTTTCTCACTAAGAAAACTGTTGGGAAATCACCTTCTGATTTGGAACGTTTTTCTTCTAGAAGAAACCAGTAAGCAAGTTCCAAGTACACCAAAACGTGAGCTTTCAAGACTGCTCAGCCTCTTACCTTTGAAGTCTTCTGATTCTCAGTGAATAAGCAGCCAAATGATGCCAATCCTTCTGGACCAGCTGGGTTGGGAAGTTGCTGAGATCAGATCTGCAGAGATCTCCTTAAGTCCTTTCTGCCATCATTTCCAAGAGGCACTGAGTTTCCCTCATTTCTCATGGAGAAGGACTGGAGAACTTGTACAACAGCAACACCTAAAAACACCCCTCTGCTGGCTACCTGCAGGGATCCACAAAGGTCTCCCAGGCCTACAGTGTCAGGAGGCAGAGGTGCAAAGCACACTACACACCAGCTCTTGCACCCAAACACATAGCTACCAAAAAAAAAAAAAAGCCAGGCTTACATAGGCCATGCTAAACCAGAAAAATCACTTTTTCCCCACCTCAACCTTCAAAATGCACACCCTCGAAGTGAAAGGAGCTCCTATATGCTGTCGCTTAATGAGACACACTTGTGCTGAACAGCTGACACTGATTAAAGCTGCACCCAACGAATCCATCCCACTCCACCCCTCACACCAGCTCCTTGTTTCACACTAATGCTTATTGATGTAAAGCATTATCAATGTTTGTTGGACTTTTGCTACAACAGCCTAGTAGCGAAGGGTGCTAAACTGCAGCAACCTGAATTTTCTCTATTCACCATTCTTTTCCGGTCAGCAACAGGAAAAATGTGGCCTTCCCTCAGCTGACTTAAATTTAAAAATATTAACAGATTATATAACTCAGTAAAAATCTTGCTAAAAAAAGGCACATTGTGCTCACTCTCCTCACACGTGGTGGGGAGGAAAATGGGTATGGACTTCTTCTATGGCTTTCAGTTGATTTGCTATCAATGCCCAGCTGCTTTAGAGTAAATACAGGAACAGGGTGTCATATGGGTATCCTGAAGCAAAAGAAGAGAGGTTTCCTATTTCTTTGTTAACTAGCAAAGATGGTATGCATGTTATCCAAAGATAATACAGGGGAAGAAATCAATTCTCCGTGTTGTTACACATCCTTGCGTGCAAATGTAAACTTGGAGAAAAGGGGAAAAAAAAAAAAAAGAAGAAGAAAAAAAAAGAAGTGCATTTCTGTTATGCTGATGTGTCATATGAAATCACAAATATAAGTTGATAGGATCACCATTTAAAAAAAAAAAAGGGGGTCTCTATGAACAAAGGAATCACAAGTTCATTCTGTTCCCCCTTGGGAGAGCCAGGACCTTTCAGGATGTTGTGGATTTGGCTAAACCTTGGGGTTTGAGCCCCAAACCTGCTAACGCTTTGACATGGGACAGTGGGGTCTCTCAGTAATGCTCACACAATGCACACTGCTGATGTGGCCCTAGTGAAATGTGTATCATTGTACACTGAGTCAACACAAATATCATTACCACTGCTTTGCTACCTGTTGGGCAGTGACCTGGGTGTGAGGGGGATGGATGGAGCAGCCCCAGGGGTTCCACACTTCTCGACCCCACACAGGTGGTGGGCTCTCCTGTCCTAAAACAACCAGATTAAGCAATTTATTCTTAATTAGTACTGCAGCCATTTGCAAGTGAAGAGTAGAAAGCAGGCTGTCTCTTTAAAGTTTAAGTGGATTCAGTGCACACAGTGAATTTAGAGCCTGCTGTTGGAAAAGTTCAGCTTTCTGTCACTGGGACTGTGCTCTCTGCTAATTTTTACAAGAGTTCAAGTTGTATGCACCAGTTAGCAGAGACGTTGCAGGGGGTAAAATGAGAATAGAAAGCGTGACCTCTTGCTGCCTGTGTTTATAGTACCTAAATTATATCCAGACAATGCTTCGGGTCCCCTCCCTTGCTCTGCCAGGGCTGTGTGTGCAAGACTGTGCACTTTTCCCCTCCATTGAGACAAGGGTGCCCTTGGTGTAGAGATCAGCTGCCTGGGAATCCACTGTGCTGCCTGGATAGGAGCATTTCAGTGCTGGGCATAACATTCCCAGGCCCTGTACCCCACGCTGCATCAGGAGCAAGGAAGAGCTGCAGCTTTGTCTGCAAACCAGCTAGTGTGTATGAATAATTGAACACCAAATTAAAAAAAAAAAAAAAAAAAAAAAGCCTTCCTAGCCAGGAGATGTACTTCTAGCCAGTGTTTTCACTTTTTCAGTGTGGTGAACAGTTATCCTTTAATCACTAAAGAGACAGCATAAATACCCACGCCTTTGTCCATGGCTCCTCTCTCCTGCAAGCTCCATGCAATGAAAGCATTGCTCCTTTCCAAACATGCCCAAGCAAGAACCCTTCAAACAGAGCACAGGAAACCACTCCAAAAATAACAGTCCATTCAACTCCTGCTTTGTCCTCCCACTGCCAACCTTGGTGCTCCCTCCGTGCAGAAAGGCAGACGCGCAGGCCGGAGCCATGAGGCTCTTTGGATGAGCTCACGCCAGCGCCAAGGACTTGTGTGGCCCAAGTGAATGCAGACAGAAAATGTAATTTTTCTATATATTTTTAAAGAATCTTGAGAGAAAAATCCTCCTGCCCATGATGGTGCTGTCCAGATGATCAGTGTCTGGCATTCTTCTATCTTCACTACAGCTGGTTTAGATTTGAACTACTGGTTCGTTTGGGTTTACGCTGTTGGTTCAGTAAACAAACACAGGACATACTCCATCATGCTAACTGCATAATAAAGCTGCTCACCTACTTCCAAACAAGCTGCTTTTATTCAACCCCGCCTCTTTCATTTCCCTCTCTTCCTCTATTCCCTTTTCACCAAACCCAAGAAGTTTGGGTTTCTGTTCCTTTCCAAAACCAGAACATATCAAAGACCAGAAAAAGTGTGAGGTCTCTCCCACAGCCCTCCTAGCCATGCTTTGCTACAGAACATTCCCAGAAATTACTGAAGAAATTGATGAGACACTTTCTCGTCCTGAAGGAAGATGCGCCCGTGAGCACAGCTCTGAGCCAGGCCCCAGTCTGTCCCCCAGCTGCTGGGGCCTTTGTGGGCGGCAGTCTGAGGTGGGCTCATGGGGGCTTTCAGGATCACTGGGGCGCAACGAGAGGCCAGCTGCTTCCCACTTGTTGGGAGGAATTACAGTGAGGCTGGGAACCAGTTAACCTGCACAGAAACCCTGATTTCCAGAGGTACCCTTGTCCGCCCAAATTCGTGGCTTTCACCCAGAACACCATGGGATTTTTTTTGCAAAATCCTTTTAAGCTGTTCTAATGGTAGCACTCTGAATCTGGAGAAGAGCTTTGTTATCAATGCCGTGCAAATTGTTCATCCCTTTCTCTCCTACAGCGCTCGCCTCCACTCACTCGCCTCTCTAATAAATTCATTTGACCGCAAAGGGTGCTTTATGACTCTTGTTTAAAACGGCTTCCTAATGATGCTTGACAACATCTCCTGCCTTTGAAAGAGCCTCGCTATGCAAGGCTCTAATCCCACAAAAGGAGGGATTCTTGTTAACCTGCGCCTCCGTCCTTTCTGTTGAGTCACCACCTTTAATGAAGCACTGAAGGGGAACCAAAACGCAGCTGGGAAATTATGGCTTTACATGATCGTCTCTTGCTCCGAGAGAGCTATTGCCCAAGCCCTAATCCCGTGACTCAGCCCTCTCCTTGGACCCCTTTAATTGTCAGAACCTGAGGAAATCCGGGCCGAGGTAAATAACACTTCGGCAGCAACAGAATAGATTCACTTTAGGCAATGAATTTTTAATGAGCTGAGACTGCAGAGGGAACGCAGGGCCGGGATCCGTGCTGCTTATCTGATGGGAAGGTCAGTGTCTGAGCGCGGGGAGGGCATGGATGAGAGAACAGATCTGACAGCGCTCTTCAGCTGAGATTTCAGCTTGTCACGGCCTGGCATACCTTAACACACGAGGACCTGCCTTCAAGGTAGCAACTTACACATGCCCATGCTAACAGAAACCGCGTGGTGTTTTCCTCCAGTAAAGGCAACCCAAGGGTTGTCGTCTCACTTTGCAGAAATGGAAACTAAAGAGCATACAAAGGAAAAAAAAAAAAGGAAGAGTACCAAACCGAGCAAGATCCATGCAGATGCGTCATGCTCTTCCTGGAAAATTAGACAGCTCTACAGGCAACCTGCAAACAGAAGCATGCATAAGATTCTGAGCAGCCCACTGGCATATTATCACTTATTAATTAGGGCAGCAGGCCCAGATGATGTCATAGAATCATAGTATCATTAAATGATCACCCACCCCAACCATTGACACGTCAACACCATGCCAGCAAACCATAACCCTCAGTGCCACACCTTCACGTTTCGTGATCACCACCTTACCCACCTAACCATCAACACCTCAACAAATCCCTGCTAGGGACACTTGAATAAGAGTTTAAACTTCACCAGTGAATCTCTCTGCAGTGGGGTGACGCCTCCAAGATCACCTGCAACTCAGGCAGGGGCTGCAACAACGAGCTTCTACGCCAGGGAACACCACAGAGGAGTTAGTTGTGAACAGCCTCAGTCAGATCAGCACATCTGAAGTTTCCTCAAAACAATGACAAAGCTGGTTTCCTGCACACTTAAAACATTTTTTTTAGGGTTTGTCAGAAAACAAAACCAAACAGGGCATTTCTGCCCTAAGATTGGGGCTTTCTCATTTACTGGATTTCTATGGGAGTAAGTGGTTCTATGAGGCTGATCCCACTTCTGCAAACAAGAGGAAAGGAAAACTGATTGACGGTCACTGCAGAGTATTCCCCCAACTTATCATCTCCCTGATGTTTTGATCCATACCTAGTTTGAAGAGGCCTGGGCAGCTCTCAGGTGTGCCCACAGACCTGGGATGTGTAAAGGACATATGGCAGAGGCCAGCGCAAAGCAAATTTATTGTGAGTAATGGCCATTGGAAGGGGGAAAAGCTCCCATAGGAACAAAGGTGAAAGGGTGCCGGCTCTCTGCTCTTTGCAGACAGTCAGGATGCTAATAAAAATCTCACTGTACTGAGGTGGATGGTGAAAAGCAAATATCAGTTCTTGAGAACAGATTTACCGCCGTGGTGGAACAGGTCAGTGCAGAGGGAAGTGGTTTGATCAGAAAGCCAATGAAATTCAGATAATAATTATGCTCAGTAAGAGGCAAAATAATCCTTTCATTTGCTGGGAGGTTTCAGTCATGCACTTTGACCTTCATCCTAGTGTTTCATTAATAGTTTATATTAACAATTAATGGTTGCTTTCACTGGTGTGCTGTGCAACTCGCATCAGAGTTAATTTTCAAGTTGGATGTAATAACACATAAGTCTCATGGGATACTCACCCCATGTGACAGTGCCTTTATTTGAACCAGGAGTCAGGAGAGGAAAATTAGGCCAGACACCAGCCTCGCACACCTATTGCCTGAGCGCAGCCACCCTGCCTGGTGCAGCAGCTCTCACTGTCAGCTGAAGTCTGTTGTAAAGACAATTTGTCTTTGGGATGCCTTCAGAGCTCAGCATCTGGCTGAAAACCCACCTAGCCCCCGGCTGCAGAGGTAGTTGAAGGAAATGCATGCTGTTTTGACTAAAAATACATGTTTTTTTTTTTTACCATGGGACCAAAACTCAATTATAATTGAATATACTTGATACTACAGCTTGATCTTACTACAATTACCATGACAGGAAATACACTGTGACAACATTTGTGGCGACACTATATATTTGCTCCTATTTAAGGGACAAACTACGTGTTTAGATTTGGTGATAGTTCAAGTGTGAGGAAATAGGCGTTCTGCTCCCTCGAGTGTTCCCCTGCAAATAGCTCAATTAAGGGATTAATTGAAGTGCAGAGATGTCCCCTGCAGGGCTGAAAAAATGCCTATCTGGCACGGCAGTGTCATCTCTGGAAGATTCCTTCAGCAGAGACATCGAATCTGGAGAAGACAGGGACAAAATAGGGAAGAGAACAGCTATGCGAGGCTATGGGCAGGAGCCCTGTGCATCCTCATGCATCCTGGTGCATCCCTGCTGGGCATCCCATCCTGCTGCTGGCGATGCCGAGCTGTGCTGTAATGATCCACCTGGCAGTGCCCGTGAGAGGTAATTTTACAGAACCCCAATGAATCAAGTCATCAATCACTGTCACGTCGAGTAGCAGCCACGTGTGCTCCCAGCTCAGGAAAGACTATGCGTGCTCAGGATTAAGTTGCAAGTAAACTCAGCAGTGCTGAAATGCTTCCCTAAGTAAGCACTGGCAAAGTCCCTGCTGAAATGTGGCAGAGTTTGTGCACCGGCTCTGGCAGAGCTTAAATCAGTGCCTGTGACTTAAAGTCTGCTGACGCTTTAGCATACTATTACCACAAGCAGAAATACTCCTGGCAGTGAAGTTATCCATGTGCAGAAGTATGTGCAGGATCAGGGCATAGCTGCATCGTCCTTTGTTCCTTTCATCACGTTAGCAATGCTGAATTAAGCCTTCAGCTTTGTCTTTTCTTGTACACCAGCCCTCCTGTATAGTTACATCACTACTGAATGATGAAGGAGAGGAACTGTGTAGCAAAGGGGATTTGACAGAAATAGCTTTCTGCTTTAACACAAGAAGAATTTAAGAAGGCTGAAAAAGAAAAAAAAAATGCAAAAACAGGTTAAGATTTCTAAATCTTAAGGCTTTATGAACTTGGGAGTGTTTCCTTTTGTGAGAAAGCCTGAAAACACAGGGAAAAAGGCAGAAATGCTCCGTCAGAGACACAAATAGCACGAATACGTTTTTACCCAGCCCTAATCACCTCTAAGTGGGGGAAGGAGCATTGGGAAGAACAAAGATGTGTGGTTTCTTGCACTCTCCCTTCATTCTACCTTTGTGCCAACACTTGCTTTTGAATATATATTAAAATCTCTGCTTTGCTGCCCTGCTGAGGCTGGGGATGTGCTGGGCTGGGAGGTGGCAACAGAGATTGGAACCTGTAACAGAAATTGGAGCTTGCAGTGCTTAAAATAAACACATATATGTATGTGTGTGTGTGTTAACTACACATATATTTTTACACTGAAATGGAGAATAGCTGTTTGGGAAGAAATTCCCAGGAATTCCAATCTCAGTGAATGTGTGAACCCTTTGCACTTTTCCATGATTCCATGTGGCTTTAGAAGTGCTGCTCCGCAAAGGGAGAGAACGCCGTGCTCAAATATTTGAGTAGCTGCTCACAGAGGGTTTGAAATTGTGCATCTGACTGTGCAATTTGCATTTCATCACCTAGTGCTGGAACAAATACAGCCCAATGAGTAATGATCCCATGTTCTCACTGGTGCTGCTGTGGTGGGATGATGTTTAGTGAGCATGGTGGGGATGGGTTGATGGTTGGCCTAGGTGATTTTAGTGGCTCTTTTCTAACATGAATGATTCTGCGATTCTATGATTCTGTGATTCTGTGTCCCTCAGCTCCACATCATTTGGGTTCCTGCACTAAATCCACCATCACTGACTTTCTGGAAGGGGTTTGAGATGTGTTCATCACACACAGAATTGTAAGGCTTAGAAGGGACTTGTGGAGATCAACAAGTCCAACCCCCCTGCCAAAGCAGGTTCCCTACGGCAGGTTGATGGCAAGGGGCATTTCAGCGCTATGCTGAGAACTTGCAGTGTTCCTCCTATTAAAAAAAACAATCTCACATTTTCCATGGATCTGTGGCACTCTCTGCTCCAAAGGAAAAAAAAAAAAATCATGGATCTACTTAGCAGCAATTCAGAGCAAAGGATGCATGTGAGAATACTGCCATTTGCTCGAGAGCAAACCGCAGCAAGAAAGAAATGAGAGTCAACAGAAGAGGCACTGGTGTCTATTCACTGAGCCCTCACTGTGTGCAGCAGCTCACACTCAGGAAATGAGTGCAGCACTTGGAAACATCTCTGTCAAGCAGGGATGGCTGAGCTGCGCTTCCGATGGAGGCTGATGGCTGAGGAAGTCATAAAAGCTATCAGGGAGAGGAAAGAGGCAGGTGACATGTGTAAGAAGGCAAATATTAAGAGGATGAAAGGGATTATAAAGCAAAGCTGAAAAGATGTAAAAAGCTGATTAGGAAAGCAAATATGACAGAGAGAGAAGAATTGCCTATGGGGTGAATATAAACAATAAAAAATTTCTTTTACGCAGATAAAGAAGATGAGATTAGCAGAGAGGCCACTGGGCTACTGAGAGAGGGAATAGAGAGCTTAGAGAGCTTAATAAGATGGGGAGAAAGGGTAAAATAATGGAAATGGAACGATTGTGGCTAGCTGACCCTCGTGGGACCAGAGATGCAAGAACAGGCACAAAGGCAAAGTACCCTGCAAAAGCAAAGCTGGAAACAGCTCGGGTCATTGGCCACTACCAAAGAAAGGTGATGCTACTGGGGAAGGAAAGAGCTGTATGTGGAGGGTATGATGGAACCTCAGCCACCTCATAGAAGAGCAGGAAAGATAATGTGCCCAATAATGGGCTTGGGTCCTCTCCTTGGAGATAAGAAGAGGAGAAGAGAAGCTGATATGAAGCAAACATATTTGAGCATCCATGACAAGAGACAGGAAGAAGCCAATAAATATTGGCAGTAGGTTATCAGCTGGTACAAGTGCATGTAAAATGCAGGTGCACTTATTCCCACTAGCTGAGAATCTGGCCCCGGCCCTGCAGTGTAATTTGAATCAGAGGCTGGGTTTTAGCCATGTTAGCAGGGATGAGATCACCCAGCATCTGGAGAAATATGAACTGATAAAAACGGATCTGCCCAGCTTCATAAAGGGTAAATCTTGTCTGACAAATCCGGCAGAATTTGTTTTAGGAGCTAAAGTGAAAAACAGGCAGGGGCAAAGCAGTGGAGCTAATCCACATAGATTTCAGAAAAGTCATTTAAACGCAGCCCAGGATGGTAGACTAATACGTAAGGTTAGCAAGTATGGCATAAAAACCATTGTCCTTGAAAGACTAAGGAAATGGTTAGGTGATTAAGGGCAGGTTGTAATGGTAAAACTTTATGGGTCAGAGAGGAGGACGGTGATGTGGTGAAGACAGCTATATTTGAGGTTATTACGATGACAGTTCAAGGCATCGGATGGAGACTCATACTTTTTACTCTGTAGAAAAACTGTTCTGAGGAAAGTGCTACCCCAGGTGGTTCTAATCCAAAAATCATACTGAAATCATGGCCAGTCTATCTTCTGAGGGGCATTTGTGGAACATAAAATCTTCCTGGGTCAGCAAAGCATACAATGTACAGGAATGAAATCAGGCCCAATGAGCCCAACAAATGGAGAAGAAAAAGCGCCCTCCCCTAAGGCAGGGCAAGGTCAGGAAGGCCAGAGGAATATATATGATGTGATGGGGTCTGCAGAACTAAAAGATGTCAGAACAAGAAAGGATTTAAGGATGTCAGCACACAGTATGGATATAGTGATTCCTGAATGTGTTAGCACCTTGTCTGGGCAGAGCTGCAGCTCACTCTTGGTTCTACAGGGTGATGGTGGGCAAGGCCCAAGATAACAGGATGCCAAAGAGCAGGGGAAAAACAGGGAAAAATAGGCATGGTGTGATGGAGATGATCCAGAATATGAAACCAAGAAGGAGGAGTGGTTTAAAGAAGACTCAGGCAGTGAGAACCCTCAGCGCATCCTCTGTGCAATCCAGACTCTGCAAATGACTCATGTAGACAGCCTTTGGGTCCCTGTGTATGGGGCTGGGTTCAGCCAGAGCCTCTGGGTCCAGCATTTCTAAGCATTCATCTTGAACTCTATTGTCATTTCCAAGTGTCCGAAGGACTTGAGGTTTATGTGAACTTCTCACAATTTAGCCAGCAAAACTGGGCTGGGAGGGTCAGCAGGAGCCAAACAAAACTCATCCATCTGTGACACCACATCTGCTGTTTCCCCTTCTTAGAGAATGGAAGCGTATCCCAGCCCAAGCTCACCCCAAAGCTGGACATGGGGTGGGGACCCTGGCACAGGAGGAGAGCAAGGAGGGGATACTGCTCATCACAGCAAGCTGCTGCATAGATAGGAATCCCAGATTGATTAATTGATTAATCACACCTGCTAATTACATTGAACAAATAGGCAAAATTAATATTTGATGTAGGTCTCTACAGAGACTGTATGGATCAATTTTCCACAGATAAGACAGCAAAGTTCACACAGAAAACACAGAGAAACATAGTAAAATCTCCCCGGCTTCATCACATCCCATCCCACCGGCGCTGTGCACCCATGTCCCACTTGTGGAGACATGCAAGCACATGCATGTGCTCAAAACCGCTCCCAGGGCTGCCTGGCTGCTGCTCGTATGAAAATCAAACATCAAAAACACATCAAGATAATGAAAATAGCAGATCAGCTGCATTTAATACATAAATCAGTGTTGGAAGCATTGCTGCGCAGCTCGAGCTGCCTTCAAGTCAAGCTTCCATTAATATTGAGCAAAAATATTGGTGCTTTTGTAAAGTCCCTTTTTCAGGGAAAAAGCTGGGTCTGTTTGCATGGCATTGCCACAGCTGTCCAACCCCACCCTTGTGCCATGCCCTGCGATCTTCCCTTTCTAGATCCTGCCCCCACTGCATTATTTTGGGGAAGCTCCGGGATGAAAGTTCCTATGTAAATAGACATTATCATATATTTGCCAGGAAGCTGCTGCGCTGATTTGGTGGCTTTGCAGAAAAAGGATTTTAAAATGGATTTGTTATTGTGACAGTGAATTTCTTTTGTCTTGGATTACTGTCTAACTACTATCTAGTGTAAGTAACAGACATTCTGCAAATCTAATGCCAGGTTTTTGTTTCATATACCTCTACTAATCTAGAAAGTCTGGTTGTATTAAGAAACAGCATCAGAAAGGAGTTAAGCCAGCATATCCTCATAAAGCTGAGATAGGCATGAAATGTAATGAAAAATCCTCCTGCAAATAGGCTGCATTTTCAGCCCCGAGTATTTATTTATTAAACCTACTTTAGGAAATTCAGACAATCTACCAACATAGTTTGGAACGATGTGTTGCGGGCTTACAAAGTAATCTTGGGAGAGCAAAGAACACCTTGTGTTCTCACAGCAAATATTTCCTCATCTTCAGAAGGATTTTCTGGTGCATGAGAAAAACACTGCCTTTATTTTCATAAGTGATATCCGCGTTGGTGAGGAGCCTGGCACTGGACCAGCCAGCAGATGCAGGGAGCAAGAGGGAAATGAGGTGGTGGTGAAGCAGCTCTTGGCTCAGGCAGGTACTCCCCAAAGCTTCTGAAAATTGAACCTTACCATGAAGTCGGTGTATTGAAGGAGCTTACTTGGTGCTCATTACTGCAATGCCCAAATGTCCAGGCTGTGCTGGACCCCATGGCATGCCCCTGAGAATGGCAGGTGCCATCTGTGCCCTGCCCCAACCTAGCACCAAGGCCAAGTCCATCATGCAACGGGGGTGCCCACCGTGGGAACAGGCTGGAATAAAGCTGCCTGAGTTCCATACTGAAATCCTGAAAACTTCTGTTCAACTGCCAGCAAGCCCTGAATCATCTAATGTCCACAGACACGTTTCCCATTTCCTTTAAGTGTCCTGGGTGCCTCAGCCCAGCTTTTGTGCATGCCCAGCTGCTTCCCAGAGTGGCAGCTTGCAGCCAGAAGCTGCAGCGAGGAACAGGGCTGACTCAGCCCTGTCTCCAAGTGGGACCAGTTTTACCTGCCCAGACCCTGGTGAGAAGGCTGAACTCCGCTTTCACAGAACATAACTACAGGCAGAAAATAGGAAATGAGGTTATGTGCAAACTCCCAGGCACTGCACTGAAAACCACCTTTTGGTCTACATGGCCTGATCACAGCACAGGGCTGAGCTAACAGAACCTGGAGGTTCCGGGGCCAGCAGCAGAGGAGCTATGGCTGTCCCCCCCCCATGCTCCAGGCAATGCTCAGCCAAGCAGAGCAGCAGGAGCAGAGCTGTGGTCGTAGCATGCAGGGGGGTTGTGCCGAGCCAAGTGTCCCAGGAATGCAAACTCCTTATGAATCGGAAATTCCTTGAATTCATGCTCTCATGATGTGAGGAAGAATGCGCCTTTAAAAATTCTCACAGCCACTTTATTGCCATAGCCTGGCAAGAAGGAGAATTTTACGCTAATCGGAAGGGAAAGCACAGCGCACCTTTAAATGAATATGGATAACATTATTCTATTACTCTGATGATTATCACCTAAATTGCCTCGTAAAATGCTTAGCACTGTTTATCCTGACAGTGTTTTGATGCTGGAGGAATTCTCAATTAGGGATGAAGAAGGGATGAGTGGCAGTGAGGCCATGGGAGGGCAGAGGGTAGTGGTGAGCTGCTGGGTCACAGCAGGCTCAGAGCCCATCCTGCTCCAGTGTAAGCCAAGGCTCTGGGGAGTCCTGAGAGCAGCCTTTCAGTATGAGGGTTATAAGGAAGAGAAGGACAAACTCTTCAGCAGGATCTGTTGGAAATGGTTCCAAACTCACAGCCTCTGTGACTCTGTAATTAGTGTGCTCTCATTGCTCATCTCTTTGGTCACAAGTAGCATAAGACAGCCACCATGCTGCTTGTGTGCACCAAGGCAAATAGGGCTGGGGGTTCAGGTTATCATCAGGGCTTCTTTTGCCATTCAGCTTGTATAGAACTTATGGTGACACCAGATTTATTGGCAGACAAAACAGTTAGGTGTATACACTGTCACTGTTGGAAGAACATTTATTGTTCTCCTTACCATCAGCGTTCAGCCAGCTCTCACAAACATGAAAACTTGATGATCTCCAGAGGTCCCTTCCAAGTCCTGTGATGCTGTGATTCTGAGATCCTATCTGTAACTGAATGGAGCACAATGGGGCCACTCAGAGGAGCTACCTGAGCCACACAGGTTGTGCCCACAACCCCTGCTGCCTGATAGATTCTCTCAGACATTTAAAAAAGTACCAGCCGGGATTAGAGTCAAATGACATTTGCTCATCTGAGCTTTCTCTCTGTAACTGACACAGGGACAGAGAAATAGAGAATCTGAATAATTGAAAGGAGAGGAGGGAGAAGGAAAGATTAGGGGGGGAAAAAAAGCTGAGTTCTCAGTTGGCAAGGGGAAATCCCACCAAGGATATGTGGAGATAATACTGAGCTGCTATTATATGCCTGTAACCCTCTGAAGGAGAACTTATCTCTCAATGGATCTGCAAGAATGTTTTAAACGAATCAGTAAATGAACCAGTCTGGGGACGTGAACAAAATATGTGTGTTTTCCAGCCTCTAAATATAAACAAACAAAACATAAATATTCAAAGATCACTCTAGATAGTCCTCTTGAAAACTCTTTGAGTAATAAAATAAATAGGATGGGTGTTTGTATTTCTGAGCAGATGATCTCCGTGGGGAGAGCCAGGAGGGAAGGAGCTGTCTCGCGGTCCCTGGCTGCTGATTTACTCACCCGTCACCGCCGCCCCATGCCAAGCAGTGTCCACACCACATAAAGCTCAGTGCTAACATACGACACACATAATGGACCTGCTTGGAAGTCCTCGCTCGAGGATTTATGAAGAACAATCTAATTATTCAACTCAGCGCTGCTCACTACCATTATTGCTCCTATTTAAAGCCTCCCCGGAATAGGCAGTTTGTCTCAGGGGACAGACCTTGTCATAGCGGTTTTCATTGATAGAAATACGCTCCTCCAATTTGATAGCAACCAGCTAATCCTGGAGGGACTCGGTAAACATAGCTCATACCTGATCGGTCCCAGGAATTAGGCCTTGACAGCCTTGATTTTCTGGGAGCAGAGAAATGGGGCTGCTTTGCCAATAAACTCTAATTAAAGGGGAGCGGAGCACAGGCCCATCTCTGCAGCACACACCAAAGTGCTTGCTGGATGGTGATTGTTCCAGCATCCCGAAGGAGGGAGGGTGCTGCCAGCCTCCAGGCCTGATCAGACGCAGGATGCTATGTTATTTATAACCCTATGATATGTAACAGATGAGAGGAGTCACCTTGGCTAAGCAAGCCACTCGTGTACCCTCACCTTGGGATAGCTCCTCTTTTGTGCAGCTCAAGCCATGGAGCTGGCAGAGCAGGGAGAATCCAAGGGAGAGTCCTCATCTGTGTGGATTCCCTCATCCTCAGTGGAAAGTGGTTTTTAATTTGCCTGAATATTTATTGATTCTATTTGCATGCAAAAAAAGAAAAAAAGTCCTTTGTTCCTCCTCTCTTACCAAAATGCATTGGTGGACAGTCACCAAATTCTTCTCATTAGCTGCTGGCAAGGAGCTGAGTGCTCTTTGTGACCAAAGAGGTGAGGAGCAATGAGAGCTCACGGCTTTAAGTCGGCCAACCTTAACAAGAACCTCAGCCCTTCCTCTGATAATTGAACGCTGCCCTGATTTCAAGCTCCTGAGCAACATCAGGAGATGTCCACAAGGATTTAAGGTTGTGATATCCAAAGGGCCCTTGGGGAATTAGTGGTCAGGTTTTTAAAAGTATTTAGATACCTCACTTCCATTGATTTTGAGACTGGCTACATGTGTGAAAACCTTGCTATTACTTCTGCTGTTTTATCTTTCTTTGCTCAAGGCAATGCTAAGAATGATATATGGAACATAATTAAAAATATACATGGAAAGAATAACCTGTATCTCTACTTTTCTCTATTCCCCTTCCACTTAGGAAGCCCAGACATCCTGCACGTGTGTAGAAACAGGATCATTTCTTTCTGAGCCATTCCATCATCTACATCACAGTTTTAGGTCCCTGTTCTAACCCACCCATCCACTTTTGGCTCTTTTGAGCATTTCTTAGCAGGACCTGCAGATTACTGTGCTGGGGCTTTCCCCACGGATCCATTTTCACTTTCATCTTCTCTGAATTTTGAAGGCATAACAAGCAAAACACAGCTTAGCATGGAGCTGGGTGTTACAACATGGGGATGAGAGGGCATGCAGCTCCTCACAACTTCATTTTTGAGGGCAAAAACACAAATGCAATGATTTCCAGGGCACAGTGGGCAGCTCCCAGAATGCAAAGGGTAAGAGCATGTGCTTTTCCTTCAGATCTGATAGGTCACTGCAGAAGGCTTGACCTGCTGTGCCCTTTGTGTATAACACCAACTCAATGCTTTGGCTCCTGGTGGCTGCTAGGTTTTGATGTATTGCCCCACACACACTGTGGCTTGATATAGAGTTGGTAAGTTGTGGTATAATGCAAACAATCTGGATTCTAACTTGCTGCCTGGAAACCAGGTGAATGCAAGCCAGAAACCCACATGGTTGTGTTATATAGATGGTGCTGTATCACAATTGACAAAAAAATTCCCACCCTCAGTATGGATGTTTGAGGCTGAAGGCAGTAAAAGTGCAGCTGAAGTTCTTTTACTAGCTTGTAAGTGACAGCCCTCTCAGATAATAAATTATTTTCCGATAAGAATTTACTCTTCAAGGTAAAATGAACTCCAAAAAGAAGTCTGTAGATGCTGTCTGCTCTGACTTCAATGCAGGACTGTGGTCATGTTTGTCCTTGCCATGCACTTCCACCTTCCTTACATGTTAAAATCTCCAAATAGCAAACTGTCTGGGGCTGAAACTTGCATGCCCAGTGGGCAAGTTGGGGAAGAGGAGAGGAGAGGAGAGGAGAGGAGAGGAGAGGAGAGGAGAGGAGAGGAGAGGAGAGGAGAGGAGAGGAGAGGAGAGGAGAGGAGAGGAGAGGAGAGGAGAGGAGAGGAGAGGAGAGGAGAGGAGAGGAGAGGAGAGGAGGGGAGAGGAGAAGGAAAGAGAAGAAAAAAAAAGGAAGGAAAAGGGGGAAAAAGGAAGGGAAAGAAGGGAAGAAAGGAAGAGAGGAATGAAGGAAGGAAGGAAGAGGAAGGACAAGAGAAAAAAATCTTAGTTGAGCCCTCAGTGTACACCATTCCCACATATGGAAGCTGGCCTTGAAAGCATTACATATCAGGGCTCCCACCTAATAAGTTAGTTCAGCTGTAGTTCACTTCCCTCAGTCTGTTCCAAAGCATAAACACCCTCCTCTGCTCTGTGTGCAGACACACACTCCCACACACCCACCTGCACATCCCCAAGCCTCCAGTACCCACCTCTGTCCCAAAGGCAGTGCTCAGGAGAGCTCACTTGTCAAACCTTCCTGTGCTCACAACAAAGACAGAATTGAGATTCTTGCATTTCAAGAGGCCATTCCACCCAAATCAGCGGCATGGCTTCCTACAGCCTGCCTAACTTCTGGTACATTTCTAGGTGAAATGTCTTTTTCCCTTATGGGTAAAGAGTACAGATTTTCTGGAGTTTACAGAACAGTATTGAAATTGGGTATGAAATCGGTCCTTTTAAGGCTCCTCTGAATATGACCAGCATACAAGCACCTGTGTAGCACCCTGTCAGCTCTGGCAGACCTGGGCATTGTAAGCAGGACAGCTGAGCCTGCACACCTCAGACTGCTCCCAGCCTGAGCTTCAGCTGTGCTAGGAGCTGACAGATGAGCTTGACTTATTGAGACAATGGTCACGGCTGCAACTCATATGAAATTTGGGTTCACACTTTTACAAGTTTAAAAATGCAGATTTTTTTTTTTTTTTTCACTTGAGTTACTTGAGTCATAAGTCTTTAAAGGGCTGTAAGACCCCACTGCCTCATGCAAAAGTCAGTGCAGAATAACTCCCCTGTAGACATTAGAACCTCTCCTGACCTCACTTCTAAAATATTTGAGGCAGTGAACGAAGTGAGAGAAAAAAGCCATTCTGCAGACATGCTGCAGCATCTCTTTATCTTCATAGCCTAAAGAGGGTGGAGTGCAATTAGCTCATCTGTGAGAAATCTGGGCAGGCAAGGAGCTTTGAGCAGCCCGGGTTCAGCTCTGGACCTGGATTCTGCCTGGAAGGCAGCTAACTCATTGCTGCAGGGGGCTCTGTTGGGAATGTGGACCTGGAACATGGCGAGGAACACCTTGGTGGCCATTAGATTCCAAAGCTGCAGCCTCTGCACTGCTGCTTTGCAGAACAAGAAGAGCAGAGCAAAAGGGAGAATCACTCCAGCAATGCCCCATTCCTCAAACTTTTTCCATGCTAAACATCAGAAAGAGAAGGATTTTGCAGAGACCTGGGCGTTACAGTCTATGTAACTGGGTCTCCCTGAGCAGCAACACTGCTGCATGGCTCTGTACCCACTGCCAGGAGGTAGCAAAATTTCCAGGGCTGGCCTGAACCCCAGGGTGCCAACCCAAATCGTGTTTTCGGAGAAATGGAAGCAGAAGAAGATATTCCCAGGCAGCTGGATGTGAGAGTATCTCAATATCCGCTCATCCAAGCTTTAATCTCTAAATTGCAAAAACATTAACATTATTGATTGATCAGACATCAATCCAACAGGAAATTTAATTAAATTAAAATGTGTCACTGAGCAGTCCTCACTGCGTCACGTATAAATCTTGGTAATAAGTTGACAAAGACAGCCACAACTGATACTGTGTTCCCAGCCTCATTTATCCCCACCATTTTATTTTCCTATGCTGACCATAAGCATGCCCACAGACATTCCCTACATCCTCCTGATGCACACCAACCCAAACCCAAGCTTCCAGAGCCCCAGTAGTACTGAACATGGTCTATTCATAGAATCACAGAGGCACAGAACCACTGTGGTTGGAAAAGAGCACTAAGATCATCTAGTCCATTCATCAACCCACCCCCACCATGCCCACTAATCAACTCTTTGCCACATCTACACTTTTCTTGAGAACCTCCATGGATGGTGACTCCAGCACCTGCCAGGGCAGCCTGTGCCAATGCCTCACATAGCCAATAAGACCCAAAGCACACATCTCCTGAGCAACACCTCCACACGTAGCACTGCTGAGCAATGGATCAGCACAGCTTTCCCATCTCAGACCTCATATCAGGAGTTTTTTCCCCAGCAAAACAACCATATTGAACCACACTGGAGCCTCTGCCGAAGCACAGATACATGCAGATAATAGCAAGATGCTATGACGGATGATTAAGAAACAACTCTGTACAGTAACTTCTTTGGAGTACTATAAATCATCACGGCTGACTGAATAACACAAAAAGAGATTAAGAAATATTTTCTCCAATTCACTTCTGAACAGCAGTGGGTTTGGTTTGCTGTCACTTCTGGCAGCATGGTATTTACTGTAATTTATTATTATTGTCACTGCTTGCTGCTATTCAGGCAGCCACCGGCTATTTACAAAAAAGTTTGGCAATCTGGGAAGTGTTTGTGGGCTCTTCTCTATGCTGTTTCTCATAGCCATGAGGGAGTCTTTGGTTCCCTGACATTTGCTGCTCTGGTTCCCGAGTACTGGGGTTCCCAGGGAAGAAAGGAAGGGAAACCCAGATCAGTATTTATAGACATCAAAATCCAGCACTAAGCATTTTGCAGAGAGAAGGGAAACAAAGATTAGGTTACTGGGATAAACCTTATTTGCCATCAATGGCTCCCACACTCACTGAGCAGACTTACAAGCTGTGCTACCTTCAGGAACCACTTGCGTTACTTTTCTGTTGTTTCCTTTAATCTCACTAAATCCCAACTCCAATTCCACTTCTCAATAGCCGTCCCCCAAACAAATCCCAAGGTAATACCGATCGGCGTGTGACTGGATGTGAAAATAGAGCTGTCTCGGCATCGATTCCACAGACAGGGCACAGATTGTCGCTGTCTGCACCTCCCACTTGCAGCACAAGAACAGCTTTCGTGCCTTTGTCACAAGTGCAACCTGGGGAAGTTGTGATGCAAAAGCAAGGAGAGGAGTGATTAATTTCCTCGACAGCGTTCTTTGCTGACAATAAATCACTTAAGAATTTGGTCTGGTAGGATTTACCTCTCCACGGCCCTGTTCACTGGTGGCTGTTCTGGGGTGTGGGTTTCAGCTGGGATCAGCCCCTGGTGCATCTCTGCTCTGCCAGCGAACACTCACACTGCACAGGAGATACAAAGTGAGCTCAGCTGCGAGGGAATGGCTCTGGAGTGGCATTCAGAGGCAATGATTAAAGAGCTGTAAATTATGAAGTGTGTCAATTCCGGATACGCATTTAGATGGAGTTTGTCAGCCCCAGCTCTGGAATGTGTATCGCCCACAGAAACCATCCAGAAAAGCCAACAGACTGCTTTAAACCCCAGCGTGCGATGGGCCCCCAACTAGGATTTAATGGATTAGAGTGGCTGAAAAGGACCATCGCCATCATCTGGTTTTGTTTCCTATGCAACACAGCTGAAGAACTTCACCCACTCATTTCAGCATCAAAGCCATAACTTCTGCTGAAGCTATTGCATATCTTTGGAAAGACACTCGCTCTTGATTTAGAGACTGAAAGTAATGCTAAATTCGCCACATTCCTAAGCCAACTGTTCCAGCCGCTAACTACTCTTGCTATTAAAAAGGCACACATCCAGGCTGGATTTATCTAGCTCCAGCTTCCTACAGTCAGGTCCTGCTATGTCCATCCCTGCTGTGGGATGAAGCAGACTACGCTCAGGATTAAGCTGTAGGGACGACACTGTGAATCACTGCAAGCTTTCTCTTCTTGGATCATCTTGGAAATTTAGAAGATTTATGAATGGACAAATTCATTGAGAGTATCTTTCACAAGAGAACAGCCAGAAATAGCCCACCCACCCTCTTCTGATGAAGTACTTCTGTAGGTTGTTTTTTTTTTTTTGTACTGTGTGAGTGCTTTGTTTTGCTTTTAATCTGGTAGCTCTCGGAACACAAGGATAAGGAGATGCCGCTAAAGATGCGCTGCACTCCAAGCTCTCCCTTAGCATACAGCCGCATAATTCTGCGCATCAAAGCAGCAGCCTGTGTCACATCCAGCACAGCCACTGAACAATGTCCCTTTAGAAAGGGCACTGGGTGAGAGTAGCTTTATGACACTATTGATTTATCCTGTGCCTGCAGTTAAAAACTATACCCAGACAGACAATAAAAATAACTGCTCTAACCATATAACAGCTTCCTGCTACTAAAATGGATTTTACACTTAAAGTCATGGAGGGCTTTTCTTTCTTTCTCTTTTAAGTCTCAATTACTTTTTTTTTTTTTTTTTAAATAAATGGAAATGAGAAATTGTGAGAGCTGTTTCAGTCCTGATGTTTTCCTTTTCTTCTGACGCCCTCAGTGCTTCTTTTTTTTTTAAGGATTATTTTCCTTTCACACAGTTATGTTGCAATTGCACCCCATAACCAGGTATTAATCAGCCAGATAGTTTAGTGCAGACTTCCTGCATGCAGAAATATGCAGTTGAAGTGGTAATCTGGAATGGATTTACCATATAAAATCAAATTGATTATGGTCTTTGTGGTCAATTGGATGAGCTGGGATTGATGTTCTAGCATTAGATTCAAACTTGAAAATAATATCAAAAGCAACAGGATCATCCCCCAGAAAACCTCTTCTAATTCAAAGGACCCCACTGGAGGGACAGGGATGCAGATTGAGATTCATGCAATTTATCTTTGCTGCCCTGAAACTGGTGTTTAAGCAAGTTGCTAACAAGTTTGTGTGCTAGCATGTGCTGGGAAAAACAGCTCAGAAAAGGGAAAAGGAAGGTGAATCTGCTCTTCAAGTACCATTCCCTTTCTATTGTTTTTATGATTCAGGAGACACTGCCTGAATGACACACAATGCGAGATACAGTAGTGTGGCCTCCTGTCCCTGGAGACACTCTCAGAAATTAAATGATTGTGTTGGTGGGGATTTTGTAAAAGCAAGCAAATAGTGCAATAAATGAACATAAATCCACAAAACATCGGTGGGAAAATCAAGATTAGGCTCTTAACTGGGGGGTTTTCTTCCACATACTAAGATGAATTAACTACCTTACTTTAAAATTAAATCATTATGTCTTCAACATATGCTTTCATTAATCTGTAAAACACATTAACAGGACTGCTTACACATACAACCACCTCATGGAAATCTTATGATTTCACATGATCTCCAATCCAGGGAGGGAAAACCTATGATTTTTTGCAGCTTTGCTCACATGTCTGTCTGGTGACTTCAGCACTGGAAACCTTAACATCAGTTTTTGCACCATTGTCTGGTGAAGCGCCCAGGCGGGGTAACACTGCAGATAAGGATCTTTTTTTTGTTTCTCTGATTTTCACATAGTGGATAGCAGATCATAACAAAGGCAGGAGTTAAAATTTCCCCTTATATTACAGACTTGATTAATAATGTTCATCGCATCTTCCACTCATCCAGTCCCTACGTTTACACCACCTCCCTCACACAGGATTCACCATTTTAAGCGTGCCATTTCCCAGTGAATCACCTCTCTCTGGTACTCACTTTCACTTGTATTGGTTTTTGTCAGTATGGCAATTTTGCATCCTTCAATCACTATTCCCTTCTGAGAACCACTGACACCTGATCAGTGTTGAACAAGGAGGATGATATAGTTAGCTAGCAGTCTACTGAGTTTTTCCCTGGAGCAACCCTTGGCTGGTTTGGAGGTGCTATGGAACCTCTTCACAAAACCAGCATTGTTGGCTCCCTGTATAGCAGCAAAACTCAAGAGCAGATCCCACAGGATCCACTGTTTCCCCGTTCATTGAAGAGGAGTAGGACTAGATGACCTTTAATGGTCCCTTCCAACTCAAATGATTCAATGATTCTGTATTTCTATGATCTTTAAAGAGACTCATCATCTATCACAGCAAGCTTCACCTGAGCTCCATCAGCCTTCGGTGAAAGCTTGACCTCTTTGAATCGAAAGATAACTGGGAGCAGGATTTCTCCTTGCAAGTCCTCACTGCACTGCAATGCTGAAATAAATCCTTATGGGGGAGTGATCCCTTCTGGTGCTTTTCAAAGCCTGCTCTTGAGAGTAGCAGATATATTTATATTGGAGGTGGGTTGCTAAGCACAGTAACTACTACATAGGAGCTAGGCACAACAAACCCGCTCCCCAGGTTTGACTCTGTGCTCAAATACAGCTACGTGGGTGTAGATGGCTGCATAGCTCAATAATTGTGGTAGCACATAAATCCTGAGCAGGAAATTATTTAAGGTAGCTATGGCACCTGAGAGTTTGCACTGCGAAGATGCTTAACTGGGGCTGTGTGGAAGCAATGAGGAGGCTGCTGTGCTTTATCCTGAAAGGAAAACATTCTGCATGCCTGCTGGTATAGGTGAGAATACAAGATGCTGCTGAGGAGATGAAGTGGGATAACAGACCACAAAGCAGCCTGGCTCAAAGGGGAGAAGGCTATGTCCCACCTGGTGCAGTCCCATGCCACAGACTGATCTCACTTACAGAGCGTGAGTGCTCACAAACTTATGCCAACATCACATCTTTGAATTTGCACAGTTCTGGGATTTCATGCTATATCCAGGAGGTTGTTTTGACATATGTTCCTAGAAGACTGAACAAATGTCTTCTGCCTCATTTCATTCCCCCCTCCAACACTGGCAAAAGAGCAGCAAAGGATCTGTATGTGCCGCATCGCTCTGTGCTTCCAGCTGGAAGTTTTTTCTGGGGAAAAAACTGGCTCAATAGAACAACACGGAGGTAAACCTGGGAGATCTGAGGGGATGCTGCTGCCTGCAGCTCCACGAGCTGGTCTTTGGGAAGTATTCTAGAGCTCACCAGTTCACCAGTGGGATGCCGATTGCCAAGTGCCGCTATCAGTTGATTAAAACACAGCCTGCCAGCTTCCTGCTTGATAAAACTAAGTACAATCTGATTGGGAATTCTCAAATCCATTACAGAATGGCTAGTCCATCACTTAAATCAGCACACACCACTTTGCTATGAATCATCAACATACTTTGTTAATATACGTGCAGCAGCTAAACCCTGACAGTCCATCAAACCATCCCCGAGTGCCAGATTCTAAGGGGTGGGAAGCAGACAGAGCTTCAAACCACAACGGTTTCCTGTTGTTCCTTGCTCAGCTGGGTGAAGGTCATTTCCTCTCTTCACTCTTGCAGAAGGAACTCAACCCTCGGCCCTTGAAGATACAGCAGCAGCCCCTGCAAGGAGCCCTCTCCTGCATGGCCACACCAGCTAGGCAAGGTCACTCTCTAAAAACAGAGGTGCAGTCTTGTTCTTTATCTGTTCTGCATGCTGTAGCACTGCCATGCAGTAGAAGAAAGGGGCATGCTGCCACTGCACTGAGTATAACCCACTAGCTGATTGGAAGCTTTAAACAAACAAACAAAGAAAAAAAACCCAGAAACAAAACACATCTTCCTTGTTGCCTCTTTTTAGGGTTTTTAATCTGCCGAGTTGGAGGTGGGTGCCCAACTCCAGGTATACATCAGTGTTTGCACATCAGCTGCAATGTATTCTTGATCATCACAATGTGATAGATGGAAGCGTAACACAAAGTGCTGTGGGACCCTTGCTATCAAAGTAACAACACAGATATACCAGAAAAACACACCGACTACAGCAGAAAAGTGAAATCTTAGCGCCTTAACTTCTTAGAACTTAAGAAAAGAGATCTTGGGGAGGGGAGCAAAATGATGCAAAAGCTTCTAGAGGGAGTGAGCAATGAAACTGGGAGGCCATTCATTACTGATCACCTGAGCAGCAGATAATGAAAGGAGATGTTAGGAAGGTAATAAGTCCCAATCATAGGAATTCTCCAGTAATACTGTGACAATACTAGCCTCCAATTCCACCATTCCCCTTCTGTGTCCTTTTACCTTCTCTCTCTTCCATGCCCCTCCTTCAGTTCTCCCTCTCCATTCTTTTACATTGCAATTAAACACTTTAACATTTACTCAACATACATACAGACAACACAGCATTTCTATGTAAAAGGACAATACATGGTGTTTTTTTTCTGGTGTAAAATCAGATGGTGTAAAAACGCCATATCTGGTCTCAACGCATTTTATTTACAAGAAAACATGTAAGCAGGAGGCAAATATCTTTTGTTTGCACTGTTTCAGAAGCACAGACTATAATATTAGGGATATTTCATGCCCCCTCTTGCATTGCTGAAAGTCTGGGAAGTCTCAGCAGAAGTGAGACTGACTTGGAATAGGTGTAATAAAGCAGAGATTCACAGGCATAGTTTCTTCACTTACGCTAAGACAAAGCGAAAGGACAAAGAGGCTCCCCAAATTCTGCCCCTGAGGTCCAAATTTGAATATATATTTTTAAAGCTGGCCAAGCAACTGAAATTAAGCCTTACGTAATTAAGTTCCCGTAATTTGAACAGAATGTAGTCCTGGGAAAGTCAGCAGTATGGAAAAGTTATGGCAAAGCAGGTACATTGAATTTTTGGTGCCATTCCTGTCACATCAGAAGTCCACAAAGAGGAAATTTAGGATAAGTCAAGAGTTCTCAGTCTGGTATGCAGACCCCAGACGTCCATGGGCTAAACCCAACAAGCAGCTGGCTGGATGGTGTGCTCCCACCTGAAGAGCTCTTTGGGCTTTCTCTGGAGGACTGTGATGCTGCTTCAAAGTCTCTATTTCTCAAAAGCACCACTTTCTTCTTCGTGGATGTATGGAACATTGCTCTCTGGTCCTCATACCCGCCAGCAGTCCTGGCTTACCTCCTGCTGCTGAAGAAACTTTTGGCCTCCTCATGGTGCAGATTTATAAGCAGTGTGATCTCTTCTCAGTCCAGACGTCATCACTCCAGGTCTTCTGGGAGACTAAGGTTGGAAATTGGAAAAGGGATCACAAAACGTGATAAAAGTAGAAAAAAAAATAAGGAGAGCAACAAGAAGGAACAGCTACAGAAGATGGAACAGTTAATGAACAGAAAGGATAATGAGCCAGAAGACTTGGTGGAAGAAGGAGTAATAGCAGTAGCAAGAACTGCCAGACACCAACAAGAAAGGCATCACATAAAGCATTTGATCCTCTTTGTAGTCTCACAGTGGGTTGACAGCACTTCTCTTGCAAAGTAGTGTTATGTACACCCCAGAGAACGTCACGGTAGTGTGGCTCACCCTTGGGATCAGAACTGAATGTCCCACCAAGTTCTGATTTGCTTTTGGAGAGAGCTCCCTAGTAGATCTCCTCGTGCTCCAAAAATGCTCTGAAGCTGAACTACTGTCCCCCAGAAGTTGGAGACAACCAGAGAACGACTGTAAAACCACTCTATTGCTCCAAACAAAAATAGCAGCATAGTAGCTGAAGAAGGCAAGAGAAGCAAAGCTACTGCCAGTGACCTTAAACAGATTAAAAATATGTAGGGAAAAAAAATCTTAAGAAAGAAAAAACTAAAAAATATGCTGAAAAACAACAAGGTTTTTGCTTTAGTTTGTTGTTTTTTTCTTAATACTCTGCTATTTATTACTATTATACCTTCAACAATTTCACAAACTTCAGCTAACATCAGTTGGTTCTCTACTTAAGAGTACTGAAACACAGCTTGCCCAATGATGACCAAATTACATGGGAAGAACTACATTTAATAAGACAAATGATTTATGAATCTATTGTTTCCTAGGTTCTCACTAATAACCTTACCTAGTGTTAATCATCCATCCTCTGCTCTGTGTTATCACCACGTAGAATAGCCTTTTTAAAGTGGCTATTTAGGGGCATAATCCTTCAGGAAGGCAGGATAGCTTCAGAGGCAAGTAATTCTAGCATATGAGCAAAACGTGTGACTTTGTCCTTCCAAGTGCATGGAAAAGTTTCTTTTCACCATTCAGAACTGAATAGTTCCAATGCTATTATTCCCAGCTTGCAGTTCTGCCCCATCCCTTTGCAATGGGCTGGAAGTGTCACATTTGAGGAAGACTGCTTTCGAATAGCAGACACCTGCAGCAGGACTTAGTGTCTTTCTGTCTCTGAATCTACTGTTCTCCCTGAAAAAGCACTTTGATCTTTTGGTGCTTCACCATTTGTCATGCTGTACCCTTGTCAGGAGGGAATGGTGGAACTTGAGACCTTCTTGTTGGCTGGTTTTAGGTGTAAGGTTCAGTCGGTTCCGTTCTAGCATACAGATGAGCTTTCTTGACCTTAACAAGTCTGCACTTTAAATAATGCTTAAATAGCATTCTAGTGGGTTGCACACAGTTTATTCATGGAAACTACAAGGAAACTAGACAGCTTTTCAATTCATGTATCAAACATAAAGAGATTTACACATAAAAGGGTGAATTATTTTGATTTGTAGTTTTCAAGCTACTACACATTCACCAACATAAATGCTCCGTCATCTTTGGTTTCTGATAGTTCATATCAGGTTCAGTGGCCCAGATTTTCAGAAGTGACAATTCTGGATGCCAGTATTTCTCAGTGCCAACTGAAAGAGCCTTAAAGATGCCAGATATTATTAAGATATTGTAATCTTTGGAAAAGTGGGTTTTATATTAACCCCTCTTAAACAAGACACCCCAAAGTAACAGCATGGAAAACCACCAACAGTGGGTTTTCCAGAGAGATAAAGTTTTTTTCCTCACCACACCACCCCTTCCACTGGGTTGCTCACACTGGTCCACACAGCATCAGCCGTTCCCCATCACCATTCAAATTTCCTACAGAATCAAAATTGCCAGTCCTTTTCAACACTCTCAACTGCTGAACATCCTATGCAACCTATAAAAAGAGCTCATTTCCTTAGCTTTATCAGCTTTTAATTTGCTATCAAAGTCTTCTAAGGCTTGATTCTGGACAAGTAAAATCTAGCTATATGGTATTTGAGGGAGAGGAGGGAAGAAACCCTATCCCATTATCCGCATTATCCAGTTCCCCTTGGATGTCTTCCATGTACTTGGAGGAGCAATGCCCCACTCTTGAGGCTTCACATTGCAGCCACTGCCTTTTTGGCAGAAGAAAGGTGGATGTGGCTCCCTTCAAAGTCAATCAATGTGACTTCTTTAATCAATGTAGAAGGTCACTACTGTACCACCATCAAATAGAGTTGGGTACAATTCTCGCTGAGTCCTAAATGTTTTTGGGGGGCTCAAGTTGCAGCGGGTGCTGGAAAAAATCTTTTCCGGTATCTCAGCACATCTCCTATTCCTAGGACCTTTATAAGTGTTTAAGAACAAATAAGAAGTACATCCAGGCCTCTGAGATACAATGAAGTATGCAAAATGAAACCCCGGATTACACAAAACAGACTTGTGTGTTTCATTCAGGCTTTGAAGACATCCCATTTTTGCTCAGAGAGGTCTTTGTGAAGGCAGGTCACGTTTTGAGTAAATTTAAAATGATTTCAAATTTCACATCAGAATAATCTACAAAATTTCAGTAGGGTCACAAAACAGAAATCTGCATTTCATGGGACTGCTGACCCGAGCAGGGCATGTGCAGAAACATTCAGACAAAGTCAGGAAACAAAGCTTGCCCAAACAAGACTGTCAATTCAAAATGTTGAATCTTTTAAGCCAGAAAATTATTCTCCCCCATTAAAATAATTATTGCCACAACTGGAACTGTTATCAAAGCCCACTAAAGTCAAGGGTAACATTTCCATTGATTTCCAAGGAGTTTGGATCAGATCCTAAATCACCTTGTCACACTGCAGCAAAACCCAACCTCACTGCAGTGAACATACCTGATTTCTTACACTGCCACTCCATCCATTCAAACGCACTGGGATGTTTCAGTAAATAAACACTGTTTTATCAAAATCAGCAAAGCTGAATACTGCTCCTTGCTACTAAGTTAGGACAACTAATGAACATGTATTTCCTTAAGAGTGTTTGTCTGCTTTAATCAAATCCAAATGCCAAAAATTCTTGTTCTATCAGCCTGGTGTCTTCCTGCACAAGCGTAGGCTGGGGATGGCTAAGGGAACAAGACCCTCACACTATTTTTTATTGGAGGTACATAGGCTTCTTTTACAGCTGAAAACAATTCAACAAAACCTGGTTAGGTAATGGCTTGACAGCTTCCGTGTATAGAAGAAAGAAAGAAGGAAAAGAAAGGAAAAAGGCAGGATGGCAAGAAGAGAAGGAAGAAAGGAGTGAAGGAATGCTTCATTTGCTAATGACAAGTCACAAAACCTTTCTTTAACCTCTGGCCTCCTTTCAACAAAATCATGCACCTACAAATTAAAATCATCTCCAGACACAAATTATTTTCTTAGGAGGTTCTGCAATATGAATTGCCGCGTGCACTAAGAAATCATTTTAAAAATAAGACACAGAGATTTTCTTTTCCCTCAGCAAATCAAAAAAGAAGTCTATATCTGAGAAGAATTTCTGGGAAGAACAGAAAATCCTCTGGAGCTGGTACTGAAGTAGGTGCCCTAAACAAGCCTACAAGAGCATAATGAAGCAACGATTTATTGCGCGCTATGCAACTCTCACTGCTGTGCAGTATGTTGCAAGAACAAGCAAAAGGGAGAGGCAGCAGTCATACAGCCTCCTCCTCATGTGTTTCAGGATATTACCAGCTCTGTGTGTGACCGTGTGACACTGAGACGTGGATACAGCCACGCTGAATTGCATCGCAGAGCTAGAGTTGCACCATCTCCCCACCTAAGAAAGGTAAGAAATAAAAAACTGCATTTGGATACTGTGAAGATTTGCTTAAATACCAAATGTAATTTGGGTTGGATGTGTTATTGCTCTATTTGCACAAGAGGGATTTTCTGGAATGTTTTCATCATGAGGTGAAATCCTGTATCTTCCAGAGTCAATGGCAAATCTTCACATGGTTTCAAAAAGAGCTACATTCCATCCACTCCATTTGAAATGCATTAGTGACTTGCTACAGATAGCAAATTCTGCACACAAAGTTATAAGAAAATCTTGGTCCTAAAGAATTACAATCAATTAAATAAGGAGCAGAAACATGCAACACAACTGGTATTGCACCAATCAATTACATCAGTCAGTCAATTAATTTGCAATTAGTTGTGCTTTTTTTGCAATTTAAAATTCACTTGGTTTCTTGTAATGACTGCTGGATTGCTTGCAGTTCTGCCCAAGTTTCTCCCATGTTCTTCAATTTAATTAAAAAAAAATCACTGTAACTAAGAGCTAGTCTTCAAATGTGTTTGGTGAGTTATTTATAATAAATAAATATGAAAAAAATTACCTGCAGACTACTTATGCTCCCCCCCTCAACACGCACACAAAAAGGCTAAATCAGTGAAATAAATTAATTGCTATGAATTATTCAGCTCTACCTGTGGCAATGAAAAATAGCAAGAGCATTAGATTTCTTCTTTGTGTACTAAGCCTCTAATTTATAGAGAATGCATATTAATAAAACACAGGATATTCATCAATATTCAAGTCACTGACTGCCTGGCTATTTAATCTAAAATTACCAGCCAGCTCAAAACTCTTACTAGTTAATCATGCCATCTAAGCTATTCCGATATTGATGGTTAACATTAATTGCCCAACTGCCATTTATAAAATCCTCTCCTACATCTTCCTTTTGCCTAGCAAAGCCCTTCAGTGTGCTTAACTTTAGGAAGAAGCTGGAGAATGCCAGTTCATCTGGGCCACTCTACAGCCCCAATGGTTGTTTCGCATGAAAAGGTGTCATCTCCCACTGTGTTTTTGCATCTCTGCTGCACACATTAACACAAAGCCAAAAATAGCTATACCTGTGGGCACGAAGAGGATATAAAGAGAAATGCTAGCTCTGCTGCAGTTGGACCTTTGACTTCCATGGCATCAGGGTTTTATCACAATCAATACATGTCAATGCACCACAAGGACTGCCCAAATTCCCTTACCACACTAGGTCTTGGTTCCTTAAATCTTGTTGAAAATCAGCCTCCAACTCTCTTAATAATCACCTTAGCCAGCTAGCTCTAGATATAGGCTCAAGCTCATGAAGTTTGTCGTAGCAGTAAGAATTGCTGACAGGGTGGATGTCAGTTTCCTAAAGCGATTTAGGCTAACACCAACCTTGAGCCAATCTCGATATTCATTACCTACAGTTTCTCTTCATTCTTCTATTTTTAGTTTTTTATCTTTAGTTTAGTTTTATAAACGTAATCAGACTAGAGCAAAACAAGAAACAAACAAAGAGGAAAACATTTGGTTAAAACAAAGCTGTTTTAACCAAAACGTTATGATCTTGGAGGCTAAAATCTTACTAAAATTATTGAGGAAAAAAAATGCCCTTCTCTGTTCTCTGGAACAGAGAGACACGTTTCCTGAATTTTGTCACTTTGTCCCCCTGGAATTCAGGAACTAGCACCAAATCAGTGGTTGTTCCCTTCCATTATCTGAGGGCCACTTCCTGGCTGGGTAAGACACGTGGTGGTGTTTCTCTTCCCAGATTGCTCCGGCAACCAAAGCGTGCTCCTGGCCTTGGGACTTATGTAAGTGTTGCCATCCACCACAGCCATGTCAATAAGAACTTGAACCTGAATGTTTGCAGAAAGCAAACACGAGAAGCGCAATAGCGGAGTCTATCCCAATCCATTTCAAAATTCTGGTAAATATTTGTGAGCAGTGTTTTGTAGCGTTCGTACAGCTCCCATTGGCAATTAAACTCAGCTTCAAAACACACGGAGGCTCTCAGTGAATTCCAAGCTGCCGAAAGGTAACAACACGCTGACAGCAGGGAGAAAATGATGACTGCAGAGTGAAACACAGCCTCGGAACAAGCAAAGACTAAATAAACTCTCAGCATACCTTGGTAATTCTTTGTGGCTCGAGCCTTGTCTGAACGGGGCTTTCACCAGTGGTAGAAAACCAGGTTTAAATTAAATTTAAAGACCATTCTTCTTAAAAGAATTTCTACGCTGCTTTGGCTGGACATTGTGTTTTTCTAACCGATGTTTACACAGTTCGACCAATTTTCACTTCTTTGCTTGAACTGAAACTATTAATTAAGCTATTTAAAAATTAAATTGAGTATATGCCTCCTTTGGACTGGATCTCAGGCTTCATTTAATTGTTGGTTCTCGTGCTGGGTTTGGCTACGAGGGTGTGTGAATCTGTCTCCATTTGGAAATGAACCCACATTTACAAATACATTTCACACAGGCCACAAGATTGAGTAAAATGCCAAAGACATGCCCTGTTTTAATTGTTCAGAATATATCCCTGTGATATTAAAAATGACATCTGCAATAAACATAGCGATATGAGCCCAGTGTAACTCGCTGCAGAGAACTGTGTGCATCCGTAAATGGCTTAGCTGGAGTTAGAGGCATAAAACAAATGTTTGATTTTGTGAGCATGAAAACATTCACACATTTCTTGTGATTTATATACTGTAATCATGCTGGATTTTCAAGTGGAAAGGGTGCCTAGAAATTACTGATAAAGGGTCATCTCTATCTTCCTATTTGCAACTAATATAATGCAAGGCTTTCTGTCTTAGGGGGGCCCAATGTGCATACCAAAGTCTGATTTAGATTTTCCCGTTGAACGGCTTTTCTGTATATAAATCTCACGAAGACACACTGATCCTTTAAACTTCAGTGTTGATGCTGAAATTATGCTGTGTGTCAAAATTACATCAAACAACCGCACTTATTTCCACCAGAAAAATTTGATTATTTCACTCTCATTTACATTACATTTTTTCCCAACTATAATGCTGACTTGGAAATTCCCTTAGGTCTGGACACACGAAGTATACTTTTTCAGTAGAAAGAAAGCTTTCATTATATTTCTGATTTTTTTTTTTTCCTCCTTGATTTGAATGTTATAATTGGATTGGAGAGATATTTATTGCGAACTTCATGTTTTGCCAGGCTCTGCGAGCGGCATCTTTTAATTTCTCTTTTCAATGAACCTTTTGACTTGATAAAAGTGGCTCTAAGGTATTTTTACAAAAGAGGCCAACAGAGCTGGTTCATTTTAAAACCCTCTCTTTAAAGTATCTCATTTCCTTATTATTTCTTAATAGCAGCACAATCCTGTAATGTCATAAAGAATGCTGCAGTTGACTTCAGTGGGATCAGGATCACTCCCTACCATAATTAATTCTATATTTCAAAATACTAAAGGTTATTTTATTTTTCTTTTTTTCTGCCTGAAAAAACATTTTGTGAAAAAAAAATTTTTTTTTTCTTTTTCCAAGAGTGACTGTCAGTATAATAATAAGTTGGGTGCTTTCCAGTTGCTACAACTTACACCTCTAATGAAATTTTCCTCTTCTCATTTACTGCAAATTTTTAATGTGAATTTTTACAGCTGTTTACTCAGTTATTCTGAATCTTCCCTTAATATTAGATAGAAACAGAACTGGGGAAAATCCATCTGCTTATAACGCACACCGTCTATAAAGTTGTTCTGCTCATCCAAAGCGACTTTCTTTCCCAGTGGATTCAGATGAGATGAAATTATAACATTTTGAAATACTTTTCTTACTATACAGAGATTAATACACTTGTAATTAATAATAAGTTTAAAATATTACGATGCCTCCAGAGAAATCAAAGGACCTAATGCCAATCAGCCCTACTGTCAGGGATGGGCTGAATCCCACTGCATTAATTATGCTCTGCAGCACAGCTGATTCTCTGAGCTGGGGTAGGGGGGGGAAAACTGTGCCCCAACTCACACCAGGGAGAGAGCACACTGCTCTGGTGCTCCTTTTGAGAGGCTCCTTCAGGATCTGCAAGAGCAAAGGGCTGGGAGCCCATCTCACAGGGAGAAAATAGCTGAGTGGTTACAGCCTCTCCATCCATCCTGCTGTGAAGCATCTGAATGAAATGGTCTGGGGCCAGCAACAACTTGACCCTGAGCAGCTATGGGCAGAGTGGTGTGTCTGGCCATGCCCTGGGAGCAGGGGAAAAAAATGTATGATTTTCTCTTGGGACCATCGTGTCAATGCTAAAAATACAAAGGACAGCTTTAGCCCCACAAAGGGCAAAACCATGCCCGGTAAGCAGACCCTGTAGAACTGGTGTGGGGCCGCTGTGCAGAGCAGAAAAACCCTGTTGTTCCATAGGGGTGCCAGGACGTGAAAGTTAAGAACACGGACAAGCTGCTGCAGAGGCATGGGGCATATTTTGGGACACTGCCTATGCCAGGTATGCCCACTGATGGCACTGATGCAGTCCCAGGACACGCAGGAATCATTCAGGCATTTGCTCAGCATGGGCTGAAGCAGCAGGGAGGTGTGCAGCCCGCGGACAAGGCACACCATGCAATGCCCAGCACCCTCACACTGCCCACAAATGAGGGTGCAGAGGGGACCTGCTGCCTCCCGCGGGCTCTGCAGAGCGACAAGGGCACTGCTGTCAGCACTCTGCAGGAACAAGCAGAGTGACATATGCTAACACGCTGTTAAACATAACACAGCCGTGTTTAAAAATACACGAGCTAGTCGGATCAAATGCATTTTTAAACATGCCTGCCTTTTTTTTTTTTTTTCCCCCTCCAAAAAGGAAGAGGTTTTGGTTAACATGTGCTAGTAAAAACATTTTTGAGCACGGTAGAAACGAGAGATGTAGAGTTGGGGTAAGAGTCCTTTGGACAAATAGCATCAGCAGGGAGAGCTCACTTAAAAGACAGGTTTGCACTGATAATGTTAATTTGTTTGCATTGTCCAGTGTGCAGGATTTCACCACAAACAGGGAGCAAAATGCTTATGCGCAGCATAACACCCATGTAATCCATCCACAGCGTTTATAAATTCGGCCCTAAGGCACTACAGCAATAAACACCCTTGTTATGTAATACGATAATAACAACTCCCCAAAAGCGTTACAACTCTTCCTGTCAATACAGGTATCTCTTTAATGACATGTTAAAACTGAGAGCAGAATTAAAACCGCAGTGCAGTTTTGTGCCTTTGGTGATAGTTGTAATATACGTCCGGGGAGAGGACAAATCCTTTCAACTGAAAGGAAGCCAGTTTCTGACTCTGTCCCACGTTCCCTTTCTCTCTGCAAATTGCTGCTGCTGGAAAATACGCCAACCTTTTCCCTTTGCATGCTCTCCTGCTGCTGGCTGCTCCTCCAGCTCTGTTCAGCTCAAGGGTTCATCATCTACAACAGTTCTTTAGTTCCAGTCTGAAACCATGATATGATCATTTCCAGCAAAGCTGGTTGCTGTGTCAAAGGTCAGCGAGTGTGGTTTTTGGCCGGTGGATAAAAAACAAGTCTAAGAGAACAAGAGGAGACAAAAGGCTTTGCCTCCATGCAAATGTAACGTGGAATCACAAATGGAAAATGGAATAGCAAAATCTAGGTCAGTGAAAAGCTTACTTGTGTGAAGAGACAATGAGTAGAATTGCCTCTAAATATAACAAATACTTAGTCAGGTTTTTACAGAAATTGTTGAAGGTTCTTTAAACACCATTCCAGGGACCTGATTTGTAAATCTGCATGCCCAAATCTCACGGTGCGCAGTAAAATGGAGGCACAAAAATGAAACCATACAACAAACTCCCAGCAATGCAAGTACACGAATACGTGCTCTCATTGACTGCAGAATCCTAAAATGGCTTGGGTTGGAGGGGACCTCAAAGATCATCCAGTTCCAACCTCCTGCAGTGAGCAGGGTTGTCAACCACATGAAGAAACCTTAGAGCAAGACGGTACCACTCTGCCCAGCTCTAAGCCCTGAGTTTGGGCTGCCTGGCCCAGGACTGACCTCATGCCAGTGAGCCATTGCTATGGAGCATGAGCTGTGAAGTGCTGAGCCCAGTGCCATGCCCAGTATTCCCGTGGGATGCGGAAGGGGAAGGAGGGCTGAGGTTTGAGCTCAGAGTAGACTCGATGTGTGCTCTCAGTGGCTACTGGGAAGAGAAAGGAGAAAAATGAAAAGGGAAAGGCCAGGCTGAACGTTTATACCATTGTTCTGCCCTTTCCATGCTGTGTATAACAGAAGGTCAGAGGGCTGCCCTGACCACCTATGACAAAGAGAAGGAAATGTTCCTGGTGAAGGAATCCCGTGAAAATCTGTAATGTCCTCCACACATGCTCTGCTTGTCCCCATGGGAGGTGGCATTATCAGATTTTAAAGACAGCAAGCCAGAGAAAAAACTGGCTTACAAACCTCCTTGGTCTGAAGCTCCACAAATTCTTTCCACCATTGCGGTACAGCACCTTATGTGCTAGGTGGAAGGGTAAGCTATTGAGTGTTGAATTACCGAGGGGAAAAAAACATCTCAAATTCCTTTCTATTTATACTCACAACTTTTCCAAATCATTATACACAAATCCCCTTGCCTCAGCTGAACTGCTCACGGGTTATGGGGCCAAGAAATAGGTGGAGCCTCCATAGCTTGCGCTAAGCCTTTCAGAAACTTGGAGAAAGCTCCCAAAAATGAAAGCAGTGAAAATTATCAAGCAAGACAGAGAAGATTTAACTTCTACAGTCCTCTGTGGGCATGGAATTAATATCCAAGACAGTGGATATTAATTGCCTTCATAACAGGAAGCATTGGTTGCTTCCTTGTGAGACGTTTTCTGAGACTACATTCATTGTTAATGGGTGCAAAGAGAGAAAAATTTGAAAAAAGCATGCCGTGTTTTGGGGTATTTGAGAAAAGTCTATTCTGGTAGCCCAGACACTAGGCTAGGACTTGTTAAGTTGTGAACTTGTTAAGTTCATGCTCCACCAACGGCTTCCCGCATGACAAACAACCAAAGCCTATTTCTGCCAGTACACAGTCCTCCTTGACTTCAGCAGACACCAAGACCTTCGTGTTTCAGCTGCTTACCCCTAGAACCACTGGACAGCTGTCATGCAAGCCCCACTGAGAACCTTACAGTATGGCTCCACTGCACCACGCAGAGGGGCTCTACATATGGATCTCATCCTCAGAGATACACTCGTGGTGTTTCTGCACTTGGGATGGCTCAAAACCATTTTGTTTTCATTCCATCTCAGCCACAACGAGGCAGGTGGATACTTTTCAGATTATAGTTTACTTGACATCACTACTGGTGCTTCTTTGTTTCATCTATGTTAGGTTCATTGTTCTTAGCCAAACTGGTGGATTAAATTAGGGACATCCATTTTCACTTCTGTTTCTGGTCTATTTTCATATAATGGCTTTCAAGTTTTAGCAAAGTGCTCTCATCCTTGGATTTCCAACACTGAACTGGGCAATACAGACATTAAAGTAAGAAATATGCTAATTAGACTTTATAATAAATGTAAAAGTTATGAGAAATCTCTAATCATATGAGATTTGGAAGCTCCCATTGCTGCCCTAATTAAGAACCTCAGCCCTCCATTATCACGCACCGGACTCACCAATGCAGCCACAAGGACAAGGGGCCCCATGGGCTCCTCCGGAGGATGAAACCTTAAAGGAGCAAATTGCACATCTCAAATAAGGACTATATACCTTGACTGCACTCTGTTTGGTTTACCCACACCCAAGTGCTTTTTAAACGTGGGCTGTTGAGCGATCCAAAAAGCACCCTAGCCAACACGTTCTCAGATTTCCAACCAATATCCCTTTAAAATAGAACAGTTGATGTTTCATGCTCATTAACAAAGTAAATATAACATTACTCAAGGTCCGGTGACTTTTGTGCCAACCTGCAGCAGTATTTTCCTGCTAGCAAAAAGCAGGCTGGAGTTGGTGACATAACACCAAATATACAGATGGGAACACACTATAATTAGCAAGGGAATGTCATTCCTGCCATCTTTGCTTCGTTTGTAACTGCGCCTGTAAGCTCTGGGGAATGGTGTGTATTTCACACAGTCTGCACACAAGTGAGGATTGCCAACTGTCCCAGTTCTGGTGGAATACCCGGGGTGCCCTGCCCGTGGCTGCTGGGAATACCAGCAGTGCTGATGGATGGCAATGCCCATGGGCTGGCATGGCTCTGTGTGGCAGCAGTAACTCAGCTCCCTCTACAATGCTGCGCTTCCATACAGAGCAGTGCTGGCACTACCCATTTCCTCCAGGCAAGCTCCTCCATGCACACCCAAAACCATCCTTTTGCCCATCACTGAGCCAAATGCACAGCCTGGAGCTAACAGCAGAGGCCAAGAACTGTGTTTCCCTTCCCACTTCTCTTGTTCCTTGCCTAGGGAAGGGTGGAGTCATCATTCCTGGAGGTATTCAAAAAAAAGTGCAGATGTCACACAGAGTGACATGGTCTAGGGTGGTCACAGGCATGGACTGATAATTGGACTAGATGATCTTGGTGCTCTTTCCAACCTTAACAACTTTATGAAAGGGAGGAGCTATTCAGTGCAAATATAGGGATTTTTCCTGGAGCTATGCTTTTCAGCACACAACCATTCTTTTTTTTAAACTCTATTGGTTCCAGTAAAACACCAAATCAATTTTTTAAGGTTTTACTGCTTACTTTAAACATACTCAATAATATAAGTCCAATTGTCTTTTAAATACTTTGCCATCCTCTGCAGGCACTTAGATCAAAAACTCACCGTGCGCTCCGCTCTGTCTATAGAGCCAAGAGGATGTGTTCAGTTTTTCATCAGGCTGCACAAACTTGTGGAACTAGCTAAGGGAACAAACAGACCAATAATGTAATATGTTCCTCGGCTTGTGTGGAAAGTCCAAATCAGCTTGGTGGAGGAGGCTAACTCATTGTATTGAGTCCACAAGGGCCTTGCCTCTGCAGATCTCAAAGCAGGGTAGGAATATTTAATTGCACAGATTTATTTAACTCCATGGGATTTAAGCAGAACAGGTACTTCTGATCATCTCATCACACACACACAAAAAAAATAAAAAAATAAAAAAATTCCCTATGTATTTCTTGCACAAACTCAAGTTTCAAGATAAAGTAGAGCATTTATTTCTGGCAAGCACTTCAACCTTGATGTACAAAACTTCACATTATAGTAGACATCCCAGATCCCTCAAGATTTCCCAAATTTTCCTTCTCTTTGCATGAAAAGAAGAAAAATCCATCTTCACAAGTCCTTCTGCAATATCACCGCACTGACAGCACAGGCTGGGAGGAGCTATGACTTTCCAAAGGTTACACGATGCCTGAACATGCATTTTCCCAGTGCTATTTGAAGCTCATTTAAGCTCAAACTGCTGCTGGAATACCCTTCTGTTGTGTCCCTACCTACATACCTCTGTGGCACTCTCCCTGCTCAGGGCACTGATTCTGGTGCTCCTCATACAGGTTCCCCTTATGGAGGAATAGGCCAGCTCTCAACACATGCAGGAGCCCTGGGCTTTGCTCATAGCTTTCCTAGGATCTCCCCACAAATTTGATAGATTGCCTTGAGATCCCTGGAGAAATGGCACTGTTTAAGAACAAGGCTTAATTATGATTGTTATAATATAGTTGTGCCACTAATTCCCACTAAGAACTGCAAATTGCTCCCATCCCACTCTTCCATCCCCCATGTCTGTCAGTGCTGACAGACAATAAATTCCCCACCCAAAATATATTAAACACATGAAATCATAGCCTCATTATGGTTGGAAAAGATCACTAAGATCTTTAAGTCTAACCATCAACCCATCACCAACACAGTGATTCCACCACCTCCTTGAGCAGCCTATTCCAATACCTTACCACCCTTTCCAAGAAGAAATTTTCCCTAATATCCAACCTGAGCTGGATATTCACAGGGTACCCACGTGCAGATTTCAGTTTCCCTCAAATATATTTGCAATCTGAATGCATCAAGTGATGCATTTCCATATGATTTTTTTTTAGCAGCTTGACAGAACTTATTCAAAATTCAAGTTGTGAATGGCCAAATGAATCTTGTAACATTTCTCCCGTGTCAGTGATCAACCAGATTCTTCTATCATGTACAAATTTAAAATTCATTTTCCATGAAACTTGCATAGTTGTCTTTAGAAATCATTCTGAATGTTTTGGGTTTTTTTTCCATTTTCTTTTCCCTTCGGTTAAATTTAGTCATTCTGAAATCCACAGGAAGCAATCTCAGGCGGAGTGCAGAAGGCTGAGTTCACTGAAAACCTCAAGTGAATTAAAATACTTCAGAAATACCTTGCATTTGTGCCCTGGAATAAACAGGAGCCGCCAGAAATGCCTTCTCCTCCCTCAGCCAAGTAACAACTGCAGCATCTCACAGCCATAGTTAACAAAAACTATGCTGCAAGGGTTAAGGGATGAACTCAGCCCCAGGGGGACTGCTTAGGGAACATATGAAGGGCAGTTCAACACCCCACCTACAAAAATGATCCACTGCACTGTCAGCTTAGCAACTCAAGCAAGAAGCTCTGAGATCTATTCATGTAAGGTTGAGCCTGAAAAAATTATGAGCTGTGATGAAATTAAAGACATCCAAATTTTTAGCCATTCTCCGCTGATAAAGTCTCTATTATTACCATTTACAAAGGGGAAACACAGCCAATTATAAGCTACTTCTGGCACATGCCAGGCCTCCAGTAGAAGATAAGCCAACACAGCAGAGCTTGCAGCTGGAAGCCCAGAAACCTGAAAATGAGCTGACTCATGGAAATAACCCTATATAAAATATCGGATGGTTATTTTTCTCTGCCTCATTTCTGTGTGTCTTAGGGATGATATATGAATTACCTTATTTACTTTGTCCCATAAAACTTACATTTTTTTATTAATGTGCTGCCAGCTCCAGGAGCGGCTGGAGGGAGGAGGGCAGGAGCAGAGCTGCTCTGGTGCAGGGCACTAGGAAGGCTGTGCACAAGTGATGCTGCACACCAAAGAGCACAGCAATGCTCCCAGTCCTCAATCTACTTTAGTTTCACAAAACAAGGAGGCTGCCTGCACAACTTTTAAGCTGGGGAGAATTGAGAGTCAAATTGGGGTATGGGAATTTATACTCCCGCTCATCCCATCAGGCAGGTCAAGGTTGTGACAGACCAGGCTGAAGTTTTTCCTGCAAAATGCAAGGATTTGGTAGCACTCCAGAAGAAAAGGAGAATCAGGGGAGACCTTATTGCTCTCCTCTCTCAAAGGAGATTGCGGTGAGGTGGGGGGGGTGGCCTTTTCTCCCAGGTAACAGTGACAGGATGAGAGAGAATGGCCTCAGGTTGCACCAGAGGAAGTTCGGGTTGAATATTAGAAACTATGTTCTCTCAGAAAGGACAGTCAGGTACTGGGACAGGGAGGTGGTGGAGTCTCCAGAGGCACTCAAGAAATACGTGCATGTGGCACTGAGCAACGTGGTTAGTGGTGGAGATGGGTTGGACTAGCTGATATTATAGCTCTTTCCAACCTTAATGATTCTATGATTCTTTTCCACGGTTCACTTGAGCTGCCCCTCCCCTTCCAAACCCCCTGGCAAGGAGCTCACAGGTTGTTGGGAGACATCATACAGAAGGGTGGGATGGTACATGTTTCAATTCCTTGGAAACAAGGTACAAGCCTGTCCTCCCCACATTATACCACGCTGTCAAATTAGGGATGGTGAACACTCATTATGAATACAATTAAACACAACAGCCTTATATAACGGCCTATTTTTATCTGCTCCTCACTTGAATAAACAGCAGAAAGAACCAAAATCCAGGGGGAAGATCCATGCTGAGAATAAACAGGTAGTTCTGCCATCCACTAGCTTGAAACACACTGGGATAGATATCAGTAAGACAGTCTCCCCTGGAAACTACTGTCCACAAAGGAGATCCCTGGGAATGCCATTGCCAACAAGCACAAGGGCAGAGACTGTGAGCAAACTTCTATTTTACTGGGGAGAAAGGAAGGAGCTTCACGATGTTGTACCAGCTGCTGGCTGTAGTGGTGGTGGGGTAGGTAATTAAGAAGGACATCATGTAACAGATAAATGCAGGATAGTAAGTACTCATTACTTGATATATAGTATATCATCTATTATTAGAGGCTAATAATTCTCTAACCTATTCATGTTACTCTTTTGTCCGTGTTGCCGGCCATTTGGCACACTCTAAATTTCTCAGCATAAAATTTACTAGATGTTACAACTCATATCTAAAACTGAATTTCTGTGCATTTCACTGCAGTATATCATGCAGCTATGTAAAAGCACAACAGTAAATCCTTTGCAAAAGGAAGAACGAGCCAACAAAACTCAATGTTTTCACTTTACTGCCAGAAAAAAAAAGGTATATTGCATATTTTTATTAGTTGTAATTTTAACATTTATTTCTATCCTTAGAATTCTGAGATCTAAAGATGTTTAGCTGTATTTTACTCAAACTCAATAGTGTACTTTCTGACGGATATTTTTATTCTTTTGGATATAGCCTGTATTTTAAATACATTTATACATACATTTAAATACATTTTCAAAATGCATTTTAAAGGGAAACAAGAGGAATTGCCATCATGTTTAATTACAGGGAGCAAAATCCTCAAGTCACGTAAATCATCGTTTCACAATCTGCTCCACACTGTCCTAATTTGGAAAGTGCACCATGGCAAACAGAGCTAATCTTATAAAGGATTCTTTACACGTTTACAACACTCATGTAACTTGGAGTGTCAATCTCCATCAGCTGTCCTAGATCACTCCAAAGTACAACCGTAGAACTCATTTATTAGGAACATCCTCCTGGTGTTTGGGCACTACAGCTGGATGCCCAGGGAGGTGGTGGAGTCACTGTGCCTGGAGGTGCTCCAGAACTGTGGAGATGTGGTACACAGAGATATAGTTTAGTGGGTAATATTGGCGGTAGGTGGACAGTTGGTCTAGATGATCTTGAAGGTCTTTTCCAACCTTAGTTATTCTATTTTGGTTCTCTAATACCACTGATACTTGACTTTTTTCCATTTAAGATACTTCATTTTCCTTTTTTTTTTTTTCCCACATTATTTGATTTTTTGGCAGTTCAAAACCTCAAGCTGCAATCTACAAGGAGCCAAGCCACTCAATGCAGCCCGCTCCATAAGGTTCAGAAGTCACGATAAATAAAACCACATGGGATGAAGCAATGACAGTGTTTGCCTGCAGTTCTCTGCTGATGATCAACTACACAGTGACTCCACTGATAAGGACTTACAGCTAGAAACCAGAGTAGCTATCCAAAAATGAAACCAGATCTCTGCCTCCATCCTCTGCAAACTGTTTCTCAGTGCAACACTCTTCTGGGAGACAGAAAGCACTCACTGCGGGTTAGCTTTCTGTCATGCTTTTTGTCAGCTCGGAGATGCTGCCAGTGAGCAGAAGTCACCACAGCACTGGGGGAGGACAAAGTCTGCAAACTGCCGGCCAGGGCAAAGCACAGAGAGGGAAGCATCCCAGCAAATCCCCCAAGGATCTGCAGAACACAGCTCAACACTGCACCAAAAGGAGAGCCGAGCAGTGTGCTTGGCCACTGAGCCAGCGAAGGAAAAATCCTCTCCTAGGAATTCCGAAGCATTCCACTCTCAATAGGTGCTATGTGTATATATAATATATATTTAATGTTCTCTGTCTTGTTTACATATCCTTCATATAAAAGCAACATTTTGTCCACCAAAGGGCACTAAAACCTACGTGCATTTTTGCAGCGCCGTGCTGTTCATTTTCATGTGTCAGCAGCTTCGCATGAGCGCTCATTTAAATCCCGTTCCCCATAGCTTTGGCCAAGGCTGGCATTGGCTGCCCTCACCTATAGGCAGATTCTGCATGCCGCACTACAGGCTTTATACTCCACCCCAGAGATCATTGCTGTTTGAATCTGGAAGATTTTCAGGCTCCCTGGCAGGGTATGAGCATTTGGGGTCCTTTCCTTGTTTTAGGGACAGAATAAACACTGCAGGTTGAGCTCAGAGCAGATGCAACACAGCTCCCATAATGAGAGCCCAGCTCCGGAAAGCACAGCAGAACCTGAGCACACGCGAGCGAGCAGCCTGGTCTGAGCACAAAAGGCTGCTATCTGAAAAGGAAAAGGTTGTGCTGATATTACAGTGATAGCAGAGGAGGAAAAAGCTCTGACAAGTTTCTTAGAAACACCAGGCTGCTCCCGCACACACCTCCAGCCCCGCTCTTTCACCCCACTCCTTTCCCTGAGCTCAGCAGCCACCGCCCTGGGTTATATTCCATCTCTGAGGACCTTTGGTAACTTTCCCTTTGTGTACTGAGGAGATGGAAAATGTTTTCCTGCAGATCAGATGAACCAAATTAAAAAAAAAAAAAAAAAAAAAAAGACTTCACTTTCTAACAGATGCACAAGCGCACCTTGGGATGAACGTGTGATGGAGTCCAAGCCACCACCACCTGCCTCCCAATTACATTTGCTGCATTGTCCCTGGTGGTGTGCACCTGTGACATGTTGGCACCGAGCAGGATGAGCAGAGCAGGCAGACATGGACCCATCCACACACGCTCTGCTATGCAGAAGTCTCCCAGCGATTATCACTGCACTTTCTTAAAGCCTAAAAGGGGCATTTTGCAGCAGCTCCTATGGATGCTATGAGTTAGCACACAAGAACTTTTAGTCCTGCAAAACAGCAAAGCTATAAAAATGCAATTTAAGAAACTTTTATCTATCAGGGTACTGCTGCCCAGCTGGCCAGAGGCTGATCTAACAAGGGAAAGGTCACCCTGGGCTCCCTGCACCACACACACTTCCTCAGCCAATTAACCCACCAGCAATAATCCCCATCACATCTGAATATGATTTTTACACCTGGAATAATGGAAGAACAAACACAGCTGAGACTGCAGCAAGAGGTATTACAAAGGGCTTCCACGGCTTTAGGCTCATTATATTTGTTGCAGTACAGAGTCGTGCACACCATAAGGAACACCGAGCCACGTGCTCACAGTGATATACACTGACAGGATTCATTTGACATTGGCAAGTGAAATCTTTGCCATTAACTACCATAGTTATGCCTTATTATGCACCAGCAGATGCCCTAGCTGTGATCTCTACAGATGCTGTCCTTGCAGCAAGAGGCTAATGCAGAGTTTTAACTTCTTTCCAGTTTTCAGTGGGATGGACACAGTGGGACAGATTCAGCCTTGCAGTTTTGGAATGTCCCATGAGTGCCCATGGGCACCACCGGACCAGTGGAAACCCTGCCACCAAACCCTACAATAGCAAGAAAGCTCCACCACTCCACAGATCATAACACAGCCTGTCTAAACAGTGCTTCCCATTCATGTATTTTCAGCAAAGAGGACATTTCTTCAAAGACATAAGCTACATCTAAGAAAAATACTCTCTAGCAGATAAATCACGAAGATCCTTCGCACATAATCAATATTCAGAAGAACCAGGCTTTGTTCCTGTCCACTATTATCCTGCTGATTAGATATACTCAAGAATGGAAAAGCTAGAAAGGTACTGGGACAGAAGAGCTACAACCCTGTTACAATGTGGTGCTGCAATACTTATTACTGCCAAGAGAGAAAAAAAGAAAAAAAACACATCAGAGTATCAAAAAAATCTTAATGTTTGTGAGGTTCAACTACAGCTTTAGGTTACCTTGAGGTGACAACTTCTAAACAATCAAAATTGTGTAATAAGTTACGCAAAAAAAAATTAAATAAATCCAGTTTCATTCTTAGTTCATGAACTCCCTAGCCAATGACAAATTATGCTATTAGCAGCCTTGGAAGGATTGTGAAAATATCCCTTACTTACAATTGAATGTGCTGGTTGGTGGTTGTTTTTTTTTTTTTTTTTTTTTTTCCTTCATTGTTGTGTGTTGTTGAGCTAAAAATGACAAAGCCCTGAATTTCACCGTTCTTGCAATCTACTCTTTTCCCCTGACTTCCTGTTTTCATGAAATTTTAATAAGGCATTTAAAATAAATAGCTATGCAGAGTCTCTATGCCTCTTTGAATGCTTGGGATGGATGTTTTGGGTAAAGTGATAGTCCAGAGACCTTGAGAGCATTTAATCCCATTCTAACTTGGCAAGACAACAGAAAATTACAACAGTGCTCTCTCCAGTTTTACAACTCTGAAGAGATTTTAGGGGAAGGGGAGGAGGCCAGCCTGGTGCACAGGACAGCATGGGGAAACAGTGTTTCTGTCTCTATCAATCAGAGCTATTCAGAAAGGTCACTCTCTAAATGAGAAGATCACCTAAAAAACTGGAAGTGTACAGACGATGCTGCCTTGGTACCTTTCTAAGGTTGGTGTGTAACACAAAGCCCTTCATTGAGCACCTCACACCCCTCATAGAATCATTAAAGTGGGAAAAGGCCACTAAGATCATCTAATCCAACTAGCAGCCCATCCCCACCAGGCCTGCTAACCACATCCCCCAGTGCCACATCTACCCTTTTCTTGAACACCTCCAAGAATGGTGACTCCATCACTTCCCTGGGCCAGGGAACCTTCCCAGCTCCCCGCCATGCTTCCACCAGCCCCTGCCTCACATCCACTGTTGGCATGGTTTGGGCTGCAGGGAATAGTTGAGATTGAAGGTGCTGAAATGGGAGAAGTCAAGAACTAGCTCAGAGCAGAATAGCTGAGAATCATGCAGGATCAAACCCTTTGTGAATCACACTGCTCCTTAAGAGTTGTAGCTCACAGAATAAAAACTCCAGATTTTAGGAAATTGGAGGAATAACTGAGGAAAGCCACTCAAGTTTCAGGGTCAATGGTTCAGTTATTAACAAAGGTGGCATGATTTGATAGGAGAATCCAAGACCTCAGATCACAGCTAAGCCTGATCCCTGAGCCTCATTCCAATTTAAACTTCTACAGGATTTTTACTATCATGCACACTAAGAGCTTCATGGGACGGACAATAAAACAATAATGCGCCAGTGGCCAATGAATGGTTACCAAGCTAAACCATTTGCCTGGGACCAGTCCTCTTCTGGCCATGGTTTCCTGGATAATCATGTTTAAACTTAAGTGAGTTTAAAAGACAGACATATCTCATCTGTGCACTTTGGGAACGTTTCACATCCAGGGGTCAAGACTTTGCTTGGAGCAGGAGGAAGATAGGGTGAGTTTTTACTGCTCACCTAACAGGAAAGAAAGGGCAGGCCATCAACTGCCACCTACACAAAGAAGGGAGAGCAGCTAAGTGGCAAAACAAACTTGCCACAGTGGCTTAGAAAAGCAGAGATGTGACTGCTTATAGATGTGAATGAAAGTAAGAGGATTACAGAATGCTCGAAAGGAGACATGTTTGGCAGGTCACACGAGGTGGCACAAATAATAAATCCTATTGAGAAAAATACAAAAATAATAAAGACAAAAACTTCCGAGGCCCACACTTATGAAGGTACCTCCACATTTTGAGGGGTCCCCAAGTTACATCCAACTCCCACCCCCCAGTTACAAGCACAGCCTGAGCGCAGCAGGCAGCCTCTGCTCATGGCCCCAGAGCTCTTTTCCTCTCTCTGCAAACCTTTTGAACCCTACTGGTAGGTGCAGGAAGCATTGTTTACACAGTTGGACACATTGCTTTTGCACACCACTGTGAGCCATCAGCAGCAATCTCCGCACTGGCCAGCTCACCAGCCTCTCCTTGGCATAGCCCCTGACTTTCATATATCAAATGGGCAAAAATATTCCAAGCAAAGCAAAACAGAGCGAATCTTGGCTCCTCGTCCTTTAACATACATATTCAATGTGCAGGAAGCTGGGAAGAGCTATTCATGGGGTTGGCTTGTTTTTGTTGGTTTAGGTCTGGGGAAGGGGGGGGAGGAGGAGGGCAGTTTTCAATGCACACCGCATTCTCCACAGATTTTAATAAGTACTTTAAGCCACAGCAATCCTTTTCCTCTCTTCTCCCCCACCCCAGTGTTTAATTTCTACAAGGACATTTCACTTTAAAAGGAAGAAAGGGCTGCACCATAAGGGCTGCAGTGCAAAGCTTTTGCTAGTCATTTCCAACAATATATTTTGGAACTGTTCCCAGTAAACAGGCAGATTAGCTGCCTTTGGTTCACATTTTACATTGTTTGCTAGATAGGGAAGCTCTGAAAAGCAGACTCTGTCCATACTGTTTGGTCGCAATAAAGCTAATTCTATTCAGTCCTATAGCACTATGATAGCACTTGTGTAGGATTTCCCTTCGCTTGCATATTTATAGGGTCTTGTAGAGCTCCACTGTAGCTCAGTGCCAGCATGAAGAAATCAAGCTGTCAGTAGTTTCTATTTTTGTCCCTACCTATAGTTTCAGTAATGACAAGTGAGTGAGGCAACATATGCATTTCCCATCTACAGGAAAAAATTACTGTCTTCCTTCAGTGTCTTACATCTGTGCTACAACCTATTTTCCTAGGGCTTCAGATTATGCTGATAGTTAACATGTACAAGTGCTGGTCAGGTGCAGCTGATTCTAGACACAGCATTAATGGAACCACAAGAAAAAAAAGTTCCAACAACTCACAATTCCTGGTATTTTCACAATTTGCAACAAAGCAGAGGGGAAAAAAAAATGCCTGGGAGATAGCTGCATAGCACCCAGTTCTCAGCATGCTTCGATCAGCGCACACATTCAAGTGAGTTTGGATTCTCCACCCAATTTTGAGAGGAGCTGATTATATTTAATGTCCTCTTCTTGACCCTATGTGGTTAACTCGTTGCAGCTTCTGCAGCAGTTGGAGTGGGAGCAGAAGCCAAAGCCCCAGCCACAGAACCATGGAATATTTGAGTTGGAAGGAACCTTTAGAGGTCACCATGGTTAGCAACACCACGCACTTCTACCAAGGGATCGAAGGCCAGGTTCCAATGTTAATAGAGAGAAAAAGTGTCCCAAGAGCTGCTGAATTATTAAGGTACTTCTTCCATCATTTGCAGTCTTCTCTTTTCATACATTTAGAAAGGCTTTGACCACACCAGGGCATGGTGATCCCATGAGTGCCACCCCGCCTAGCAGCTCCAAGACCTTCACACAGCTGTGTTGGGAGGTGGGCATCTGCCCTGGCATACCACTGCTTTGGCACAACAGCTCCCGACGTGACAGCATCACATCTCCAGTGACAGTTAATAAGACAGAACTGCACCCCACTGCTTTACAAAGCCACAACTCCAAACTCCTTGAGAGATAATGCTTATTTAAATAACACAGACACCAGGCATTAACAAAAGCTCATAGGAAAAATAGCTTGGCAAGTTTGATAAGAAGAAATAGACTCTTTCATATTCTTTCCTCTCTTCCCCAGGTCCATCCTCTGCTCGCTTCGCCCACAGCCTGCAGAAGCAGATTTTTAACCCTACGTTCTGTTTGGAAGGGATATGTGGGCACCACAGCATTCAACCTTCATCCACACTCTTCCTCCACCTGAACTGACTTTTTTTTGGATTCTGCTCTAATGCACCAAAAGGAACAGGCAGAACTGAGATGGGAGGGGAGGGAAGCAGGGGGCTGTTGGGAGAGGCTATAAATAAAAAGCAGGAAAAAAAAATATGTTAAAAAATACAAGGCACCGCTATAAATCCTTCTCTCCTGCGTGAGTTGCTGTATCACAGAGCTGGTGGGGCTGAGAGACTTCCCCTTACTTTATAGTGCATGACGATCACCCTCTTACACCACCGCTGTATAACAAGCAAACGTCCCAGCTCCTGGGAAGTAGCTCATAAAAAGATGCTCTGCATGGCCTCTTACGGTCCTTGGAGCAAGAGGAGCAAAAGAAAGGGCTTTAATGAGTTTAAGGAGGGGGGATTACTTGTTTTGCTTATTTTGTTTGAGCCGTGTGCTAGGAAGGGGGTACTGGAAGGTGGGGAGGACGAAAGGATGAGGAGGAGGGACCCGAAGGAGCGGAGCTGGGCCTTTCTGCTTGTTAATACACAGCAAAATGATATGCACACATCCAGCTCCGAAAGCGACCGCGGGGAGGGAAGGAACACAAAGGAGCCATTTATTGCCTGAGAACTGTCTCTGAACAAACCCATTGTGTTAAAGTAATACAAATTCACAACACCTTCCTGCCTCCGTCTCCATCTGGGGCTGCATTGGTTCAGGGAGCGGATGCGGCCGCACAGCATCCTCACAAGGTCACCGCGCAGGGCCAGATGCCATACTGATAGCACAGAGGTGAGGGAGAGGGGAGAGCATGGCCAGGAGCCTCTCAAAAATCCATCACCACCTTTCTGGCCCAGCTGCGGGTTTATCTGGAGAGGCAATTTAAATCCAAGAGCCAGAAGGAGGTATCTTTTGATGTAACATTTTGTTCTCTTTTTTTTTTTTCCTGAATACAAAGTTATTCCAGGCGATGCAGTTGGCCTGAAATAGTTATCAGTTACAAAACCAGGGCTGCTCCTATCTCCTCTCCTTGTGCAATGCTAAGAAGATCCTCCCGCTGAGCTCCAAAGTAGGGGAAAAGCTATTAATTAAAAATAATTCTCCACGTTAAGGCTTGCCGCCTAAAGCTCCATTAATATGAAGGAAATTCCAGCCGTTCACTCCCTGCTGCTGGAGCCTTTTCTTTCTCTATTTCATTTTGCTAAGCTTTCTGAGAATATATATGGAGATCGCCTCGACGCCTCCTTCCCCTTCTCCCCAAAATTCAGACCCTCTCCCCTCCATTCCGGGGGAATGGGTCCCCCAAAGGACAGAACATTTGTCCCCCTCCCACCACCTTCTCAAAGACAGGTGATAACAGAGGGACCCCCACAACCCTTCCTTGAACCCAAGCCAGCAGCACCAGCCAAAAGAAAGGCGTTTTCCTGCCTTCCCGCTGAGCGAGCAGCACACTGCTCAAAATACCTGCCCTCAATTCCTAATGTCAGCAGCCTCGGACCCACTTTGGCTTTTTTCCTCCTTGGAGATGCTCGGGGCTCTGCTCCTGGGTGATGGGGCAGGGCTGCAAAGCAGGACAGGAAACATCCCTGCCCTAAGCAGAAACATGGGGAAGAGGAGCACAAAGCCCAGGTCCTCACCCAGATATCAGCTGAGGGTATGGAGAACACAATCAGTCTTGAAAATGACAGTGAGAGCCATGCTCCCCTTATTTCTGCATCCCAATGTTCAGCATGGGGAAGGAATGTTCTCTCCTGCTAGCTGATGGAGATGTATTCCTTATCAGTGATGCTAAATATCATGGAAATCTTCTGGAAACCTCTTTAAAAAAAAAAAATCTACATTTTATTAGGTATGTCTCACATGTTTGGGAAGTGTAGGAAGAGCACAAAAAGGAAATGCTGAAAAAAAAAACCAAGAAACTGAAGTCCAACAACTATTTTCTCCTATGGGAAAGGACTGAAATTAAATGCATTCTTATGCCTCAACACCACAGAACTGCAGCACATGCACCAATTTCAACAGGGCCAATATTCCTGCAAGACTTCTGCCTGTACAACATCACAGTGTCTATAAATCATACATTTTGTGCTCTTATTAATAGCTGCATGTACATGAGTTCCCCCCTACATTCATGCACAAGTCTTTCAGAAAACAGACCCCAAGCAGTTTGCTTTATCAAATTCCAGCTGTTTTGAACTCCCCCATGCCAAAACATGATGTACAGGCTGTCAGAACAAGAGACCCATCTCTTCATTGCATACATCTTAAAGTCACTGCATTTGATTTTTTTTTCAAGCAGCAAAAAAGAAAATAATCAGAGGTACCTCCAATTTATTTTCTTATGATTCCTAATTTCTTTTTCAAGTTCCAAAAGCCCCAAAGAGGTTTAATTAAAAACGTTTCTGCATTTCCAGGCAGTAAGATTTTAGCACGTTTTTAAGAGTACTTTCCTAAATGCTTTTTTCTACAGAGATAGAGGTGAGGAACAGCAAAGGAGATGGTGTATGATGAGAAAAAGTATTTCATAGATCACTGTGACTTTCCATAGAGCTGTGAAATGTCTTAGGTTAAACAGGATTCCAGTGGGACAGAGCAACAAATAACCCTCTCATTCTTGAGCATTAGTCATAGTGAGCTGAGAATTTAGGTCCCAATTCATTGAAGTGGTTAAGTCCATATTTCCATGCATATAACTGAATCTCACAGAAATCACAAAGGCTGGAGATCAATGTAAGGTTTTATTTAAGTGGGGTTTTGGGTCCAAAGAAGCAGCAGAGCCAGCAACAGAAAGGACAACTCACCTGCTCTGCACATGCTTTCTTTCCAAACTATCTCTGCACCACAGTGCCAGCACAGCCAGCAAGCCCAGATGAATGTATTCCCATGGGAATTCCCATTGGGCTCTGAGCATAGACAACCTGGAGTTGACCATGAATCTCCGTCCCCGATGATATGGGATTTATGTGGAGCAGCACCTCAGAACTAAGCTAGGGAGGAAAGCAATGCTTTCCACTGTATCCTAGACAAAACACAACCATTTATTACTCTTGATTTTTAGCAGCAGGGATCTCCATGGTGCACATCCCTCATGCTGCCATTGTCCCCTTGAGTGAGAAATCCCTCCCTGCGTTATCACTACTGCTGTGTGATGCTGCCATTAATGGCCATGGCAGTGGGTTGGAAGAGTACAATCTTTGAGGTCCCTTCCCACTCAAGCCATTCTATGATTTTACATCCACTGTAAATAACATTTAGATTCATTAGTAGCACAGGACCATCTATTCCAGGCAGCCATGCAAGTTGCATCCTTGAGTTTATAAATTCCCCTCCTTCCCTTTGCCTTGCCTGAATTCACACACACTCACACCAAATGAGTCATCCAGGTTGCTTCATGGCCACGTCAATTCATCAGCAAAAATGGTAACATGAGCTCTTCAGAACCCCAAACCACAGGATGTTTTTATCTGAGCTGCACAAGACCGCCCTTTCCCAAATCCAGCTGAAGGATGCAGCGCTCCATAAGCAGCTCGTTACTCACTTCTCTTCCATGGGAAACTCATCCCAAATGCCTTGCAAGAGGAATTACTGAATACAACCCCCCTCCTGCCTACATCACCTTATTTATACTGCAATAAATACAAATCAAACAACACTTTTGATGTGAAAGCTACCGATTGAGAATCCCGTGTCCACATGAGGCTGCTTTCCATTTCCTAAAGCAATATTAATTTGTAATTTTTCCTCCTGTCTCTGCAATCACTTATTAAGCTCCTCTATTTCACATCATCAATCCCACTTGTAAGGCCGCAAGTCACCTCGATGCCATCTGCTGAAAAAAAGTGATGGAAAGTCTGAATAATGCACTGAGTCAGGGTAATAGATGCTACATTTTGACACAGTCAGAGGCGTAGAGCAGGGGGAACAGATTAATAATTACTTCACCTGAAACAAAATCAGTTCATCTATAGAGGCCTGACCACAGGCTGGAGCTAGTTCTATAAATACCTGGGTTTAGTCAGGACTAATTCAAACAAAGTAGGTATGCAAATATTCAGCACTCCAACAGCAAGACACTTTCTCTGATGGTTCTTGCTTTAGCATGTCAATCTGAAACCTTGATTGCTTTTCTCACACTTCTTTGGATGAAAGGACATAAACAGCTATGAAACCAGTTCTTTAATATGCTACTCTTCAATTCAATTCAAACATAAACTTATTGCAAAAAGAAAAACACGAGCTGAGGAAAAAAAACACCAAATAACAGCATGGAGAGCACCGTAATGTAATAGCAAGTGCAAAGCAATTTACATTCCTGGATCCTGGACGATTCACATACAGAGCAGTTTTTCTACTATAAAACAAAAAGCTCAATCTAGGGGTACACACTTCTAGCATTAGCTGGGGATAGCTCAAGGAAAGATTGTTTTTTCAACCTGAATTCCACATTTTTAGAAGATTTTTAGAAATCAGTGCTAATAATTGCTGCTTGGCGTGACTGAGTGCATAGATATTATTGCAGAGGACAAAAAAGTCCTAAATCTTACTGGCTTAGATTCTTTGACCTCAACAAGTTTAGTCTGCAAACATTTGTAACATGATGAAAAGCTTTGTGAGAATGCTAATAACATCCTTAAAGGGTTAATGACGCCGAACTGATTGGCACTAAAAACTAGATTTCATTTGGTACAGTGACAGAGAAACTCTGCCACCAGGAGTATACGTTCATACCCACATTATTATAGGACAATTTAGGTCATCTTATTTTAAATTTCATGGCTCTGTAACATAGATGTAAATCAAAGGCAGTGAGGCAAATGATGATTTTTCCATAGTGAGGTTTTTATAGTCTTGATCTTGAAAATATGCTTTGGGCCCGAGCTGTCCATCAAAGTCCTTTGAATTAGCCAAAGGAGTTTGCCTTGCTGCTAGTGTACAATTAGAATCAGGAAACAAAAGCAGAAAGCTTTCAGAACAAGGCACATCTCATTTTTCAGTTTGGGCTACACTATTAATTACCATTTTTAAAAGAGCTGGAATCGTGTCTAGGAACATGTGAATACTGAGATGGTGAGGCTTCAGCAAATGCCTGTGTGCTGGTAGAGAGCATCAAAACACTGCAAGGAGAGCCAGGTGTTTACTTAGCAAATGCACAGAGAGCTGTGTGTACACCTGCACACAATTTGCTTTTGAAGTATTTCAAGTGTTGATTGTATGATCGTAGCATGCAGCTTCAACCACATATAAGCAATGCCTTACTTTAATAAACACGCCGTGAATTTGATGTATTGGTTGTTTGCTTTTTCAGAGCTGATTTATCTGCCACTTCCATTTCCAGATTTGATTTATCGGTCAATTCCTTTTCAAGATTTGATGTATTGGTCATTTTCTTTTCAAGATTTGATGAAAGCACGTCGTGCGAGCCCTTTCAGATCTATTTCTAAATATTATACATCTATCTACTGTGTAGGTTTAAAAATCGTAATTCCAAAACTTTCTTTATTAATAATTCATCTCTTTGTATCTGGAACTAGCCCTTGCTTTACACGAGTATAATCTGAATTAGATGAAACAAGCAATTACAGTGGACATAAAATAGAGTAACTGTAGTTTTACAATAAATTGCACTCTGTGAAGCTTTAAAGAGAGTCTGGAGATTTATTAAAAAGCATTAACGCAAAATAGGTAAAATTTCAGTTTTAGCTTCAACATTTTTACGCTCTAGAATCACATGCTGAAAAAGCAAATAGAAAGAAATTGGTGCTTTGCTGCTCTGACTGCCCCGGGGACGCCAGAGAGGGAATCTCAGTGTAAGGCACAGGGCTTCTTGCTGTGAAAAAAGGCACCAGAGCAAAGCTTAGGGGAAACATCAGAGCCATGGGAGGAAGCTCTCTGATCCCAGCTTTACACCCACTGAAGCCAGTGCAAGGTTCACACCCAAGTCCCCTTGGTGTTGGAGGGACCCAACGCCTGGTAAGAAGGTGAGAGGCTTTCACCAAAGCCAGTTTGCCATAGTGCCACGAAGGTCCCACCAGTTGGCCAAAGCAGGTCCTACACAGTGGAACCACAAGAGGTTCAGGTACCACGAAGGGCAAGCTGGTAATCTCTTCTCCTGCCAGGTGGGTTTGAAGCCAGACTTCAGAGGGTCATCCACTGAGTGGGACGAAGACCTGACAGAGTTCAGACTCCGTAGTGAAACAGTGAAGAGAGCAAGGTAAGCCTGACTTACTGGTCAAATTCCAGCAGCTGTAATTAAGTTCTGCTGAGCTAAATTTTCTCTGCACCCTCTACAAGGTACTGGTTTGTTATCTACTTCCTCATCTGCCCCAAACTGTGGGCAATGCTGTTTTACACATTCACATAGATGAATACAGCTCCTTTCAAGCAGCTATCTCTTATCTACCTTGCAGGGGCGATTTGAGGGCTAATGAATAAATATTTGGAAAGATGAAAGGTACCCAGAAAGTACAAGACAGTACTATTTCACACTCACCTCTGAGCGGATCTCTATAAACTGTATGACCTGGGAATTCAAACAGTTCAAGGAATGTGTTGCAGACTGTTGGGGGAGCTAATGCTGAAATACAAAGAGGCTCCAACCTGCCCAAGGCTGAGCACCAATGCTCCTACTGAATCCAAGAGAAACTGAGAGCACTTCTCATACAACAGAAGATGCTCAGCTGCTCACAAAATGAGGTTAGCTTTGAGGAAAAATCTATTTGTGCTTCAATACACCTTTTTTTTTTTTTTTTTTTTTTTTTCCCCTGGTAGCAGCTCAAGACAAGTGCCACCAAAGTCAAAGGCAGCTTTTCCAGCACATTTAACCTAAGTTTCATTTGAGAAACACACAGAGCAGCAGCTGGCTCCAAGATCTCCATGGCTTCTTTCCTTGCACAGCTGGCCCTGGATGCAAGAAGTGCACAGAGGTAGAGAAACATAACACAGAGGTGCCAGGGTCAAAGCTGAGGATGTGTGTTCCTACCTCTGGCCCTGCAAAATTAATAGAACAGTAATAGTAAAAAAAAAAAAAAAAAAAAAAGCCATAAGCAAAGATCCATCCAAAGCCCACTGAAACTACTGCAAGGATTGCTGCTGCCATGAGTAGACTTCAGGGGAGCTCATACATCCAAATGTTGTCACTGCTTTTCTGTATGACAGATCATGATCAAGATAGCCAGAAAGCTGTAACTTAGAGGGGTGACTCACCTGCCTCCTCATTGACTGAGCACAGCATCACTTCATGCTACCAAGGAGGATGCAGAGAAAGCTATTTAAAATGATACCCTCCCATGCTCTTAAACTGCTAGAAGCACCAATATAGAAGGCAATGATAGGAAGCTCTGAGGATGGACTAATGCTACTATTTCCTTTGCTATACAAAACACTGTAGGCTATTTCCCCTCCTTTTCATTTTTAATATAGTGATGCAATTGCAACATGACTCATCCTTGGAGAAAATGAAGACTGCTCAATCTCTGTACTTGAGAATATTAAAAAATCCAGCACAGCATAGCAGAAACACACGAGGAATTTCTCAGCTCTTTTCTAGAAGGGCTAGCAAGGAGAAGTCACCTGCTCCCCACAGCCAAATACCTTGAATTCAGTCAGATCTAATTACCCATTTCCCATAAAGCAGAGCAGCTCATATTGTGGTCCCATTAAGTTCTGGCTGAGGAAATACCATTCTCACTGAAGGCCTTGACCATGAAGATTCAGAAGATGACACTCTGAGGTGGAAAAGTCCACCTTCACCTCAAACAGTGGGCTCCACAGCCACATGGCTGAGAGCACAGAGATTGCAAAGGATGGACAGTCCAAGGAAAAGTCTCTGGACTTTCTCTGACTTTTTTTTTTTTTAAAAAACATCTCTAAAGTGATCTGAGAATCCTAATTTCTATTTGCATCCAGTAATGACTTCCTGTCCTCCGCAGTTCCAGAAGTCAATGCTACTCTGTCCAAGACAAATCACCCTCCTGAGATAGGAAAAGGCTCCTGCCCCAAGTGAATAACATCCAGCCCCCTCCTACTTTCCCAGCAGAGCTTCCCCCTCTTTTTTCCACTATGCCAGCATTTCCCACACAACACAAATCCACACTGGAATCCTTCACGCAGCAGGGAGCCAATTCTCACACCACGAAATGCCAAATCCCCCAGAACGCGTAAAACAAACGCACTGCAGTTTGCATCCTGCACTTGTTGAAAAGCAGAAATGGGTCTAATACTTTGTTTCTCATCTGCTGGCTTCTCTCTGAGACAGCGTTTCAAGACAAACAGGTTGAGCGTGGGTACGACATGGAAGTGGTTTTGGTGAGGTTTTGTACAACCTAGTTCCCACCGCCGTGCACAAAGCATCTGAGTGCCCTCTGCTTCAGAGGTGTCTGCTGGCAGTGTGGGTGGCTCGGACAGGAGATGGGGATCTCAGCTGTGCTGACTGGGCTTCCGAGAAGCAGCTCACTGCTTCCATTACCCCACAGCTTACTGTGCTTCCAGCAACAGAAGCAGAGCATCACCTGTCACAGCACCCGTGTCAATGGAGCTCTGAATGTGCTGCCACAGGAAACTGCAAAATTACCCTTCCTAAAATGGACAGTGCTTACAGTGCAGTTCGGAGAAAGGAAAAAACCCCACCAGCACAGCTATTGGCTCTCGCTCTGTTCACCTACTGCTGTACGCAGGGCATTTACATCTACAGCACAACAAGGAACAGATGTTGGGTGATTGAAAAACTTGAGCCTTCCATTGTTTTATTGACTTGTCACCACAGAGAAATTTGCTTTAATTTACTTTAAAAGTAAATGACTTGATCTTCATAAAACTGGTGGCAAGTCACAGTTCTTAACGAGGACGTTAAGCAAGGATTCTGTTAACAACCAGAGGCACCAATTCCAAATGCAGCACCTTATCTGAACAAGCACATCTATCTTCGCTTTTAGAACACAGCGGTTTATTTTCAAGACATTCAATGTATTTGTGTGTATGTGTGCATGGCGGGGATTGAAGGAGGCAGAAGCCTGTGAGCCCTAGAAAACCTGTGCAAAAGCTTCAGTCTTCCCTCCATCCCATCTTTATAATGCTTGATGGTATCAGATGATACCAAGTAAACTCCTTTTTTTCCCCCTTTGAACCGTACTGGATAGAAGACAGATTGCAGAGCAAGTCAAGGTAAGATGACAATTAAAAAGAAAATACCAGAAGTCCAGCAAACTTAAAATGAAATAGTGACACCCAATTTTCTGGAAATAAGCTACCAGCTAGTATCACTCCTAACTGTGAGCCTCGGACTCTTTTTGACTCTGAATTAAGTTCCCTAGACATCCATCTCAATGCCAGCATTGCCAGCACAATTCAAGCTCTAAGCACCAGCAGAGGACACCATCTCATTTGGGTGCTGGAATATGAAAGAGGTCTTCCAATCACCTCATTATCACCACAAGATCACTTTCCACCATTACCAACAGAAATACATCCAACTACACAAGAAACATCACCTGCAGCTTTTGGAAACAAATGGACACCCACACATCAGGGCACAAGCGCATTCCTCCCACCACCTCCTCCAAAGGTTGGGTGTTTCCAGGACAGTGACCCTTGCTACAGCATTCAGGCTGGATGTACACGCACTACTTGTGGCACAGAGGTGCAAGAGATTTTCACATGCAGAGAAAGAGAACAAGAAAGAAAGAAAGAAACAACTAGTTTCAACCTCCAACTGATGGAGCCGGAGCAGTGGGCAATGCTACATGGGCACAAGAGCCTTTCCAAGTACAAGCTCACTCTGGCCCCCAGTTCAGAGCATTAACAGCACTAAAGCTGGAGCACCAATTTCTCTTGGATTCAGAGTAAACAGCTCTAATTAGTCCAAGGCACTCCTTCCTGCAGCTCCCTGTTAGCCCCTTGCCCAGGCACAGACAAGCCCTCAGCCAGCTCCAGTAGCCTGAGACAAGCTGAGCCCGAGGTGTTAACAGCTGCAAATACAATGCTGTTAATTTAATTGGGTTGTCCACCCTTGATATTTGAAAAGTCCCTTTTAAGTGTTACAACTTCTTTAAACAATTGAGTTCTTATTCTCTTCTGAACTTCATTTTCATTTTAATGCTGACTTTCAGTTTCTTTTGCAAACCAGCGAAGGGGAAATTCTCCCAATAATATACCACCCTCTCAAACAACCTCTTTCCTTTTGGTGCAGTTTCAAATAGATAGAGATATAACAGCCAAAATAAATTTTATCCCAGAAAACTAGAAGTTAAGCTTAACTTATAAAGCCTTTTTAAGGGAGGCAAAATCTTGCCAGCCTTATCACCGTGACAGTCACAGTTGTTTAGATTTATTATGCAATGGTAATCGCATTATACAATAAATTTGCTATAGTAATGCATTAATCACTTTGTAAAGAAAAATGAACTACTTAAAGGAAGACAATACATTTTTTTCCCCCTCTTCTTCCCCATAGTATTAACAGGTCCTTAACTCCATCCTTTAGAGATGGAAACATGCATTTTCACTTCTGCTGCTATATTTTTGATTTGAGCCAATAGCTCAGCAAGGTTGCTATCATTTTACTTCTCATTTCCCAATGAAATCTCTCTTTAGATCTTCAAAATGCTTGAGCTAAAACCACTACTCATTAGATGCTCTGTCTGGTTCAACATACATTTCCAACATGTACACTTTTGATTGAAATGACAGTTCCAGTGGGGTTCATAGAAGAAACATCCCTAGAGAACACCTCGTTGCAAATAAATACTTTTGCTTTACTCCAAGACATCTCCCCAGCAGCCTCTGCACAAGTGCCCAGAAGACAATGACAAAAGCAAAACTAGCAGGCTCTGATTCCCCTCATCTTTCCAAGGAGCAAAGTGAACATTCATTGACTGAGCCTTACCATTGCTCCCAACTTAAAAAAAAAAAAAAAAAAAAACACAAAAAAACCTTCAAACCTACCACAAAGCCCACATCCATGCAGACAGCCAAAAAGTCCTCTTCAGCCCACCACCATCAGCATTTTGAGAGAACTCCCCTCTACCACAAAGAAGGAACCAAACCCGCCCAGCTGAGCTGGAGCAGCTTCTGAGATGCAAGAGCTTGATTGCATGCATCTGAGTTGCTAATGCAATCAAGGAAACTCATTATGTGATCTCCACAGAGCATCTGGGAAACATACCCAAGTTGTTACCTGCAACTGTGAAACTACCACTCCCCCTCCTTTTTTATATATACAATTACAAATTTCACCATATACTATGCCATTTTTTAAAACATGTTTCCCAGTACCTCTCAGCAAATTCTGGCTGTGGGTTGCACTACAGAACTCTGGTACTGGACTAAACTCACAGGGAGCTGCAGTTAATGCACACCTGTACAGAATGCTCCCTAACTCTCTGTCCCAAGGAAGAAAAATTATCAGTGTGAGAATTAAATTATTCCCCTTTCAGATGTTGTAAAGCCTCTAGGCAGCATTCTAACAGTCCTTTTCAGCACAGGTAAAATGAATACCAGCAAGTTTACTGTATGCGGGCTTTTCAGAGGAGATATTAAATAGCAAAGTCATGATTGTAACCTATGAAAAAAAGCCTGAAAAACGTGGTGTTGTTTAGTCTAGAGGAAAGGAGGCTGCAGCAAGCCATAACAACAGCCTTCAAATATGCAAAGGGTCAGTGTGGAGAGGCGTACGTCGTGCATGGTGACCGGGACACAGCGTGAGGGACCTGCAAGACTCCTGAACCAGGGGAAAGGGCTTGGAGCATCTACAGTGGCCAAGGTCTGTGCAGGAGCATCTGGGGGGGGGGGGGGGGGGGGGGGGGGCTGCAGCTCACCAGGGGGGCCTTCAAAGCCAGGCTATGCAAATATCTGTCAGGGATAACGCAATCTGTCCGACCCGGGGACGGATTACATCGCCTCTCGAGATTTCTTGTAGCCCTGCTTCGCTTATGATTTTATACAGTGGGGCCCCCAAGGGTAATTTTCCCCACTGCCCGAGATATTCACTTATCTTTCAGAGCCGGAGCATTATCTCTGCCCGTTTACTTGATCTTGGTTGTGCTCATGTGAACGAAAAGGACGGTGTCTGCAGGCAGCATGCAGCCCTGCCGTCACAGCGGTGATCTTATGCTGATCAGTACGCGGATGGCTTGGTGGTCAGTGAGAGAACGCAAGGATTTGGGTCAAAGTTTGAGGATTGCTTTGTGTTAAAAAATACCTACGTGAATAATTCTAACATTTGGAGTGGATTTTCCTGGCATTTTCATGGGTATTGGATCACAGAATGGCTTGGGTTGGAAGGGATCTCAAAGCTCCTCTAGTTCCAAAATAGGGTATGTGGCTTTCAGCTGTGTGACGGGCAGTGTGAGCAGGGCCACGATGCCCCATCAAGCACCCAATGCACCCACCAGGACCCAGTTTGCTAAGGAAGGAAGGAGAAGCTGCTGGGAGAAGTTTTTGAATTAAATCTTGCTGGAATTAAATTGAGTTTTAAATTGTGTAAAGCTTCAGTAACCGCAAAACTGTCCCTTTCAGGAAAAAAAAACACCATATCACCAACATTCCTTCTGCTTTAGATTCTCCAGTTTGATGTCTATCAAACTTCTTCTTTTGTAGCAGTGCATTACGCAGAGCTTTTCAGTGCTTTCTCCCCCAGAACTGGAGTATTTATTCCATAAATTAAATTAGCTTTCTTGATTGCAAGTTGGGAAATGTACAAGTATCTAATAAATCAGAAGAAACGCTTAACCAGATCGTACATCAATAAATATTCCTCACACTTAATCTGAAAGCCATTAGGTAGTTGGGGTGGTGACTGATTTAACACCAGCCATTCAGTTTACCTGTGATGCCACATTATTTAAACTCAAGACTTCATACTAAGTACAATCCAGATTTAAACTTTCGTTTGGAATTAATTGCAAAACTTGAAAGATTTTTCCTTTTCTTTAAAAAAAGAAAGAAAGAAAGAAAAAGAAAGAAAGAAAGAAAGAAAGAAAGAAAAAAGATTTAATTAAAAACACAAGATGAAATAAATATTTTAGGCAACCAGCAACAAAATGGGAAAATACCATGTGTTTGGAGTTTTAGTGCCCTCTGAGTGCTGGAATTTATTTGCAGCAAGCAGAAAATAGACAGCAAGCATAAAAATTCAGCAGATTCCCGCTAGTAAAATTATTTATCAAGCTAACAAGGGAGGAACCCTTCTAGTAGCAACAAGCCAGCAAGGAAAAGACGTGCCTTTATATTTTACCTTTGGGTTAGCACACCAGTAAAAATGCCAACTGACAAGCACTTCACATAAACATTTCTTTCTAAATGAGCTGCCTTGTTAGAAAAAAATCTAAGCAAAGGAGTGCTACAGTCAACAGACAGAAAAACCCGGGATGAATACTGCATCGCTCCGTAGTACAGAAAAATATAAATAAAGACATAAAAATAATGTGGATGCATAAATGACTTTAATAAATTAACACTTCATCTTGCATTTAAAATAACTGCTCAGGCTATAAATCTATCTTAGCTTCAGTTCCACCCAGAAAGAATGCATCCCAGTTATCTGTTATTTAGCTCTTACCCTTGGACCCGTACGTATACACATACATACAGACATGTGTTTGCTGTGCTGTGCGACTCAAGCCCCATTGCAATATTTACCATATCTTCTTTTACAACCGAAACCCCGACGTCAGCTTTACAGTTCAGTTTAACGATAGCAAACTCTGATTATAAATTATAAGCGGCTTTATTGCAGCCCAAAGAGGGGGAAACTGGGAGACCCTCGATTTCCTGATCCCAATTAAATTTTAAAGAAACAGAAAAGTGACACACGTTCTGCAAAGAGCAGAGCTCCAAGGAGAGCTGCAAATTGTTCCTGTCGGCTGCGCAGAGGGCCGTCCCCTCTGAGCGCTGCTTTGCTGGGATGAACGTTTGACAATTGTCAGCAAGCTTTAGAATAAAACCAAACTAAACAAAAGAAAACAACAACAACGCAAATCCCAAGGATCTCTCCTAACCATTATTATTCCATCGCAGGAAAAAAAAAAATATATGGCTTGTGGGAGGGTAAGTGGGCAAAATCAGATTCAGCAATTTGTCCGATGCTGTAACGCAGGAAGTAAAGCCTGTGGCAGTTGTTGACAAAGAGAAAGCAGAAAGGAAAGTTTTACACTATGCTGAGTAGCAGAAGGGATGCCTGGCTTGGGCAGAACTTGTGACCGATCCCCGATGGTTTTCCGGCCACAGTCCTGAGCTAGATCCTGCATGGCTCACTCTGAATGAGAAAGATAGAGGAAAGGTGGAAGAAATCAAGAAAAAAAATATTTTTTTTTAATTAAAACAAGAAAAAGAAAGAAAAATTAGAGCTTCTATTTGTGCTTTTCTACCCTCCAAGCCAGGCATTCTTCTCGCCTCTGCAGCAGCCCACAGCGCAGGGAGGGAATGCAGCATCTCCCACTCGTGGCTGCGCCGCTGCCCAGCGCATTGCTGGGGCCGGGGGAGAGCCCAGCTCCCAACACCACCCAAGGGCCCGATCCGGCATTCTTCTCACACCCAAAGATTCCTGCAAAAACAATGGGAGTTTTGGGCGTGCGGGAAACGGCGAAGCGAGCTGGAATTTGTTAACTGCTGATGGATTGCATTAATATGAATATTTGTCTGTAGGGGACAAACACTTTTGAGAAGCGAGAGCAACATTATGGGCAAAACATCAGCAATAATAACCAAAAAGGGTAGAGAGAAACATCACTGATGTAAACCATGAAATAAATAATATATGTCAACCTTTATGTTTCTTGCCTTTGATCTGAGAACAGCTGACATTAAGTCCAGGAACTGATACCTTTTTAGCTGAGAAGATACAGGATGTCAAGTTAGGTTTTTTAGTGCAAGGCCAACATGTGAAAACAAAGCTAAAAGGGTTGAAGAAATGAGTACAACAGTAAACAGAGATTATCTCATGTCATTGGAAAGAAAATGCTAGGTGTTTCCACAGAAGCTGAGTAGTTAATACAGTGCTGACTTTGCTTCCCCATTCTCTCCTTATTAGAGTTATAATTTGGGTCTGAGTGACAAGGAAATAGATCCTGAGCACAGAGAGGGAGCGCTGCTGGCAGAGTCAATGCAGAATGAGGTCTACAGCATGCACGTGTGTACGGCGCTGACTTCCCTCCCCTACATCACCTACATCCCTGACATTGCTGACATCCTCTACATTACCAACATCCCCTACATTGCCTGCATCTCCTACATCACCTACAACACCTACAATGCCTACAACACCTACATCTCCTACATACCTTCCATCCCCTACATCACCTACATCGCCTACAACCCCTGCATCCCTTACATCCCCTAAGTTTCTCACTCCCGAGTCCCTGCCTCTCCTTTCACCTCCACCTTAGCTGTTTGGAGGTGAACACAAAGCCCCACGAGCAGGTGTAGCTTTGAACCTCCTGCCCTGGTGATGCAGCAGCAATCTGGGGCAGCCCCACACTGCGCAGGAGGGCTGTACTTGCCTTCAACCGAGCAAACCTGGGCATTGCTTCTTGTCTGATTGCTGCCCTCGCTGCAGCATCCCGCTGCCAGCATCCCACACCAGGGGTATATTGGTGGTGCTGCACGGAGTGCAGAGCAAATGTGCTTAATTTAGCCCTGGTCTTAATCCCAGTGACTTCGTTTGAGCAGAGAAGGGCTGGGGATCACGGCTCTGGGGTGTCAATAAGGCAGTACAATATCTCTGCACAACGTGAAGCCAGCTATTTAATTACCTATCACTACTAACAAAAGCTCTCTTTATTTTTATTAACTTTGGGAGAACGAGGTTCCCCATCACCACAGTATGTTTAAATAATTACTGTGCAGACTAACACGCCTGCAAACACAAAAAGAAGGGGAGCAGAGAGAGGGGAAAGAAAGAGAAGACATAAACTCAGCCTCGCTTCCCAATTTAAACTATGAATGACCCCGGGGTCAATTTTTCAGAGTATCTCAGATCAATTCAATTCTCACCTCCGCTGCCTACCTGCTAGCAAATGAACTTACTGTGCCTTCCAATAGGCAGAAACGACTAAAAGGAAATCGCATTTAGCTGCATCTGAATAACCGTGGTTATTAGGCATGCAGAGGAAAAAATACCATTCCCCTTCTCCTTCTCCTCCTCTGGTTGTCATTCTCACCTCACTGGTGATTAAGATGTAGGATGCTCTCGCAGATTGTTAATTAGGTATTAATATCTGCAAGGGGCCACAGCAAGCTCCTACACCTGAGGTCATTTCTCAGAAGTCGGGCTGTCTCCAGTGACAGTACCTGCAATTCCCAGAGCTAGTTTGATACCCACTCAACAGCTGGAGCCAGTGCTTCTTTCATGTCTGGTTTCATTTCCTATCTGAAATTATATGAGTGCTAATATCTTTATTATCTTTCCTGTAGGAGTGCAGTGCTCGAGCACGGCACAGCGTGTCGTTCAGAGCCTTTCTTATTTATTTATATTATTTTTCCCCCCTTATGCTGTTTTTTCTGAATAGTTGCAGCAAAAGTCTCTGTGGTTAGCAATTTACAGCTGAAGACTCCATTGCAGATTGCGGGGGGGGGGGGGGGTAGAAAGTAGAAGGGAAAGTAATAATCTGGGGACAAAAGAAAAGAAAAGCTGCACCACTGCTGAATAATAATGGCTTGAACCTTGGGAAATAAATGAGGAGTTACAAGGGCAACGTGACCTCTGGACGTTGAGCAGGTGCACAGCTCTTTAAGGAGCAAGCACTGAGGATGCATACTTGGTGTTTGAGGGGAGATGCACACCAGTGAACCACCATTTGCTCCTGTTTTGCCTCAACCAAACTCCAAATCAGGGTAAAACCTAAGCTACATTCCATTCAGCAAACCACCTGCTTCGTGCAGAGGTTTCTCACCCCAGCGCCAACACCAAACCCTACAGACTTGTGAATTCAGCCCTTGGGTGAGAGCAGAGTGGGCAACACAGAAGGCCTCCACCAGCACAGAGCTACTTGTTGGCCCCATTAATTATCCAGGTTTACGACTGTGTAAACTGAGACATAAAGAGATAACAGCAAGAGACCTTTAGAAGACACCTCAGATAACAAGTTTAAAGTGCTGCTGGATTATGCTGAATCTAGAATCAAAGAACTGGGTCAAAGTCTCACAAGTGAGTCAGGCTGCAGCTCCCAGCTCCTGCATTCTGCTCTCTCCAACCATCAGGACTATATGTGGAAGCCTGAGAAGTCATTTTACACATGGGACTCTACATTGGTACTTTTCCTGTCTCATCCGTCTCCTGTATTTTGGTACAGCGTGAGTCATTTTGTAAGCAGCACAAATTAAGAAATCCAAAAGAGATATTTTAAACATGTATATTTATATATATGTGTATGTAAGTAGTTAAAAACCTCTATTAGAATTAAACAAAAGCAAAAGCCACATTTCTGGAAAAAAACTTTTTTTTTTTTACTTACATAAAGTGACTGTAAATTGTACAAAATATATTGTAAAGAGAGAAAGAAGGGAGATAGGTAACTATTCATTTCTGAGCAAGAATAACAGATTGCATCCCATCTAAAAGAAAAGATTCTCATTTAGACTTAATATAGCACATCTGCTTGAAAAATACATACAAGGCTCCCATTGACTGCCATGGGAAACTTGCCAATAATATTTCGTGGAAGTTATCTAGATATCAGCTTCGAAAAATAAAGATGTTTTAAAGGGAGGGCTAATTCAAAAATGGGAAGTTAAAAATAACTCATTCATACCCAAAGAAATTGGGCTGTTTTTACAGTTCCTAGCTTTCATTTGCAATTTTATCAGATATATATGGCCTTAGAATAAAACTTAGCTGAGGGGGCCTCGCTGCAGGGAAGTCAGGCAGTTTGACATTGCAGGCCAGGAAAGGAACACAAATAACAGTCAGGTCTGCTTGTACGTCAACAATACACTCAAAAAACCATGAGAGTGCAGAAGGCTTTCACAAAACACAAATCTCTTTAAAAAATGCGTGTGCGAACGCAGGAATAGCACGGAAATGTAAGTAAATGTACACGTTATGATTGCCATGATTTCCCTGGTGGGAAAGGTCTTAGAGGTAAACTGAAAAAAGGAATGGCAAATGTATTCCTGCTTTTTACTGCTCCTTGCTCTCTCCTTAGTTTTAAGGCTCGTCCAGATAAGGAATTACGTGGTAAGATACAACGCAGTGCTACCCATTCCCAGGGCAAAACTCCTGCTCCAGAGTAAAAGTGGATTTTCCTGCTTAGTTTATTCTGAAAGCAGCTTAAGTTACACGGCAGGGGAAGGGGGAGAGGGGGAGAATCCATTCTTAATCCCAAATTGAAACATCCATCCAGGGAATTCATGGCACCGCTACCGCTAGATGAATTCAGATCTTGCTTTTTATTAGCACGATTCCCCCCATAGATATTCTTGTGGTGGAAATCTGGGCCTTGGGAATTCAGTGGGGTTTCACCAAAACTGTGGTGAGGCCAGGAGCCCATTAGGGCCTGTCCTCCCAGCTGGGATGGAGACAGGGAGCAGTTCAGATCCCTTCCCTTAGAGCATGGCCAATGCCCTTCAGAGTCCATAGCTTTGTCTTAAGTTTGAAACATCAAAAGTTATGCACAGTGATGAAAACCACCAATCTTGGAAGTCTTGCACAGGACTTCCCTTTGAAAGGAAAACTTGCCTTATGAAATGCTGCTCACAGCAATCCCATGGGCAGGATGCTCCTGCCACTGACCCCAGAGGGACACCCAGATGAGAACGTCTTAACCCTCCAGTCCATTTGTTAAAGGAATTGCCTTGAAATACTAAAAGCAAGCCAGAAGTAACATAATTCCTTAAAGGAGTCAAGTTAGTAGGTTAGACCACAGAGACCACTGTCCACTACTGGAGATTTACAGCCTGAAATCCCCTTACCCAAAGTACCTGCATGAATACCGAGTGAGAGCAGCTCCGGAGTGCACAGAGGGCTGAAGTCCTCATCTCTGAACTTATTATTCCTAATATCACAGAGACGTTTCCCTGAATTGTCCTTCTCCTTTCCAAATTCCCCATCTGACCAGATGTCTCTCTCTTTCTTGCTTTCACCTGTCAATCACGCTTGCAGCTGAAATTTGATTTCTCTCCCAACAGTAACCTTAGATGAAATATTACCATAGGGGTCAGAACTGCCTGAACCTCGCCATAAAAGTTCGTTAACTCTTCCGAGACCCAACAGCAATTCGCTTAAAAGGAAGGGATTTTGCTGCTGTGTTTTCCTATTGTAAGTGACAGTGTCACCACAGTGAATTGGAAGGAAGGAGTGAGGAATTGTCCCAGAGAGCAGCAAGCTAAGTCTTGAGATCACAGCAGAGAAAGAACCTTTGCCTTTTTTTTTATAGCATATGGACAACAAGAATTTGTATTGCTGATATGATGTATAGGTATATAAATTAGAGGAGCCAGGAAAGGTTTCCTCACAAATTATCAGACCTACAGCCCTTAGCCTAGAAAGAAGGTAAGAGAGCAGGAGCTGCACCCACACAATGAAATACATCCTTGGAAACCCACTCATGAAGAACCCCAAACAGCCCCTCTGCAGTGCACTGCATACCACTTCTCCATTTTTTTTAAGTTAATTTCATGAGCTAATCAAATATTGCTTTATAACAGCATACTGTGCTTGACCAAAGTGTGGCAGGCCATGCTCCTAACTAGAACAGGAGGTCTTATAACACAACACACACCGAGCCTGTGTCATTGCAGCCCTGCAGCTCATTGAAGCCACTTAGTATTTTTTACAGTTGAGGTCAATAAAAATCAGATTCTATAGGAAGAAAAAAAAAAAAGCATGCCTATTTGAACCTAGCAGGGGAAGGAGCTGAACGCTTAATCCCCACATTTTCCTGACAGTGTATTCTGTAGTCAATGAGAGTCTGAATGAAAACAAGTTCCATGAGAAAAAGCAGCACTGATTTAGACCCTATTGTGAACTGGGAGCACAGATGCTGCTGCCTAACACACACAACCTCACGACTTCCACCCAGAGCTGAGGGACATCTTCAGGAGACCCATCCTTAATCCCTGCAGCTGATGCCAGAACGCCAGCATTTGAAGGGAAAGAAAGAAAACATTTGCAGAGGATTACAGATGAGCGGTGGGACATGGGACGGCTGACAGAAGGGCAATGCCCAGCACTGTGGGCGCTCCGTGCACCTGAAGTCAGCTTCACCCCGCAGAGCACATCCCCACTGGGCAATGGGAAGTCCAGCACCCTCCCCAGATAGGTAAAGTGCAAAGGAAAGCGGGAACATACCTTTTGTTCTGACCTCAGGTAACAGGGATTTTCACATCACCGTTGTAGAAGATTCTCTCGGGTACCTAATTTAGTAAATACATTAAAATATGCTGTTATTAAAAGGAATTCTTAGCATTGTAAAACACGTCTGTTGTGCCACTACTGTACAAATAGGGCCTCTTATATTCAAATCCTGTATTTAACTCAGACAGTCGCTTGTGCTGCTCGTTTGCTGTAAGAAGAAGAAAATTAACACAGCTTAAAGCGAAACGTTCCTTGCACATCTGGCCTCTCCTTCGCATGAATCTCACCAAGAAGTTACCTTAAAAACATCTCTTTGCCTCACCGGTGAGCACTACCTCCTATGACCTGAAAGCACGTCGCTTTCGGCATCGTTCTCTTAATGGTTATTATCAGCTGTGCTAATGTCATTGGCAAAATAAGAATCCGTTTGTGTACACATTCCCTTATTTCCCAGACAAGTAGTTCAGTAACAAAAGCAGAGCTGTCACTGCTCCCGCGGTTGCTCACGCTGTACCAATTCCTACTGTCAACATATATTTAAAATCCAATTTAAATAAAGAAAAAACAATTCAACACACACGGAGCAAATCTTTGTATGCTAAATGAGGTCAGGCAGCGAGCCGATCTGCCTTTCCTAAATACGGGAATTCTGCTGTGTCCCTTCGGTTAACTTGCTCTCCTTGCTCCTATAGACACACGCACATCCATTTCCCATAGAGAGCTCCAGCTCCATCCTGGTGGTGTCACAGCACCCGGCAGAGGGGACCGCCTGCTCCCCCAGGGGCATCGATCCATTAGCAGCTCTGCTGAACTATCAGCTTATTAATAAGGAAAGAGTCTCAGAAAGCGAGACAAGCGCTACAGCAGCCAGAGACACGGAGCAGATCGGTTAATTCCAGCGGGCTGATAACTGCCCTTTATTTCATCTGGCTGAGCTGGGGTGAGAGCTATGCTGGAATACGTTTTCTGCACCACGCGGTGTTGTTTTAAAAGGATTTCACAATGAAGGGAGCTGAAAGACTGCGCACAGTCTGGAGACTGTATCTGGTGTGACATGAATATAGTTTTTGAAACAGATTTAATCTTACGATATTCCCTCCTCTACAATGACTTTGCAGGAGGAAACCCTATGGAAAGGAAAATCTGTTCACCCCACTCTGCAAACACTGAATCGCGCTGCAGACGGCACATCTCTTCCTACATATCAAATGGCTTTCATCAGTGATTCTGGAAATACTTATGTTTTAGGGGAGGGAGGGAGGAAGGGAGAAAGAAAAAAAAAGGGGAGAAAAAAAATGTAAAGAGCTAGGTCTTATTTGGTTCACTTTGGGGCTCATTTTCATCGTCTCTAACGTCTCAGTGCAACAGCTCCAAGTGGCTGGGAGAGCTAAAACTAATTCCTTCCCCATCCCTGTCAGCTCCCAAGGCTTTGGCAAAGCATTTTTGTTTTAAAATTGGAGAAGTGGGGTTCAGGCTGCAGGAAAGGGAATGTGCCTGTTTGCTGTTACAGAGGGCTTTAAACTTAATCGCATACACACTCTGTCATATATCCACAT